>NC_044552.1:46799969-47149344 GCF_007565055.1 Rhinopithecus roxellana | reverse complement strand
CTTCAACATATGAATTTGGAGGATGGTGAGACACAATCAGTCCATAGGAAGAATATTTTATTTCTTCTGAACAGGGAAACTTGGGTGGTTGAGAAGAGGAGGAATCATATAAAAGACTTGGGGTTACCATATAGTTTTACTGTTAAAATTGATTTTCCAGTGGAGCATTGATCTACTGTACAAAGGAAGGAAAAATAAAGAATAATCAGAAGGCCTCTATTGCCCTGGATTTACTGAACGTGTGATGATGATGCATTGGCAAAACATAAACCAAAAGGGAGACAGTGGGATATATGTTGAGAGAACCCTTCCTGAAGTAAACAATCTTTTCTTTTGATTGTGGAAAAAAGAGCTCTCCACCCATTCTGAATTATCAACAACCCCAGTGAAGTAAGATTCTGGCATCTGTTGCCATCACTAAATAGTACTTAACAGGTCCATATCAGTTAAACCTGATGAAATTTAGTTTTATCAAATAATAATTCTGTTGTAGGAACTTAGAGGGTGCATATTTTGTCTCTCAAGTACAAGTAGTGCCCCCTTATCCACGGAGGATTCATTCTAAGACGCTAGTGGATGCCTGAAATGGTGGGTTGTACCAAACTCTGTATATACTGTGTTTTTTTCTATACATACCTATGATAATGTTTAATTTATTAGGCACAGTAAGACATTAATAACAATAACTAATAGTAATATAGAACAATTATAAGGATATGCTGTAATAAAAGCTAAGTGAATGTGGTCTTCCTCTCAAAATATCTTTCTGTACTAAGTATGGTAATGATGTGAGATGATAACTGAGAAGACTACTCTAGTGTATACAGTATGGATATGCTGGACAAAAGGACAACTCACATGCTGGGTAAGTGGTATAGCACAAGATCTCATTACACTACTCAGTATGGCATTCATTTTAAACTTACAATTTTTTTCTTTTTTTGAGACAGGGTGTCATTCTGTCACCCAGGCTGGAGCGCAGTGGCACAATTAGGGCTCTCCACAGTCTCAGCTTCCCAGCTCAGGTGATCCTCCCACCTCAGCCTCCTGAGTATCTGGGACTACAGGCACACCTCCATGCCCAGCTAGCTTTTTGTATTTTTTGTAGAGATGTGGTTTTGCCAAGATCAGTTGTCCAGACTGATCTTGCACTCCTGGCCTCAAGTGATCCGCCCACCTCAGCCTCCCAAAGTGCTGAGATTACAGGCATGAGTCATTGCACCCAGCCTAAACTTGTAGATTATTTATTTCTGGAATTTCCCATTTAGTGTTTTCAGACTGTAGTTCACTGAAGGTAACTGAAACTGAGGAAAGCAAAACTGTTAGTAAGGGGAGAGTAGAGTACTGTTTTTAATTTGTCAGTAATATTTGCAGTAATGTAAGGCAATGGAGGAAAAGAAATTAAAACAAATGGCCTGCCCACCAGAGAAAGAAATGAAGATGAAATAAAAGAAGGCAGGTGATACCATCTAAACTCCTTTTAAATATGATAAATATATGGATCTCTAGGTCAAGTTTTCACAAATTATGGTTCATCTGCCTGCTCTCTATTATTGTACAGCCTTAAGGTAAGAATGTTTTTTACGGATTTAAGAAGTTTTTAAAAATCAACATAACATTTTATTATATATAAAATTATATAAACTTAAAGTATCAGTGTTCATAAACATCCACATCTCCACACTCGGATGTGGATGTTCCACAATTGGAACATCGCCACACTTAATGTGTTTATGTATTGCCTATGCTTGTTTTCATACTATGAGAGTAGAGTTAAGTAGTAGTGACAGAGACCATATGGGACAACTTCATTGCTTTAAAGTACTGCTAAGTGGACCACAAATCATAGTGATACAGCTTTAATAACTGACAACATTTTAAGTGGCATGCATATTGTCATGCCATGGCATTTTATTTTATTTTTAATTAGAAAAATTATTTCTGCTCCTCTCATATATCTTATTGTTCAGGAAACAGTTTACACACATATCTCAAGTAATCTACCATCACATACTCTATTTAAAGACAAAGCAGGCCGAGCACAGTGGCTCACACCTATAATCCCAGCACTTTGGGAGGCCAAGGCAGGCAGATCACCTGAGGTCACAAGTTCAAGACCAGCCTGTCCAACCTGGTGGAATCCCGTCTTTACAAAAATACAAAAATTACCCAGGCATGATGGCGGGCGCCTGTAATCCCAGCTACTTGGGAGGCTGAGGTGGGAGACTCACTTGAACCCGGGAGGTGGAGTTTGCAGTGAGCCAAGATCGAGCCATTGCATTCCAGCCTGGGCAACAAGAGCGAAACTCTGTCTCAAAAAATAATAATAAAATGAAATTAAAAAATAAAGGCAAAGCACCTTAGGTAAAGCTGATCAGCTGTCCAGAGTTCTCAGCCTATGGAATCTTGCTTCCTGATTTTATGTTAATTTCTGAAAATCAGAAATGTCATCTCCAAAAAATGTTAAGGGGATTGTAAAAAATAATCACTTTATTCAATATTATAGTTGTAGATATGGAGTATATTTTCTTTTAGAAAATGGAAAACTAGGCCGGGCGCGGTGGCTCAAGCCTGTAATCCCAGCACTTTGGGAGGCCGAGACGGGCGGATCACGAGGTCAGGAGATCGAGACCATCCTGGCTAATATGGTGAAACCCCGTCTCTACTAAAAAATACAAAAAACTAGCCGGGCGAGGTGGCGGGCACCTGTAGCCCCAGCCACTCGGGAGGCTGAGGCAGGAGAATGACATAAACCCGGGAGGTGGAGCTTGCAGTGAGCTGAGATCCGGCCACTGCACTCCAGCCTGGGCAACAGAGCCAGACTCCGTCTCAAAAAAAAAAAAAAAGAAAAAGAAAAGAAAATGGGAAAACTAAGAAGAAAATGCCTCTCAACATTGTTGGTATATCAATAGGTCAGCAGGAAAAAAAAAATACTGTGATAAACTTGTCTCTTTGATACCAAGAGGAAATTCTAGTCCAAGCTTCAATATACTTCCTGTTTTTTCACAAGGTATTTCTTTTACTGCTGCTCTCCATTCTTTTCCACATTTCATATTAGAGGATTGGTACAGCCTTTAAAACTTCATTGACAGGCGCAAATCCAGTATCCACTGATTTCTTCTCGAAAGCACTCTAACCCATCAGATAGCCCAGCAATTTCCTTCTCATGAAGTTTTTTCCTTCTAGCCATGAAAAAACTCAATAGGACACAGATGAATTTAATGAATAGAAGAAGAAATCTATTGAGTTTTGGGATTTGGTGCATTCAATTGTTCCAGGATTACGAAACCTAAACCTCCCATTGTAAGCAGGAAGCTGGATGCAAGTCCTTTCATAATATATTGTCCATTTACTCTGTAGGCCAAGAAAGCTACTGGCCTCTAATGCCTGTGTTCATCAGTCATAGAGCTAACACTTGCAGGTTCAACAATAACATCATAAATTATTCCTCCAGTGGTAAGGAAGTAAGACACCACCACCAGAGCATACACAGTCATGGCCAATACCATGTGCAGTCAGGGCGGCTTCTTCAGCTTCAGGTTAGGACATTCAGGGACATTCAAGCACTAAGAACAGGACACAATACAAAGTCTCCATGTTGGTGACAGCAGGGGCCATTCTTGGCCTCAAGACCCACACACTACCTGGAAACAATTTTTAAATTTATTTTTTATTATCAGTGCATGCCAATCATGCCAAATAAGAAAAAAAGATAAAATTAGCATTAGTGCTTTTAAGGCAGAGTGGAGCGTAGATTATTTTGTTATAAAATTAGGTGGCAAAGGATTGTGGGGTTTGTTTGTTTGAGACAGAGTCTTGCTGTGTCACCAAGGCTGGAGTGTGGTGTCTCAATCTTGGCTCACTGCAACCTCTGCCTCCTGGGTTCAAGCGATTCTCCTGCCTCAGCCTCCCGAGTAGCTGGGATTACAGGTGCACATCACCACACCCAGCTAATTTTTGTGTTTTTAGTACAGATGGGGTTTCACCATGTTAGCCAGGCTGGCCTTGAATTACTGGCCTTAAGTGATCTGCCTGCCTCAGCTTCCCAAAGTACTGGGATTACAGGCATGCACACTGCAACTGGCAGATTGTTTTTATTATACAATGACATTATAGTTGTGCTGAAAGAAAATCGTATATGTTAACATTAGCCAACTAAGCACTCATCACAATATTTGCAACTCACAGGAAAATAGCAGTGAGAAAAATTAGAAAATTTAAGATGGAATATCTCATATTTCATCACAGCAGAATTTCTTCACAAAAATTAAAAAATGAAAATTAGTGCAACCAAAATAAATTTCTTATGGCTCATTTGTTAACCAAGAAGGAAAACCATTTACAGATAGTGAAATTATAATAATTGAATTATACTTGACTGCAGTAGTTTACAACTTTTAGCCTTTCAGCCAAGATAGTTGCTCAAGGGGTTGGGGACATTGAGAACAGCACAATAATCAATTAAATAACAAGCAAGTGACTATCAGTTTTTATTGGTTCTTAATGAGTCAACAGGTTACTGCTAAGTTGTTTTTTATTTGAGAAACAAATGCTGAGTTTAGAGGGACTAACAAATTAGTCTCTATAAATAGCCTTTGTGAAAAAAACTGTGGGCAAAAATAGTTTCAAAGAAACTGAGAAAACACTAATTGAGTACAACCTGAGGTGGAATCTACTAAAATGTGTTACAAATTTATGTAGATCAGAAAAATAATTAGACAAATTTACAGAACTTATGAAAACGTAAAGTGATAAAAGCCTGTGGTTCATTTTATTAGTCATTAGCAGGTGCTTTGCAGAAAATATTTGAACCATTATGTGTATTTTTAAAAAATAGCTTTATTGAAATAACATTCACAAACCAAGCAATTGACCCATTTAAAGTGTATGATTCAGCCAGACACAATGGATCATGCCTGTAATCCCAGCATTTGGAAGTCCAAGGCAGGAAGGTCACTTGAAGCCAAGAGTTTGAAATCAACCTACACAATATAGTGAGACCCCATCTCTACAAAAAATAAAAAAATCAGCTGGGCATAGTGGCACACACCTGTAGTCCCAGCAATTAGGGAAACTAAGATAGGAGGATCGCTTGAGCCCCGGAAGTCAAGGCTGAAGTGAGACAAGATTGCACCACTACAGTCCAGCCTGAGTGACAGAGCAAGACCCTATCTCAAAAGCAAAAAAAGGTGTACAATTCAGCCAAGTATGGTGGCTCATACCTGTAATCGTAATGCTTTGGAGGGACAAAGCAGAAGGATCACCTGAGGCCAGGAGTTCAAGATCAGCCTGGGCAACATATTGAGACCCTGTCTCTACAAAAAAAAAAACAACTAAAAATTAATCAGGTGTCATGGTGCATGCCTGTAGTACCAGCTACTCTGGAGGCTGAGGCAAGAAGATCCCTTGAGCCCAGGAGTTCAAGACTGCAGTGACTTAGGATCATGCTGCTGCGCTTCAGCCTGGGTGAGAGAGCAAGACCCTGTCTGAAATAAAATAAAATAAAATATACAATTAAATGTGAAGGTTTTTTTTTAATACCCACAGTATTTTGCAACCATTGGCACAATTCCATTTTTAAAACATTTTTCCCTCTAAAAGAAACCTACCAATTTCCTCTCCCCAACATACTCCTCACCCCTAAGAAACCATTTATCTAATTTCTGCCTCGATAAATTTGACTACCCTTCTTCTTCAAGATTGTTTTGGCCATTCTAAGTCTCTTACATTTCCATACAAATTTTAAGATCACCTCGGCAATTTCTGAAAATATCATGTATTATTGAACCAGTGTCAACAGTGAACATTCATTCTTGTGGACTTGGCTATCATCAGTTCCATGAATTTTTTCATGGAACTTCAAATAGAAGTTGAATATTCTGACTTGCCGTATTATTACCCAGCATTTTGATAGCTTAGCAGTGGCAATGTTTTACTGCAAATATTTGCACTGGGGCCAAGACTAAATTTTTTGTGAATGAAACTGTTGTTCCATACATCTATGGAGCACTGAATGGCTTTTGAAATAAGCTTTTGCTGTGAACTTAATAATGTTTCTTAACTGAATTGATTAAGAAATTATAAGACAAAATTATATACAAGACAAGCACTTATAGCAAAACTTAAACTGAAGTAAAGTCATTTTAACAACAACTAATTTATGATGCATAAGTCAAACTGCTTTGCTTTATATATTTCCCCTGTTGTCAAAAGTTAAAATGTGATACCTTCATCCCCACTCAGATTTGCAATAGATATATTTTCAAGTTCAAATTACAGTTCCAGCACTGCCTTTCAGATCTCAATGCAAATGCAAGATAAATTTCTATATTTCAAAATCCATTTTATTGTGCAATTTGAGGTGCTTCCACCTAACCTTTAATTGGGAATAATTAGTTTTCAAGTATGACATGCCAAAAGGCAAATATCAAGAGAAGAATCTAATAAAATTCTATGAAAGTCTTCTAATAAATTAATATGCTCCACTAAAATTATAAGCTCATTTGGGGATGTATGGAGTTTCTTGGTGATGGTTATGCAATATGATAAACATACTAAAAATCATTGTACACTTTAAATGGATGTACACACTTTTAAATGGTTAAAATGGTGAATTTATATGTTGTGTAAATTTTATCTCAATTAAGAAAATTATAAATTCATGGATTAATTCCAATATATGCCAGTACCTATCAATGTGAAAGATATTTTTAAAGAGGAAATATGTAAAATCTCATTACAGGTCAGATGAGCATTTGCAACTGATTTTGATGATAGAGAACACTAACTCTGAACCCCAATTAAGCAAGATGGTTTTTGTTAATTCCATTCTTTTCACTAGTAAACTTGGCTTACAAAAAGTTGTAGTCAGTTATTAGATTTTGAATTTTGTGAAAATTTGTCTTCTCTCTTGCTATGTAAATACCTGTATAATATCCTACATTTGGCCTATTGGCTTACAGTGCCTAAAATATTTACTGTCTATCCCTTTGCAGAAAAAGTTTGTCAACCCTGTTCTCACAAATAGACTTATGTATTTACCAGGAGGACAGTTTGTATCTATGGAATGCTGTTAACAGTATATCCTTGTTTAGGGATTGCTTATTGCAAACATACCTAGAATCTGGATTTATAACTTCCTAGAGAATATCATACAAGCTACACAGCTCTGAAATATAAAATGGAGATATATCACAACTTAAACATTCTCCACTGTGTGAGGTAACCCTTTAAATTAATTTAGAGGCCTCACCTATTGTTCTGGACCACAGAGTGCATGATGTGAGAAGGAAGGAGCTAGGAAGCCAGCAGGGCTTCCCTGGATCTCTTCCTACTTTGCCTATGCCTCTTGATTGCTTTTTATCTTGCTTTTGTGGGTTCTTTTGTTTTTTTCGTTTTTGGAGACAGAGACTCCCTCTGTCTCCTGGGCTGGCGTGCAGTGGCATGATCTCAGCTCACTAAAATCTCCGACTCCCAGGTTCAAGCAATTCTCATGCCTCAACCTCCAGAGTAGCTGGAACTACAAGTGTGAGCCAACAAGTCCTGCTAATTTTTTGTATTTTAGTAGAGATGGGGTTTCACCATGTTGCCTAGGTTGGTCTTGAATTTCTGAGCTCAAGCAATCTGCCCGCCTGGGACTCCCAAAGTGCTAGGGTTACAGGTGTGAGCCACTGCACGTGGCTTGATTGCTTCTATCTTGAAATTCTTAGTAAAGATTGATACTGGGCAAGCTGTCTGGTATTTGTGAGTCAGATTTGACAGTACAGTCCTGTGTTATCTCAAGCACTATTCATGTGTTTGAAAGGCTAAAGTAAGTTTTTTCTTGTTTTTTGTTTGTTTGTTTTTGTTTTTTGTTTTGTTTTGTTTTCTTTTTGAGACGGAGTCTCGCTCTGTTGCCCAGGCTGGAGTGCAGTGGCACGATCTCGGCTCACTGCAAGCTCTGCCTCCTGGGTTCACGCCATTCTCCTGCCTCAGCCTCCCAAGTAGCTGGGACTACAGGCACCAGCCACCGTGCCCGGCTAATTTTTTGTATTTTTAGTAGAGATGGGGTTTCACCGTGTTAGCCAGGAAGGTCTCAATCTCCTGACCTTGTGATCCGCCCGCCTCAGCCTCCCAAAGTGCTGGGTTTACAGGCGTGAGCCACCGCGCCCAGCCAGGCTAAAGTAACTTTTCAAAGAAGAGTTGCAGCAAGCATTTTTGGCAAGACCATCCAAGTATTTTATGCTTAGAGTAGATCATAATGACTTTCACTTAAAATAGGCAAAGAATTATGTTTTCTGAAATAGTGACTTAGTGTAATTTGGTAAGGAGCATATGTTACTTTCTGTTCAACAGTAAACATATTTCTTGAAGATATCTAAGCTCAGTCCTTTCTATAAAGTTTTATTTTTTATAATTAAATACTTTTTCATGAAAACAAGCCAATATATGCAAGTAGTAAGGATGCTAAGACCTAACATGCTGCATCATTTGTAAATAACAAAAGTTAAATTTCATCATTTAACATCATTCACCACACCCAGCAACTTTTTTGTATTTTTTATAGCGATGGGGTTTTGTCATGTTTCCCAGGCTGGTCTTGAACTCCTGGGATCAAGCAATCCTCCCACCTCGGCCTACCAAAGTGCTGGGATTACAGGTGTGAGCCGCCACACCCAACCTACTTTATCAGATTTGAATAAATGATTATTCCTTAAAATCTTTATGAAAGTACTATTGCCCTTGAGATTTTTTCCCCCATTTTTTATGGCACAATTCTTCAGTTTGCACCAAGGAAAATCTTGCATTTCAAGACTTAAGAACTTTTAGGGGGAAAAAAAACCTTTTAAGAAATTCTTATTGATTTCCCTGGAATATTTTAGTCTTTGGTTCTTGTGATATCTATTATTAACATCTTTTTCCTAAAGATATATAAGGTCAGTTCTCTGAGATACTGTTATTATAACTTTGTAATGTTTCTAGTTTTTTAGACTCCTCATAATATAACTTTGACAAGAAAAAAACTTATAAATACGAAAAAGTGTTACAATGTTTGATTTTGTAAATGACAACTCACTGCATATCACATCATGAAAATACGAAAATCTTTGTGATGATGATGAAATTGGAAGACTTTTGTATCAAATGAAAATGTGTATGAAATTCATCAGTAGAAGAAAGAATAGGAAACATTAATAAAAGTGGTTTATCTGAGTGGCTAGTACCGTTATGAAACATACAGTTGTGAATGTGTTATGTGTCATGTTTTTGTTTTTGTTTTTGTTTTTAAGGGAAAGCATTAACTTTTGAGCTACGTCCAGAATAGCATCATCTTCATGGGTATTCCCTACTCCTAGGATTTCAGAAAACCTTTGATAACTAATTGAGAAAATGCAGAAGATCTTGCAGACAGATGAAATTACCGATACACAAGCTGTTAGAAAAGGAAAGAGGAAAAGGACAGAGACAATGGACTCAGAAAATGCAAATAGTGACATGGATAAAGGACAGGTTGGTTTTTGTTACCTTGATTCAACTTTATTATCTAGCTCAATCATAATTTCATGATTTCTTTCATAATTTATTAGTGATTCTCCCTCTTATTTCATTCTTTTCATTTCTTTGTTCAATGGAGAAAATATAATCTTATGTTCTTTTTCTTTTTAAAAATGTTTTGTAGAGAGAGGGTCTCCCTGTGTTGCCCAGGCTGGTTTCAAATTCCTAGGCTTAAGTGATCCTCCCACCTCAGCCTCTCTAAGTGCTGGGATTACAGGTGTAAGCCCCTGCATCATCTTATGTTCTCTTTTTAATGTTGAACAGTTGAGTTAGAAATATACTCAACAATTTACCTGCTTCTGTTTTTCAAACTTTCCTTAATAGTCTGAGAAATTATTCTGAGCAAATAGTCAGAAAATATTTTTTCCTCCCCCCAAATACTGAAGAAGTTGGAATGCCTCATCTTTAAGTCATACTGTTTGTTTTTCTTTTTAGACCCCAGTTTGTGGCCCGTCTTTATCACTGGTTTGGTCAGGGCGCCTCTCCTATTTTTATTAATTGATTTGTTCCTTTTAAATATGAATTCCCCACTCGCATTCCCCACCTATACTTTGGACAACCAATCAATATGTTTATTTCTGTATCTTTTTATTTGTGTGTTTTTGTAATACATATATTTGTGTATGTCTCTGTAATTTAGTGTTTTATTTCATATATTCTTATTTAAATAAATATTACATTCTTATGGTTTAAAATATTTTTTAAAAGTTAACAGTGAAAAGTCTCCTTCACATCCTATCTCCCACTTACCCTGTTCCTGCCTCCAGCCTCCCAATAAAAGTAATTACATTTATTGCTTTCTTGTTTGCTTTTCCAGTGTTTCTTCATTCAAATAAATCAAATGTGAATATACATTCTTATCCCTGTCTTTGGCACAAAACTAACCATATATACTGTTTTATACTTTTCTTTTTTACTTAATATATTTTGAAGGTATTTCAATTATTATACAGAAAGCTTTGTATTTTTTATAGCTCCATGTTATTGCACTGTGTGTATTCACCATCCTTTATTTAACTGATTCCCTATGATAAGTATCAGTTGTTTTCAATCCTTTTCTTATTATTTAACAGAAACCACACAACCCTGTGCCACCTTATGTGTACATCATTTGGTAGTACAGTAGTATTAAAATATAGACCTTAATCTGTTTCTGATTTTCAATCAGCACTGTTTTTTAAAAAATAAATTTTATCATGTGTATTTCAGGTATACAACATCATATTATAGGAAACATATAGATAGTAAGAAGGTTACTATAGTGAAGCAAATTAACATATCCATCACTCACAGTTACCCATTTTAAAAATTTTTTTGACAAGAGCAGATGAAATCTACACATGTAGCATGAATCCCAAACACAATACAATTTTATTACCTATGGTCCTTGTGTGGTACATTAGATCTCTAAACTTGTTTGTTCTATGTATCTGCTACTTCGTATCCTCTGACTTACATCTCCTCATTTTCTCTCCTCTAAGCCCCATCTGCCCTGGTAATGACTGTTTTGTTCTCTATCTCTGTATATTTGAAAGCTTTTTTTAGATTCCATATGTAAGTGAGATCATGCAATAATTTTCTTTCTGTGTCTGGTTTACTTCACCTGACATAACATCCTCCAGGCTCATCTACATTGTGGCAAATAGCATGATCTTGTTCTTTTTTAGGGCTCAATGATATTCCATTTATAAATATATTAATTCTACAGTTTCTTTATCCATTCGTTCATTGATGGATACTTTGCTTGTTTCCACACAATTAGCACTGTTTTTAATACCTATCTATATTGCTATGCATACATCTGATCCATTGCTTCTAGCTGCTGCATAGCACCATGTTTTATTTGTCCTTTCCTCAGTGATGAATACCTAGATTGCCTCCAGCATCTTGCTACCACAAACAATGACAAAGTAAATATCCTTACACATGTCCTTTTAAGAAACTTTGTGAGGCCGGATGCAGTGGCTCATGCCTATAATCCCAGCACTTTGGACGACTGAGGCAGGAGGATCACTTGAGCCCAGGAGTTTGTGACCAGCCTGGGCAACACAGGGAGACCCTGGCTCTACCAAAAAATGTTTTAAATTAATCAGGTGCAATAGCTCACACCTGTAGTCCCAGCTACTTAGGAGGCTGAGGTGGGAGGATCGCTTGAGTCTAAGAGTTTGAGGCTTCAGTGAGCTGTGTTCCCATCACTGCACTTCAGGCTGGATGACAGAGCCAGACCTTGTCTCAAAAAAAAGAAAAGAAAAGAAGAAAGAAAAAAAAAAAACTGTGTGACAATTTATCTGGGATAAATCCATAGGAGGGTGATTTATACCTTGTAAGTTGTGTTTATTTCCAGTTCATTTGACTGGATATTATAAAATTACTTTTCGAGAATGTTCACATCAGTGTACGTGCCCAGCATCAGTGTTTAAGAGGTTCCTATATCTGTACTTGCCTACAACCATTAGTGTTAATATTCAAATTTCTAGTTTTTGCCAAATTGATGGCTGAAAATGATATCTCATTGTTTTAATCTGCTGATGCAGGTTTAGGGGAACTCAAGGATTGCTTGAGAGGTAAAAACAGTCACATGCTCTTGTAGGCCGGAATTGTGGCTTCTTTAGCAAAAACTTAATAGCTTTCTAAACCACTTATTTCTTTTTTGTTCCATTGAAATTCACTATAGCCAGAGATTTTATTTGATCATAGACTGTAAGCCTGAAAACTGTTCTCTTCAATTATGGCATCTGTGTTCAACCTCTTTTCTCTCCAATTCATGACAGTTATCTAAACACCATACAAAACAAAAAGCTTGAAGGTAACACCCTGCATGTGAAGCTTACCACTGGGCTGGATCCCATTATCTGGCAAGAACACTTAAAGAAAAGCTCCTGAGAAAGCCTTAAGGATACAGTCTTACCTCCTGCTATTTAGATATAAAAGTAATTGGCTTTTTCAAAACTTGAAGATTGAATATCACTGGACTCTCACTTAATTTAAATTGCATGCTGCACTCAGAGAGCCTTCCATGTCTGCTTGCACACTGACCAGCACTGACAAGGAGTAGCTGATACATACCAGCATTCTTTTTCCAGGCTCAATAAGCTGGTGGTCTGCCTTCAAAGGTATTCCGGGTGACTGTTGTCCAAATACGACCCAAGATCTAACAAGAATCAATGGCTATCCAGCATGCCATGCCTGTGAGCTTTTTGCCTACCACCTGACCTCTCAGTAATTCAAATATATTTCAGGGTTTAGGTATTCCTACTTCTGCGTACTAAATTTTGGATTAGTTATGATATATGTTGCAAAGGCTGTAAAATAGACCCAAATAACATAATAGTGGCTTATACAGGATGAAGTTTATTTCCCTCTTACCTAATAGTAAGAGTAGTTTAGGGGTGCTACCAGAGCTTCACATGATGAGGGTCCCTCTTACTTTGTTGATCTACCTTCATCAACACACAGCCTTTATCTCTGGGTCTACCCTCCCCTCACTCTCCCATCATGCCTTCCCCTCTGCCAACAGAAGAAGTAGAATACAGGCAGAAGAAGGCATGCTTGTTCCTTTAAGGTTATGAACAAGTCAGTGGTCCAAAACACTCCTGCTCATATCCTATTGGAGCGAACTTAGTCATAGTCACACTGAGCTATGTGGGAGTCAGGGAAATGAAGCCGTTAGCTGACAACTATGAGCCCAGCTAAAACCTTTATTGTACTATAGAAGAATGGTAGAACAGACACCTGGAGATAGCTAGCAATTTCTGCACTGTCCATTTTTCTATTAGGTTTTTGTTTTCTGTTCGGTTTCTTGGTTTATTCTGATAGATTTCCTGTTCTGTCAATTCTTATTGATTTGCACAAATACCTTATCTATTGTAGAAATTAGTCTCTTATGGTTTGAGATATTACAAATATATTCTGCCAATCTAATATGTGTCTGTTAACTTTTCCTTCAATTGATGCTTACAAATGGGTTACTTTTGCCTGATGTCCTTTCCCTCTTGTAGCAACTTGCTAAAACTTGCTAACAAGAACATAGATTCTAATTACTACTAATAGAATTGTGGTCTCAATATGTCATCTTCAGTTTTTAAAATTTTCTTATTTCTATTTAATCAATACATAATTTTTTCTTTAGGATTTATACATTTAATATGAGTATATTAGCTATTTGCCTACTTATGATATTAGTAATTTTCATCATTATAAGGTGTATTACACATGTATATATATACAAACACATATATAACAATGACATATACAAACTTATACATATATTGGTACATTTATAAAATAAAGGTTGGGACCAGGTATGGTGCCTGGCACCTATAATCCCACCTACTTGGGAGGCTGAGGCGGGAGGACTGCTTGAACCCGGGAGTTTGAGGCTGCAGTGAGCTAAAATTGTGTCACTGCACTCCAGCCCAAGCAAAAGAGTAAGACCTGTTTCCAGAAAATAATAATAAACAAACAAACAAATAAATAAATAAAATAAAGGCTGAATGTAAATGCTATAAATCATAAAAAATGTAATTGTATTTTCTATAGCCAATCTCATCTGGCTTTCAGTTCTCCATTCTTGATTGATAAGACAATAAAAAGCTTAAACTTGTTTATTCATTTTCTAGTGTAAAACAGTCTTTTTGCGCTAATGTTATTTAAGTCTCTTCAGGATTTGAGCTTCAGTGAACTCTAAATTCTTCCCCTTCTCCACTTTTTACTTCTTTTCCTGGGAAGTGAACCAAGTTTTTCGAAGTCTTACACTCAGCCTCTGGGAAAAAATATCTGATCTTTTACTGAGGTTTTAACTTTCCTGCCTTGTTTCAGGGTGTCCCTTGGTGTCACTGTTGAGCCAATCCTTACAGGTCCATTGGGGATTCTATTGGTAGCTGCCGCTGAATTTTGCCATCCTGACACGCACTGCCGTCTTCTATAATGTTCTGGCAACTTGTGGCCTCTCTGTCTAGATACGAAGCTGTTTGTGTTTCTCTTCTTTTCTTTTCTTTTCTTTTCTTTTCCTTTTTTTGAGATGGAGTCTCGCTCTATTGCCCAGGCTGGAGTGCAGTGGCAGAGTCTCTCTCCACCTCCACCTCCTGGGTTCAAATGATTCTCATGCCTCAGCTTCCCAAGTAGCTGGGATTACAGGCATAAGCCACCACTCTTGGCTAATTTTTTTTTGTATTTTTAGTAGAGACGAGGTTTCACCATGTTGGCCAGGCTGGTCTTAAACTCCTGACCTCAAGTGATCTGCCCACCTCCACCTCCCAAAGAACTGGGATTACAGGCATAAGCCACCACGCCCGGCCAGCTGTTTATATTTCATTAGTTCCTCCAGAACTTACCTATCCCCTAACTAGGACACAAGCACCATTTGGATTCTCCAGCTGTTTTGCATGAGCTCTGGGAAATCTGGATGTTGTCTCTGGCCCATTTGTCTGGACACCAATTTGGCCATTTCCAATCTATGGCTCAGAGAGACACCATGTTACCCTGATGCTGAACATGAGGGCTCTTTAGGGAACTTAAGAATGCACTAAGCAAGGATCCAGCCTGCTGTTCTGGGATTACCCCCATTTATCTGTATGTCTCTACCATATACTCCCACCCCTGAGATTCATCTCCTTTCCCCCTAAAGTGCAGGGCCAGGAAAAGCAAAGACATTTAAATCAGATTTCATGCCAATCAAGTTCTTATTCCCCAGGCTCCTCCTCCATGCACCAGAATGTCTTTTCTTTTCCTGCGCAGTAGAGGCTTTCTTTATGTTATACCTTTACCTCTTCTACTCTCAGGTTAATTTTTTAAAATTTTATACAACAAACTTCAAGGTTTGTATCCTTATAAATTCCACTCTGTATTCCAATTTTCCAGATATGGATATATATACTATATATATATATATGTGTGTGTGTGTGTGTGTGTGTGTGTGTGTATAAAGGCCAGTTTGGTAGTTTGAAAAAATCCTTTTATCTCAACACAGCTTGAATGGTACAACTTAAAAGCATATGTTTTCAAATAATTGTCTTGCTATTGAACTTTAAAACTATTTTTTAAACTAAAAGGTAAATGTGAATGCTTTTTTTCCATTTTTTGTTTGTTTGTTTGTTTCTGAGACAGAGTCTTGTTCTGTTGCCCAGACTGGAGTGCAGTGGTGCGATCTCAGCTCATTGCAACCTCCGCCTCCTGGGTTCAAGAGATTCTCCTGCCTCAGCCTCCTGGGTAGCTGGGACTACAGGCGCATGCCATTATGCCCAGCTAAATTTTTGTATTTTTAGTTGAGACAGGGTTTCACCGTGTTAGCCAGGATGGTCTCGATTTCCTGACCTCATGATCCACCAGCCTCAGTCTCCCAAAGTGGTGGGATTACAGGCGTTAGCCACCGCACCCGGCCATGAATACTTTTTTTCCCATTGAATCCACTCTCCCCCCAATACGCCCCAAAATTGACCTTATAGGATAGTCTCAATCAGAAGGTTGTGAATGGGAAATACGAAGGGAAGTGGAGAAAGGAGACGAATTACAAAGGAGGGAACTTATGTTGTATACTAACATGATAAAAATGATTATTGAATGTTTACTATGTGCAATGCAATATGACAAGTGTTCTCTATATATTGCCTCATGTCAACTTTTATGTTTTACTTTAAAAATACAATGAGCTCCAATAAAGCTGCTGCCCATCCCAAGACCTGAAACATTACTATACCTTATAACTTCCTATAGACTCCTAACCTACCCCATTCCCTGCCTGCCTCATTCTAGAGGTAATCATATTCAGTTTTGTTTAATTTACTTGTGTTTTAATAGTTTTATAGGCTGGGCATGGTGGCTCATGCCTGTAATCCCACCACTTTGGGAGGCCAAGGTGGGCAGATCACTTAAGGTCAGGAGTTTGAAACCAGCCTGGGCAATATGGCAGAACTTTGTCTCTACTAAGTGTATTAAAAAAATTAGCTGGGCATGGTGACACATGCCTGAAATCCCAGCTATTGAGGAGGCTGAGACAGGAGAATCACTTGAACCCAGGAGGTGGAGGTTGCAGTGCACCATGATCGCGCCTCTGCACTCCATCCTGGGAGACAGAGTGAGATTCCATCTCAAAAAGTAAATAAATAAATAATAACAATAATAGTTTTATAAAAATATATATACACAACTATAATGTAGTATCATACATTTCTATATAAATATATATTATGGATTATATATCATATATGACATATATTTACCTAGATAATGTATCATTAGTTTTATCTGTTCTTAAACTTTGCAAAAAGTATACCATATTATGTTTACTTCTGGAACTCATTTCTCACTCAACATTTTACCAAAATTCATCCATTTTGGCTATAATTTATTCACCATCAACGCTGTATAATATCCAAACTTGTAACTTACACATTTACCCATTGTCCTATCAATGGGAATTTGGGCTGTTTTCAGGGTTTTCGCCATTATGAACAACAGTATTATGGAACGTCTTGGACTACAAATATTGAAAATTTCTCTTATGTATAGACCTAGAAATCAATTGCAAGATCAGAGGGTAGGTGAATGTTAAAATTTACAAGATAATGTTAAATGTTTTCCAGAGTAGTTCTGCCAGTTTACATTTCCACCAGCAATATGAGGAAATTCCATTGATCTATGTCTACTCCATGCTTTTGTCAAGCTCATTCATATCTTTGCCCCAAATCATATCTCATTGTCATCTTGATCTTCTTTTCCCTGTTAATGAGGTTGAGCATCCCTTTGTATATTTATAAGCCCTATGGGTTTTCTGTTCTGTAAAATGTTTGTTCATGCCATTTGCCTATTTTTCTATTTAATTGCTGGCTTCTTTTTCCTTACTGATTTGTCACCTAACAGTATTGCAAATATCCACCAGCTGTGATGTGTCTTTTCACTTTCTTTAATGTGCCTTAATGAAGAAAAGTTCTTAATTTTAATTTAGCTGAATTTATTAACCTTTTTTATTATGATCAATGATTTTATGCCTAAGAAATTCTTTCCTGCCCCAAGTTCAAAATACCTGCACTTATATTTTCTCACAAAACTTAAACTTTTGGCCGGGCGCGGTGGCTCAAGCCTGTAATCCCAGCACTTTGGGAGGCCGAGACGGGCGGATCACGAGGTCAGGAGATCGAGACCATCCTGACTAACACGGTGAAACCCCGGCTCTACTAAAAAAATACAAAAAATTAGCCGGGTGAGATGGCGGGCGCCTGTGGTCCCAGCT
Organism: Rhinopithecus roxellana; assembly: GCF_007565055.1. Classification (NCBI taxonomy): domain Eukaryota; kingdom Metazoa; phylum Chordata; class Mammalia; order Primates; family Cercopithecidae; genus Rhinopithecus; species Rhinopithecus roxellana. The sequence goes on along the minus strand of NC_044552.1, from coordinate 47,131,583 downwards.
ACTCGGGAGGCTGAGGCGAGAGAATGGCGTAAACCCGGGAGGCGGAGCTTGCAGTGAGCTGAGATCCGGCCACTGCACTCCAGCCTGGGCGACAGAGCGAGACTCCATCTCAAAAAAAAAAAAAAACTTAAACTTTTGTTTTTGATGTTTAAATTCTTAATCCATATGAAGTTGTGTGTGTGCACGTGTGTGATAACAGATCCATTTCCTTTACTTTTTTTTTCCAAATGGTTAACCAATTTTTTCAAGCTTTATTTATTGAACAGATTCCATTTCTGCAGTAAGCTGCCATGCCATCTCTATCATGTCAAAGTTCTTCATCTGCATGCATCTATTTCGGGCCACTCTCTTTTTTTTTTGTCAGACAGGGTCTCGCTCTATCTTCCAGGCTGTGATGTGATCATGGCTCACCACAGCCTCAATCTACCAAGCTCAAGCAATCCTCCCATCTCAGACTCCCAAGTAACCAGGACTACAGGTGTGCGCCACCATGCCTGGATAATTTTTGTATTTTTTGTAGAAACAGGGTTTTGCCACATTCCCCAGGCTGGTCTTGAACTTCTGGGCTCAAGAGATCTGCCTACCTCAGCCTCCCAAAGTGCTGGGATTACAGGCATGAGCCACCATGCCCAGCCTCAGGCCACTGTCTTCTATTTCTTGGTCATGTTGTCTATCCCTGAACCAGCACCCTACAGTTTTCTAGATTTTTAATAAACCTTTGTATTTCTGAAGAAACACCCTGCTTCGTATAGTTCTTTAACATTGCTTTGGATATTTTTGGCCTTTTGTTCTTCCATATAAATTTCCGAACCAATTTAGTAGGTTACCAAAATGTCTTTTTAGATTTTTATTTAAACCATATTAATTCCATGGCTCAATTTTGGGATAATCAGTTTTTTTAAAAAATTAAGGATTCTACAGGAGTCAGACAATCTTGAGATCTCTTGCAAGTTCCAACATTTACTAGATGCGTGACCTTTAATAAATGACAGTTTCTCCAAATCTATTCTCTTCATTTGTAAAGGCATTTCATATGAAGGTACAGGTAAAGTACCTACATCACCACTAAATGCCTGGTGGACAATCAACAAATAACTTTTATCATTTTCACTAATAGTGTTGCAATCTAATGAAAACAATATTACTTGTAAATAATGAGCCATAATCATGGTTACACAATAAATTGATAATTGAACAAATTGCACACATTTAAAAATAAATTAATTAAGCCTTCTTATCTCTGAACATGATGTCTCTCTACATTAATTTAGAAGATTATCTTTGGTAGCTTTCAGTCAAGTTTTTTTTTTGCTTCCTTCATAAAGATCTTGCAAATCTTTTGTTGTGTGTCAATGACATCTGTTCTCAGGATTTAAATATAAATACAGAATATTTAAGCTCTAGGGATTGAAAACTGTCAAGAGAATCTATAAAAATTTACTTTCTGGAGTTTTTGGTTTTTTTTTTTAATTTTTACTTTGTTTTTGAGACAGAGTCTCCCTCTGTCACCCAGGGTGGAGTGCAGTGGCACCATCTCAGCTCACTGCAGCCTCAGCCTCCCTTTAATCTGGTGATCTCCAGAATAGCTGGACAACAGACACGTGCCACCATGCCCGGCTAATTTTTATATTTTTTTGTAGAGACGGGGTTTCACCACGTTGCCCAGGCTGGTCTTAACCCCCTGGGCTCAAGCGATCACCCTCCCTGGCCTCCCAAAGTGCTGGGATTACAGGTGTGAGTCACCATGCCCAGCCACTTTCTGGAGATTTTAAAGAAACATTTTAGGGAAGTGTAACATGTATACAGAAGAGTACATGTATAAAAACTGTATAGCTTGATTATCACACAAACACATCCATATAAAAAATAAAACATCACCAGCATCCCAAAGATTCCCTCATGTCCCCTGTCAGCTACTACCCTACACCCCTCCACAGGTACCTCCTGTCCTAATAAATAGTAACCTTTTAAACACTGTGTTTGGAATTGTTTGTAGCTGGCAAGTAGAAGCACTAACTCTGGTACATCCTTCCATCTTGTTAAGCTTTTCTATTTATTAAATCATTTGTCTGTGTGTATTCACAGGTGAAAGAAATAAGGTTTAGATGGTGAGGCATTCTGCTCAAATCCGGGCTGTATATCAGAGAAGAGCAGATGTGAATGGTGGTCTTATTGATTTTATTCTGTTTTGCTAAATTATCTACTTTGCATTTTTTCACTGAAGTTAGGCAGAAATTCAGAATCCTGGTTTCTGTTTCTCAAGAGGCATATGTACATGAAACTTTGTTCTGCCCTTATTTTGAGTTCCTCTGCCTGCTGGAGGACAAAGCTTCAGCTAGATCCGCAGCAGGAAGTGCCTGTGAGAACAAGAAATTTGTAGTCCCAACAACATGCAATGGTTAACCTGGGATAAACCACTAAAGATGCTATGAGGCTTCTTTTATTGTGCCTGCCTTCTATTTTAGAGAGACCCATATTCGGGAAATGCCTTTCTGCCTGGTGAAAGCTCCAGTGAGGATGAGGAGCCTTTAGCAGAATTGTCAAAGGAAGAATTGTGCGCCAAAATAAAAAGCCTGAAAGAAAAACTAACAAACACCCGGAAAGAGAACGGCCGACTTCGACAGTCTTTGGTCATGCTTCAAGGTAAACGTTGAAAAAATTGACATTTTAGATAAAAGGGGAAGTATATGATCAGTGGAAAGTATTGCAAATTAGCTGTCAAGAATAAAAAAGAAAATCCATACCTCTGGGAACTCAAAACTCACAGTTTTAGAAAAAAATCACTGATTATATAATTTAAACACAGAAGCACTCTATTGAAAGATCTAGCTTATGGCTCAAAAAATTTTAGATTCTCCTACAAAATACTAAATATTGTATTCATTTAATAGTGTTTAAGAGACATTTATTGAGCATTTAATATACACCACTCACACTGCTAAGCCCTAGAGAGAAAAGATTGTTAAGACAGAGCAAACAGGTTAAGATGCCCATGATGTGCTTAGGTCACCCCTCTCTGCTAGGGAAATCTCTAGAAAATGGAGCTTATTGTGATTCTTCATGAAATCACTGGAATTAGAGTCTATAGAGTACATCTTCATTTTTTTCTGTTGGGAAGAGTGACTTGGGAAAATAATAGCATTCCACGGGAAAAATATAAAGAAGAAAACTCACCACAAAATACTCCAGTGTCTGGAAAAAAAATGAAAAAAGGAGAAAGAAGCATAAGCAAATTAAAAACTACTTGGCTTAATGCCTTTTTGTAGGATCCTATGTGATGTTCATGTGTTTATTTTTTCAAAAATTATGCTTTCCATTTGTAGTTAAGCACTATACATTATTTTATATAGCTGAATATTTTGTAATTAGGATACTATGTTGGCAGCACTCAGTTGTAAAACAGTAAATACACAGAACATTTTTAAAATAAGTCCTTCCAGTTGCTGTGTACAGAATGAGTACAAGTGGTACAAGAAAGTGAGGCAGAACCACCAGAAAGGCCATACAATCGTCCAGTCTCACATAGTAGCCTACGCTATAACAATGGCTTATGAAAATAAAGAGAGTGGTTCACAATGCATTTAGAGACAGAATAGTAATAATAAGAGACAGATAGAACATGGTGATGAATGTGGTTGAGAGTAATGATTCACATCCTTTCCTAAGAATATTTGTTAAATTAAAGTCTTCATACTTTTAAGTAGAAATAGTCACATGTAAGAAGAAAGATGTTATTCAATTAACAAGCCATTACCTCTTTATTTCTTCACTTCATTTTTTTAATTTGTTTGTTTGTTTTACAGAGGGTCTCACTCTGTTGCCCAGGATGGAGTGCAGTGGTGAGATCATAGTTTACTGCAACCTCAAACTCCTAAACCTAAGCAACCCTCCTGCCTCAGCCTCCTGAGTAGCTAGGACTATAGGCATCCACCACCACACCAGACTAGTTTTAAAAATTTTTCATAGAGATGGGGGTCTCGCTGTGTTACCCAGGCTGGTTTCGAACTCCTGGCCTCAAGCCATCCTTCTGCTTTGGCCTCCCAAAGTGCTGGGATTACAGGTGTGAGCCACCGTACCTGGCCTTATTTCTTCATTTTAAATATTATGTTTTTAAAACTGATGTTTTCTTTTGACTAGTTTTTTATGATTTCCAAAGAATAGATAATTCCCATTTTTACATAATCTCTTCCAGAACTTAGCATAGGATGAAAAGCTAGTTTATAAAATTAGCATGAATTGCTAGTTAAAAGCATTAATCTTGGAGCTATAGACCTTGGAGTGAAGCCCAACTTTGCTTTAAAACTTTGGCCATATTATTTCACTGTGCCCTTATCCCCCACTGCAATTTCCTCATCCAAAAAGCAGAGGAAGGCAATATATGACTTCCTTGTGGCTATGAGAATTGAATGAGCGAATTAGTAGAAATGCTTTACCCAGTACCTGGCACAAGAGAAGAACTCAGTAATGGTAGTTATTACTGCTGTTATATATTTTTATTGACACCTGACACATAATCCATTCCCCAAAAAACTGTAGGCTAAATTTCATTATAAATATAGAAGAGAAAATTTTAAATAAAGAGTACCAATCAGCTTCAATAGCATATGAAAATAATCACTTACTATGACCAGTTTCTTCTCTCTCCCAGGCTCCAAATTGCCATTTCATTTTCTTCTCTTTCTGCCAATTCCCAGTCTTCTTAACTCTCAGTTGATGGCTTTACTTCTTACTTCGCTGAGAAATGGGAGGATATGAAGCCACTGCCATCTCCCTGCACCTGTGCTTCTATCCCCCTTTACTTCCTATTATTCATGAATAACCTATCCTTGTGAGTCTCAATCTCCTTCAGTGCCCCAGATCCCATCCCCTTTTTTGTAATCAGGTACATTGCTCCAGAGATTCTGCCCCGTCTCCTGCAAGATCAGATTTTCCTTCTCTAATGAATCATTCCCATTAGTATCAAACATACTATTATTTCTCCCATTAAAAAAAAAACCTCGCTTTCAGACCATTTGCTTCTCTACCTTCTGTTTTTCTTCTTCCTCTTATGGAAAAACTCCTTAAAAGTCTTGACTATACACACTCTATTCAGTTTCCTCCGTTATTCTTTCTGGATCCCACTCCAATTAGATCCTTTAATTTCATTGTAATTTCTCTTCTCATGATCATCAGTCATCTCCATGTGTTAGCTTGCTAGGGCTGCAGTGACAAAGTACCAAAAACTAGGTGGCTTAAACCACAGAAATTTATTCTCTCACCAGTGTGGAGGTTGGAATTATAAAATCAAGGTGTCAGCAGGGCCATACTCCCCTGCAGGTGCTGGGAAGAATCTGTTCAGGCTTCTCTCCTAGCTTCTGATTGTTCCTTGAATAAATCAGCATAACCCCAATCTTCACAGGATGTTCTCCTTGTGTGCTTCTCTCTCTGTATCTAAACCTCTCCCTTTGTATAAGAACACCAGTCATATTATATTAGGGCCCACACTAATGACCTCATTTCAACTCAATTACATCTGTAAAAACCCTATGTCCAAATAAGATCACATTCTGAGGTAGTAGGGGTTAGTCTTCTGAGACATTTTTTTGGGGGACACAGTTCAATCATGATATTCTGCATTGCTAACCTCAGTAGTCATTTATCAATTGTCATCTTAAGTGTCCTGTTACCAGCATTTTGACACATTTGGACAACTCTCTGTCCTTGAAAAAGGTTCTTTACCTGCTTTCCAGGATACCAAATTCACCAGCTTTCCTCCCATATTGTTGGTCTTTCCATCTTATTCCATTTAGCTGATTCATTATCTCATCCTCTAAGTATTTTATGATTCCCCTGGCTCCGTACTTGGACTTTTTTCTTTTCTATCTGCGTTCATTCTCTAGATGACCGACTCCAATAATATGGTGTAAATATCCATCAATGAGGCTGGGCGCAGTGGCTCACACCTGTAATCCAGCACTTTGGGAGGCCAAAGCGGGTGGATCACTTGAGACCAGGAGTTTGAGACCAACCTGGGCAACGTGACGAAACTCCATCTTTACTCAAAATACAAAAATTAACCAGGCATGGTATTGCACGCCTATGGTCCCAGCTACCTGGGAGGCTGAGGCACAAGAATTGCTTGAACCCGGGAGATGGAGGTTGCAGTGAGCTGAGATTACATGACTGCACTCCAGCCTGAACGACATAGCGAGACTCTTGTCAAAAAAAAAAAAAAAAAAAAAAAAAAAATCAATGAGCTATGATTGTCAGATTTCTATCTCCTGCCTGGGCCTCTTTAACTCATTGTCTAACTGCATGCTTGACATGACTGATAGGCTAACATGTTTCAAACCACATTCCTCACCTCCCTCAACCTGTTTCTTTCTTCCTCATCCTAGCTAATGTTAATTTCATTGTTCAAATTCCTTAAGCCAGAAACTATGATGTTATCTTCATGTTGTCTTCTATTTCTGTATTTATTTTACACCCCACACTCAGTCCATTAGCAAATCCCACTAGCTTTGCCTTCAAAATATTTCTGAAACTCAATCCCTTTTACCACCCCTACTGCTGCTACTCTGGTCCTAGCCATCATTACCTCTCATCTGTATAATTAAGGTGGCATTGTAACTTGCATCACTACTTCTGTCCTTGTTTCTATGAGGTCTATTCTCAACACAGCAGTGAGAATGATTCCGTTAAATGTAAACCAGTTCATGTCCTCCTGTGCTTAAAACTCTCCAGCGAATTCGTACCTCACTCAGTATAGAAATTAAAGTCCTTTTATGATCTTTGGTTCCTTACATGATCTGGCCACCTCCCCTCCACTTAATTCTCTGGCCTTGTTTTCTACTCCTCATCCTCTCCTTCTCTGTGATCCAGACAACTGGACCACTTACTTTCCCTCCAAAGACATCAGGCATGATCTTATCTTCAGTGTCTTTGTGCTTTCCATCCCCTCTGCCCAGAATGTTCTTCCTCCAGTTATCCATAGGCCTTGAACCCCTACTTCTTTCAGATCTTCACTGCTAATTCAACTTTTCCCTGATCTTCCTCCCATCTAAAATTTCAACCTTTCATCTCCCAGTTTATATTATCTTCCCCTGTTTTGTTTCCTTTTTGGCACTTGCAAGTCTGTGTAATCTACTATGTATTTAATATCGTCTGTCTCCACATGTCCCCACCACATACACACACACTAGAATTTAACCCTAGAAACGAAGTAGTAAAGTTGGCAATTGACTGGACTTGTGGCAGCAGAAGTCAGGAACTGCCTACTGTCACTGCAGTGTTCATTTCTGCATTTATTCATTTTATTTATTCATTTATTTATTGAGACAGATACTCACTCTGTCTCCCACGCTGCAGTGCAGTGGCACGATCTCGGCTCACTGCAAGCTCTGCCTCCTAGATTCATGCCATTCTCCTGCCTCAGCCTCCTGAGTAGCTGGGACTACAGGCGCCCACCACCACGCCTGGCTAATTTTTTGTATTTTTAGTAGAGACGAGGTTTCACCATGTTAGCCAGGATGGTCGTGATTTCCTGACCTCGTGATCTGCCCACCTCTGCCTCCCAAAGTGTGCTGGGATTACAGGCGTGAGCCACCGCACTCGGCCCATTTATTCATTTAGTAAATATTTATAAAGTCCCTACTATGTGAAAGGGGCTATTCTAAGTACCTAGGAAACTCAATGGACAAAACAGTCAAAGATTCACGCTTTCATGGAGTGTGTGTGTGTGTTTGTGTGTGTGTGTGGCAAGAGGGGATGGTTAAAAAACATACAAAAGATAATTAAGTAAATTATATAGTATGTTGGATGGTGAAAGGTGCTTTGGAAAAAAATAGAGGCTGCAAAAAAGGATTACGTTTTGAGGGAGAGGGAATGGCTTATAATGTTAATGGCATGGTCATAGCAGGCCTTCTTGTAAAGCTACAGTTGGAACTAGGAAGATAACAGAAAGTTGAAATCTCTTGTATAATACTATTAAGAAAGGGGTCTAAGGGAAGACTATATGCTGATTATTTACTTTGTTTGCAATAATGTTCCTAACTCTTTAAGAATCAGGGCTGTTTCTATGTTTATAAAGCCTGGTAACTAAGAAAAATGGCAGAATGAATATGCCATTCTAGACATTCAGGATGGCAAACGTGTGTGTGTGCTATGTGTGTGTGTTAAGCATTTAATACATATCTTGTGCACTACAACTGACCAACACAATAGGATGTGAAAGAAAATAAGTGATATATCTATTGTACAGAAAGGTATTAAATAGTCAGTATTTATCATGTGTACACCTAAGAAAAACAAAGCATCAGCCAAAAACTTGACTCTTGTAAGTAATGACATTTTAGTAAAGAATGAAAAATCAGCGTTTTTAGACTCCGAAAAACAACCGAAAATGGATTAAAGACAAACGTTAAGACCAGAAACTGTGGAACTTCTAGAAGAAAACATTGGGAAATGCTTCGTGGCATTGGTCTGGGAAAGGATTTTTTAAATAAGACCCCAAAAGCAAAAAAAAAAAAAGACAAGTAGAATTACATCAAACCAAAAAGCTTCTACACAACAAAGGAAACAATCAACAGAGTGAAGGGACAACCTCCAAAATGGAGAAAATGTTTGCAAACTCTGCATCTGACATGGGGTTAATATCCAGAAAATATAGGGAACTCCAACAACCCAATAGCAAAAAATCAAATAATTCTGTTTAAAAATGGGCAAGAAAATTGCTGGGTTCATCAGCCCACTCCCCTGAAGTCATGGTGCAGCAGTTTCCTCTCTGCTTCACTCACAGGACCCAGGCAGGTGTCCAGGTATTAGGAGCACCCCCTCACCTGGTTCAGCAGCCTCAGTTGCCCTGTACCCTTCTTGGGCATAAATCTTGGTGCAATGGGACTCTCTCCACTCCATGCCCAGGCAGATCTCCAGGTATTCAGAGCACCTGCTCATGTGGATCAGGAGCTTGATTCACCCCACCCTTTCTGTACAGAGATTCACAGAGATTCTGCACAGTGATGGCATGAAGGCCATCTCCGCTTCATGCCCAGGCAGATCTCCAGGCATTTGGAGCACTTGCTAAGCTGATTCAGCAGCCTGAGCTGCCCCACCCTTCTTGTGCAGAGAACCAGGTGCAGGGGGATCCTTACTGCTCCACATTCAAGCAGATCTCCAGGCATCTATTGCACTCACTCTCCTGGATTAGTTTAGGACACCTCCCTCATGCCTGTGCAGAGAGCTTGGGGCCAAGGAGATTTCCCAGCTCCATATCTAGGCACACCTCTGGGCACTTGGTGGCCACCCACTGGATTCCCCCTCAGTACTGATGCTTGTGCCTGCTATCAGGGGACCTGTAGGTGGACCTGTCCATCCAGCCCTGCCCATTTTGGTCCCTCCTTCCCCTGCAGCTAAGCAGAGAGCACAGACTACTGTGTACTCTACCAATCAGCCCATTGACTGAGACCACAGAGAACTTCTCTCAGTAAAACAAGGATCAAGTCCATACTCAGCCACTTTGGTTGCAGCCAGCTCTTACCTATAAGTGCCATGTACTGGCCTGTAGGTCAAACTGCACAGCCCAATATGAAACCTGCCAACAGAAGTGCATAGACCTATAGAAATGAAGCCAAAAGACCCTACCCAGTATTCACTACAGCCACAGGGAGAAAAGGGAAGGAAAAAGAAAAAACATTTTAGGGAAAGAAAAAAAATCATACCCACATGAAAAAGAAAAAGAAATCCAGAGAACACCTGTTACATCCTATACAAAATGAACATCACCAAGACATGCAGTCACCAGACCCTCCAGGATCAATGCTAAAGAAAAAAATCTTTTTTTTTTTTTTTTTTTTTTTTTTTTTTTTTTTTGAGACAGGGTCTCAGGGTCTCTGTTGCCCAGGTTGGAGTGTAGTGGTGCCATCACTGCTCACTGCAGCCTCCACCTCCCGAGCTTGGGTAATCCTTCCACCTCAGCCTCCCAAGTAACTGAGACTACAGGCATGCACCACAATGCCTGGCCAATTTTTCTATTTTTTGGAGAGATGGGGTTTTGCCATGTTGTCCAGGCTGATCTTGAACTCCTGGGCTCAAGTGATCCACTACCTTGGCCTCTCAAAGTACTGGGATTATAGGCATGAGCCACTGCACCTGGCAAGAAAAAAATCTTAAAAGCCAATAGAGAAAAATTTCAAAGGGAACCCCATCAGGTGAACAGTGGACTTCTCAACAGAAACCTTGCAAGGCAGGAGATGTTAGGGGCCTATTTTCAGCATTCTTAAAGAGAAGAAATTCCAACCAAGACATACATATCCTGACGAACTAAGCTTCATCAGTGAAGGAGAAACAAAATATTTTCCAGACAAGCAAGTGCTAAGAGAATGAGTTATTACTAGACCAGCCTTACAAGAGTTTCTTAAGGGAGTTCTAAACATGTAAACAAAATAATGATACCCACTACCACAAAAACACACTTATGTACATTTTCCACAGATACTGTAAAATAACCACATGATAGAAACTACAAAGCAGCCAGCTAACAACTTTACAATAGGATCAAAACTTCACATATCAGTATTAACTTTGAATGTTAATAATCTAAACGCTGCACTTAAAAGGCACAGAGTGGTATGTTGGATTAAAAAAAAACAAGTAGACCTCATATGTAATGACACCCATAGGCTCAAAGTAAAGGGCTAGAGAAATATCGCAAATCGAAAAAAACAAAGAGCAAGGGTCATGATTCTTATATCAGATAAAACAGACTTTAAGCCAACAATAGAAAAAGAAAGGACAAAGTAGAGCATTACATAATGATAAAAGGTTCAATTAAATAAGAAGACTTAACTATCCTAAATATATATGCACCCAACATTGGAGCACCCGGATAAATAAAACAAGTACTCTAGACCTATAGGAAGACTTAGACAGTCATACAATAATAGTGGGGGACTTGAAAACACCCCACTGACAACGTTAGACAGATCATTCATGCAGAAAACTGACACAGGAATTCTAGAATTAAATTGGACATTTGATGAATTGGACCTAAGAGACAGCTACAGAATATTCCACCCATCAACCACAGAATATACATTCTTCTCATCTGCTCATGCAAAATATTGCAAGATTGAACACATGCTTGGCCACAGAGCAAGTCTCAATAAATTCAAAAAAATTGAAATTGTATGAACCATACTCTCAGACCATAGTGGAATAAAAATAGTAGTAAATATCAAGAAGATCTCTCAAAACCACACAATTACATGAAAATTAAACAACTTGCTCCTGAATGACTTTGGGTAAACAATGAAATTAAGGCAGAAATTTTAAAAATTCTTTGAAATTAATGGAAAAGAAATACAACATACCAAAATTTCTGGGATACGGCAAAACCAATGTTAAGAGGAAAATTTATGGTACTAAACATTTACCTCGTGAAGTTAGAAATATCTCAGTGATCTAACCTTTACACCTAGAGAAACTAGAAAAACAAGAAAAACCCCAAAGCTAGCAGAAGAAATCACTAAAGTCAAAGAGGAACTAAACAAAATTGAGACCCAAAAATCCATACAAAGAATCAATGAAACTAAAAGTTTTTTCTTTGAAAGGATAAACAAGATTGACAGACTGAAAGCAAAATTAACAAAGAAAAGAAAACAGAGAAAATCCAAACAAGCACAATCAGAAACAACAAAGGTTACATTACAACTGACACCACAGAAATACAAAAGATCCTCAGAGACTATTATGAACACCTCTACGTACACAAACTAGAAAATCTGAAGGAAAAGGATGCATTCTTAGAAACACACACTCTCCTAAGGTTGAACCAGAAAGTAATTGAAACCCTAAACAGACTAATATCGTGTTCTAAAATTGGACCAATAATAAAAAATCTGCTGGGCACAGTGGCTCATGCTTGTAATCACACCACTTTGAAAGGCCAAGGCAGGAGGACTGCTTGATCTCAGAGTTCCAGATCAGCCTGGGCAACAACACAAGACCTTATATATATTAAAAATAAAAAGAATTAGCCAAGTGTTGTGACACGTGCCAGTAGTCCCAGCTACTCAGGAGTCTGAAGCAGGAGGATTGCTTGAGCCCGAGAGATGGCGGCTGCAATGTGCTGTGATTGCATCACTGCACCTGAGTGACAGAGAGAGACCCTGTCTCAAAAACAAACAGCAACAACAACAACAACAACAAAAACTACCAACTAAAAACACCCAGACCAGATGGATTCATAGCCAAATTCTACCAGACATGCAAAGAAGTGCTACCAATTCTACTGAAACTATTCCAAAAAATTGAGAAGGGAAGGACTCCTCTCTAGCTCATTCCACAAAGCCAGCATCACTCTGATACCAAAACTTTGCAAAGACACAATTAAAAAAGAAAACTACAGGCCAATATCCCTGATGAACATAGATGCAAAAATCCTCAACAAAATACTAGCAGTTCAAATCAAACAGTGCATCAAAAAGTTAATTCACCACTCTTAAGTAGGCATCATTCCTGGGATATAAGGTTGGTTCGGCATACACAAATCAATAAATGTGATTACCACATAAACGAAAGTAAAAACAAAAACCTTATGATCATCTCAATAGATGTGGAAAAAGCTTTAAATAAAATCCAACATCCTTTCTTGATAAAAACCCTTAAGAAACTAGGCATCAAAGGAACACACCTGAAAATAATAAGAGCCACCTGTGACAAACCCACAGCCTGTTCATACTGAACAGGTAAAACCAGAAGCATTGCTCTTGAGAACTGGAACAAGACAAGGATGACCACTGTCATCACTCCTATTCAACCTAGTACTAGAATTGGTAGCTAGAGCAATGAAGCAAGAGAAAGAAATAAAATGCATCCAAATAGGAAAAGAAGTCAAGCTATCTCTCTTTGCTGACAATATAAGTCTATACTAGAAAACCCTGAATATTCTGCCAAACATCTCCTGGAAATGATAACAACACTAGTAAATTTTCAGGATACAAAATAAATGTAGGGCAGACGTTCTTCACCGAGAGTCGCCAAGGTTTCCTGCTTCAACAGTGATTGGACAGAACCCTGCGCTCGTCCCCCCGACCCCCGCCAGCCACCCATAACCAGCCCTCCACCGCCTCCTCACCACACCCTGGGACCGTCGCAAGGCATCCGCCGCCGCTCCAGCGCCGCGTAGCCACCGCCACCGCCACCGCCATGACTACCACGTCCCCCTCGCAGGTGCGCCAGAACTACCACCAGGACTCAGAGGCTGCCATCAACCTCCAGATCAACCTGGAGCTCTACATCTCCTACACAGGCTAAATGCAATGGAGTGGGCATTACATTTGGAAAGAAAAAATGTGAATCAGTGACTACTGGGACTGCACAAACTGGCCACTAACAAAAATGATCCCCATTTGTGTGACTTCATTGAGACACATCACCTGAATGAGCAGGTGAAATCCATCAAAGAATTGGGTGACCACGTGACCAACTTGCACAAGATGGGAGCACCCGAATCTGGCTTGGCAGAGCATCTCTTTGACAAGCATACCCTGGGAGACAGTGATAATGAAAGCTAAGGCTTAAGCTAATTTCCCCATATCCATGGAGTGACTTCCCTGGTGACCAAGGCAGTCCATACATGTTGGGGTTTCCTTTACCTTTTCTATCAGTTGTACCAAAACATTCACTTAAGTTCTTTGATTTGTACCATTCCTTCAAATAAAGAAATTTGGTACCAATAATAATAATAATAAATGTACAAAAATTAGTAACATTTCTACACACCAATAACATTCAAGCCAAGAGCCAAATCAAGAACACAATCCCATTTACACTAGTCAAATAAATAGATAAATAAAATACCTAGGAATACATCTATCCGAGAAGGTGAAAGATCTCTACAAGGAAAACTACAAAACACTGCTGAAAGAAATCACAAATGACACACAAAAAAAATGGAAAAACATTCCATGCTCATGGATTGGAAAAATTGATACCATTAAAATGAACATACTGCTTAATCTACCAATTCAACATTATTCCTGTCAAACTACCAATGTCATGAACTGGAAAGCAACTATTCTAAAATTCATAAGAGACCAAAAAAGAGCCTGAATAACTAAAGCAATCCTAAGAAAATAGAACAAAGCCAGAGTCATCACATTATCTGATCCCAAACTATACTATCAATATACAATAACTAAAACAGCATGGTACTGGTACAAAAACAGACATGTAGACCAATGGAACAGAAAAGATAACACAGAAATAAAACCATACACCTACAGCCATCTAATCATCAAAAAAGTTGACAAGAATACGCAATGGGGGAAGGACTTCTTATTCAATAAATGGTGCTGGGATAACTGGCTAGCTGTATGCAGAAAAGTAAAACTGGATCCTTACCTTTTACCATATACAAAAATTAACTCAAGACGGATTAGAGATTTCAATGTAAAATCTCAAACTATAAGAATCCAAGAAGAAAACCTAGGAAACACCATTCTGGACGTCAGTCCTTGAAAATAATTTATGACTAAGTCCTCAAAAGCAATTGCAATGAAACAAAAAATTGACATGTAGGACCTAATTAAACTAAAGAGCTTCTGCACATCAAAAGGAAATGTCAACAGAGTAAACAGAAAACCTGCAGAATGGGAGAAAATATTTGCAAGCTACACATTTGACAAAGTAACATCCAGACTCTATAAGGAACTTAAAAAATTGAACAAGCAAAAAACAAATAATCCCATTTAAAAATGGGCAAAAGACATGAACAGACGCTTCTCAAAAGAAGACATACAAGTGGTCAACAAACATATGAAAAAGTGCTCCGGCTGGGTGCGGTGGCTCAAGCCGGTAATCCCAGCACTTTGGGAGGCCGAGACGGGCGGATCAGGAGGTCAAGAGATCGAGACCATCCTGGCTAACACGGTGAAACCCCGTCTCTACTAAAAAATACAAAAAGCTAGCCGGGCGAGGTGGCGGGCACCTGTAGTCCTAGCTACTCGGGAGGCTGAGGCAGGAGAATGGCCTAAACCCGGGAGGCGGAGCTTGCAGTGAGCTGAGATCCAGCCACTGCACTCCAGCCCGGGCGACAGAGCGAGACTCCGTCTCAAAAAAAAAACGAAGAAGTGCTCCACATTACTAATCATCAGAAAAATGAAATCAAAACCACAGTAAGATACCATCTCACACCAGTTAGAATGGCTACTATTAGAAAGCCAATATTAAATATACTGTTGTCAGTATATTTATGGTCATACTGTTGTCCATAATGGCTGTACTAATTTATATTCCCATCAAGCATATGAGTTCCTCTTTCTCCACACCCTTGCCAGCGTTTGTTATTTTTTGTCTTTTTAGTAGCAGTCATTCTAACTGGGGTAAGGTGATATCTTTGTATGGTTTTCATTTGCATTTCCCTAATGATTAGTGATGTTGAGCATTTTAAAATATATACTTGTTGGCCAGTTCTGTGCCTTTTTTTTTTTTTTTTTTTTTTTAGAGATGGAGTCTTGCTCTGTTGCCCACGCTGGAGTGCAGTGGTATGATGTCAGCTCACTGCCAACCTCCGCCACCTGGGTTCAAGCAATTCTCTTGCCTCATCCTCCCAAGTAGCTGGGACTACAGGTGCATGCCACCATGTCTGGCTAATTTCTTTGTATTTTTAGTAGAGAAGGGGTTTTGCCATGTTGGCCAGGCTGTTCTCGAACTCCTGACCTCAGGTGATCCACCCGCCTTGGCCTCACAAAGTGCTGGGATTACAGGCGTGAGCCACTGCACCTGGCCTTCTGTGTCTTCTTTTGAGAAATGTTTATTCAGATTGTTTGCCCACTTTTTTTTTAAGGAATGTCAGCTTTCATTTTAGATTCAGGGGGTACATGTGCAGGTTTGTTACCTGGGTATATTGCATATTTTAAAATATTAAATATAGGGCTGGGCATGGTGGCTTATGCCTGTAATCCCAGCACTTTAGGAGGCCAAGGCAGGGGGATTGCCTGAGCTCAGGACTTGAGATCAGCCTGGGCAACAAGGTGAGACCTCATCTCCACTATAAATAATTAAAAAATTAGCCGGGCATGGTGACTTATTCTTATAGTCCCAGCTATGCAAGAGGCTAAGGCAGGAGGGTTGCTTGAGTCTGGGAGGTTGAGGCTGCAGTGAGCTATGATTGTGTCACCACACTCCAGCCTGGGTGACAGAGCAAGACTCTGTCTCAAAAAAATAGTAATAAAAATAGCACTACCATATGATCTAGCAATCTCACTACTTGGAATTTATGCAAGGTGAAGGAAATCATTATGTGTAAGAGATATCTGCACCCCTATGTTTGATGCAGCACTTTTCACAATAGCCAAGATGTGGAATCCAAGTGTCCATCAATGGACAAAGGGATGGAGAAAATGTGGCATATATATGTAGTGGAATACTATTCAGCCATAAGAAAGAATGAAATCCTGTCATTTGCAGCAACATGGATGAACCTCAAAGACATTATGTTAAGTGAAATAAGCCAACCACAGAAATATGAATACTGCACAATCTCACTTATATATGGAATCTAAAAAGATTGATCCAGAAATAGTAGAATAGTGGTTACCAGAGGCTAGGAGGAGTAAGGGAGAGGCAGATAGGGAGAGGTTGGTCAACAGGTACAAAATTACAGTTAGTTAGGAGAAATAAGTAGTAAAATCCATAAAACCACAAGGACCAAGAAAACTCAAGAGAAGACCACACCAGATAAAAGATACCAATAAAATTTTAGAAGCTGGCCGGGCGCGGTGGCTCAAGCCTGTAATCCCAGCACTTTGGGAGGCCGAGACGGGCGGATCATGAGGTCAGGAGATCGAGACCATCCTGGCTAACACGGTGAAACCCCATCTCTACCAAAAATACAAAAACTAGCCGGGCGAGGTGGCGGGCGCCTGTAGTCCCAGCTACTCGGGAGGCTGAGGCAGGAGAATGGCGTAAACCCAGGAGGCGGAGCTTGTAGTGAGCTGAGATCTGGCCACTGCACTCCAGTCCGGGCGACAGAGCAAGACTCCACCTCAAAAAAAAAAAAAAAAAAAAAAAAAAATTTAGAAGCTGAAAAGCAGATGGATGAGTGGTGACTGACTTAAAAATCTGAAAAAAGCTGAACTCCAGTATCTGTAACGGAGGTGGGCAGAAGACAGGGAGAGAAGTTAAAAAGAAATAGGCTAAATTACATCAAGAGCAAAAGCTTTCAGGAATTGGACCTGTGAAAGGAATTATGGTAGTACTGGTAGTGTGAAAACTGGAAAACTCATTGAAAAACCTATAGGAAGACACTTTCAGGCCAGGCACAATGGCTCAATCTTGTGATCCTGGCACTTTGGGAGGCCAAGGAGGGAGGTTTGCTTGAGGCCAGGAGTTTGAGACCAACCTGGGCAATATAGTGAGACTCTTGTCTCTACAGAAAGTAAAAACTGTAGAGACTCAGTCTTTACAGTTCTTGGAAGAAGCAGTGTGGCATAGGAGCAAAGAGGTAAAAATTTGAGGGAGCAAAGCACCTGAGTTCAAGCCCTGCTCTGCCACCTAGTGTCTGTGTAACCTTGTGCAAGTTGTTTAACCATGCTGTGCCTCCTTTTTTTCATCTCTAAAATGGAAATAATGGAAATAATAAATGTACTCACCTGAGTGACAGGGAAAGCATTCAGAACAGAGCCTGGCACATAGCAAGTATTTGTTGTTACAATGTTTGCTATCACAATTCAACACAACCAGCTTTGTAGATGTGTGACGTGCAGTTACATTGACGTGCAGTTACATAAGGCCCTGCTCTTAGAAGGGCCCACATACTGGTTAAAGGCTCTGCTGTCACAATCTTAAAATTCTTTAGAGGTTTTGAACAATGAGCCCTGAATTTTTTGTTTGTGTTGGGCCCTGCAAACTATGTAGTCATGTAGCAAGTCCTGCAAGTCAATCAGGAAAAGGATGAATTACTCAACAATGTGTTGGGAAAATTGATATTCCAAGCTGCCTTCTCATTTCACACCAGGTGGCTCACTAAGAACATAACTGTACAGTTTAAATTAAAACTCCATGTTCTGATTTTGAATGGGAAGTACTGGTTTGAACACATAATAAATATTGTCTTTAAAAAGTTATAGTTTACCCAAAGCAATGTATAGATTGAATGCAATTCCTATCAAAATACCAATGACATTTTTCACAGAAATAGAAAAAGCATTTTTTATAATTTGTATGGATTCATGAAAGACCCTGAATAGCCAAAGCAATTCTGAGCAAAAAGAACAAAGCTGGAGGTATCACTCTGTCGACCTCAAAATATACTACAAAGCTGTAGTAGCCAAAGCTGCATGGTATTGGCTTAAAAATGACACATTAGACCAATGGGACAGAATAGAGAACTCAGAAACTAATCCACATACCGATAGTCAGTTGTTTTTTGACAAAGCCACCAAGAACATTCGCTGGGGAAATGTAGTCTCTTTAATAAATGTTGCTGGAGCCAGACATGGTGGCTCACACCTGTAATCCTAACACTTTGGGAGGCTGAGGTGGGAAAATCACTTGAACCTAGGAGTTCGAGACCACCCTGGGCAACACAGGGAGACCCATCTCTACAAAAACTGTTAAAATGAGCCTGGTGTGGTAGCACACACCAGTGGTCTCAACTACTCAGAAAGCTGGGTGGGAGGATTGCTTGAGTCCAGGAGGTTGAGGCTCCAGTGAGCCGTGATCACACTACTGCACTCCAGCCTAGAAGATGGAGTGAGACCATGTCTCAAATTAAAAAAAAAAAAAAAAAATTGTGCTGGGAAAACTGGATAATTATTTACAGAATGAAACTAGACCTGCACCTCTCATCCTATGCAAAAATCAATTCAAAATAAATCAAAGACCTAAATTTAAGACCCAAACAATGAAACTACTAGACAAAAACATAGGGGAAACACTCTGGGACATTGGTCTGGGAAAATATTTTGTGAATAGGACCTTAAAAGCACGGGCAACAAAAGCAAAAATAAACAAACATTCTGATTTTAAAATGGCCAAGACTAGAGGATCACTTGAGGCAAGGAGTATGAGACCAGCATGGGCAACATAGCAAGACCCTATCTCTACAAAAAAAAAAAAAATTTTTTTTTAATGAGCTGGGTGTGGTATCTTATGCCTGTAATCCCAGCTACTCAGGAGGCTGAGATGGGAAGATAGCTTGGGTTCAGGAGTTTCGGAAGTTTACAGTGCGCTGTGATCATGCCACTTTGTTCCTGGAACCAAGCCGGGTCCAGCTGTGTTTTCTCGAGGCCCAATAACAGGAAGCAGACAAACTAGGAAAGAAGGGAATTTATTGCTGTAACCAGATACAGGGAGAAGGCCAGAGATAATTCCACCAGACCAACTCAAAGTGTTGCAATTTTCTTAGTGCTTATATAGGTTGGGGTTATGTGCCTATGTGCAGTATAGCATTGGCCTAAGTCTACTGGTAACTAATTTTGTTTCAACTAGAAGGTCAGAGACAAAAATGCTTGCTAAGTCTGATTAAAATGGCCCCAGTACCTTCAAGGCCTGTCTACTGTGGTACTGGAGTGATTATTTCTATCTTATCTCCTTTACAGCTTGGTCCAGAGAGCTGCCTTAGATTCTCCAATGAATCTGTTCAAACAGCTGCCTCTGTTACCTTGACTCATCTCAGATACAGGTCCTGGTACTAGGAATCAAAGACTGTCTCTGTTATTTTGGCTTGCTCCAGGTTAGGGAGAAGCCCATGCAAGGCTCCTACTGATCATGTTTCATTTCTAGCTTTGATGTCTGGGCACTGATTTCCCTAGGTTTAACCATTTGCTCAATGTCAAGGCAGTGCTGTGGAAATCTGTCTGTGTAACTGGAGTACTATGCAGGCCTGTCTGTGTGACTGTCATGCAGGCCTGTCTGTGTGATTGTCAGGGAGAACTGGCCTGCCACAACTTCACTCCAGCCTGGGTGACAGATAGAGACACCATCTCTTAAGAAAAGAAAAAAGAAAAAAAATGGGCAATCTGAACAGATATTTCTCAATAAGACATACAAATGGCCAATAGGTATATGAAAAAAATGCTCAACATCACTGATCACCAGGAAAATGCATATCAATACCACAGTGAGGTAGCATCTCACCCCAGGAAGGATGGCTATTATCAAAAAGATAAAAAAATAACAAATTCTGGTGAAGATGTGGAGAAAAGCGAACTCTTATACACTGTGGGTGTGAATGTAAAACAGTACAGCCACTGTGGAGACAGCATGGTTCAAAATAGATAACGTAGGGAATCAACTTAAGTGTCCAACAACAGATGAACACATAAAGAAAATGTGGCATATATACACAATGGAATATTATTCATCTGTAAAACAGAATGAAATCCTGTCATTTTTGGCAACAGGGATGATCATTATGTTAAGTGAAATAAGCCAGGAATAGAAAGCTAAACAGTGCATGTTCTCATTTGTATATGGAAGCTAAAAAAAAAAAAGGTTAATCTCGTAAAACTAAAAAGTAGAACAGAGGATACAAGAGACTGGAAAGGGTAGGGGGAAAGGAGAGGTAGGGAAAGATTTATTAAAGCATACAAAATTACAGCTAGATAGGAAGAATACGTTCTAATGTTCAATATCCCTGTGGGATTACTATAGTTAACAATAGTACATATTTTCAAGTACCTAGAAGTAGGATTTTGAATGTTCCCAATATAAAGAAATGATAAATGTTTGCAGTAATAGATATGCTAATCACCCTGATCTGATCATTATACATTATATGTATCAAAACATCATTATTTGCCCTATTAATATGTATAATTAAAATATTAAATAAAATCAAATTTTAAAAAGTTTTCTAATATGGTTCCCTGAATAGTCCTAAAAACAGGAACTCAATAGCCAAGAGCACTCCTAGTAATTAGATGTGCCCTTGTAATATCATTAACCATTAAAGGGAACAATGACTCCTTGGATAAATAGCAGACTCCATGTCTTGCATACGAAATGTACAGAATAAGACTTGTGAAGAAGCTTAAGCAGGAAATATACAGGAACATCTTGTCATATCAGAAAGCAAGGAAGTTAGAACACGCAGATGTGTCAACTAGAAGAGCTTCCCACCAGCCAAAGATGGGACAGTTTGAGCATCAATAAGAATGACAACCACAATAGATAAATACATATTGTATTAATATATGTTTAAATGCATGAGTTCATAGTGGTATTCAAAAAAGAATAAAAACGTAATGATCATCTGAAAATAACAAACTCGTAATTTTGAAAATTGGCACATACAAACCAAAATCAAGCATGTATCCTGCCATTACTATATGAAATGAACTTCTGGGTAACCAAACAGTTGATAAGAGGAAGTTTCCCTTTGTAGAACTCCAGCTAATAAATGAAGAAGAAAATTATTAGAATGTCACTATTTTACAACCCATCGTGACATAATGAATCTATGCAGTGATCATCCATAGCTGCTGAGATGACAAAAAAGCTAGCCAGGCATTAAATGCCACCGGATGGAAGTTAAAAATACTGCCTGAATCCGATCAAACCTTCACATCTAACTACCAATCTACATCAAATACAGGGAACCAGAGAATATGTCAAATACCACCAAAGGGTGCAATCACAGCAAAATCCAACTATAGGAAATTCTCCAGGACAAATGACCCAGTTTCCACAATTAATAAATTGCAAGGGAAAAAACTAGGAAGGGAGAGGAAACCTATAGTTTATATGGAAGAGACAGCAACCAATTGTAACATATAGTCCTTACTGGATCTTGATTCAAACAAACTGTTAAAAAATAAGACCATCAGAGAAATTTGACTATTGACTAGGGTTTTTAAAAATGATATTAAAAAACTATTGTTAACTATTTCTGGGTGCAGTAGTGGTGTTAACAGTTATATTTTTAAATACACCTTTTAGAGATGCCTACAGAAATTTTTACAGATAAAAATGAGATGATGTCTGTGGTTTGCATCAAATGATTTGGGGGAAGGATCAGGGTGTAAGTGGAATGAAACTTGCCATGAATTGAAATGGGAGAATATGCTATTTTTGTTTCTGTTTAAAATTTTCCATTAAAAGTTTAAAAAAATATATCCAGGAAAACAACATACTTGTGAAAAGATATTTAAACTCTACAAAATTATTGGTGAATATTTAACTGATCTGAGTGAATGACTTTCTAAGTATAAAATAAATGGAAAATATACTAAGAAAAGACTGCTACTTTCAACTAAAATGAAAGTTTAAATTGTGTGTGTTTAAAATGTTTTAAAATTAAAAGATAAACACTTTGAGAAAAATATTTGCAACTCAAGAAAAATAAAAGGTTAAAATGCTTAATATATAAGGAAGTTAATAATAAAGCTAATACATTCTGCTTATAATGTGCTAGGCACTCTTGTAACCACTTTACAAAAACCATTTCAGTTCTTATAAAATAGAAAAAGTACCAAGATCCCATGCTCCAATAGATAATTGATAGAAGAAATTCTAATAATCAATAAATCACATTTAACTTCACAATAATTAAATAATTGTAATTTAAAATGTACTAAGATTTTAACCTATCAAAAAAATGAAGATGGTTGTTACTGATTAACACCTGTTGTTGGTGGCACAGTGATATGGTCAATTTCTTATATTGCTGGTGGGAGTGTAAGTTGGAAAAATCTTTCTAGAGAGCAATTCAGCAATATGAATTGAATCTTGAAAGCATTTATATCTCTTAGTGCTGTTATGCTCTCAAGAATGTATAGCATTGACATGATCAGAGGTGCATATGAAAATGCAGATGCAAGAAGGTTTATCAAAGCTTTATTTGTAATTAAGAAAATTGGGCCTAGCAAAGTGGCTCCCCACTGTAATCCCAGCGCTTTGGGAGGATCACTTGAGCCCAGGAGTTCGAGACCAGCCTGGGCAACATAGGGAGACCCCATTTCTACAAAAAATAAAAATATTAGCTTGGCAGAACCAGCTACTTGGGAGGCTGTGGTGGGAGGATTGTTTGAGCCTGGGAAGTCAAGGCTGCAGTAAGCTGTGATCATGCCACTCTACTCCAGCTTGGGTAACAGCAGGGCCCTGTCTAGAAAAAGAGAGAGAGAGAGAGGAAGGAAGGAAGGAAGAAAGGAGGAAGGAAGGAAGGAAGGAAGGAAGGAAGGAAGGAAGGAAGGAAGGAAGGAAGGAAGGAAGGAAGGAAGGAAGGAAGGAAGGAAGGGAGGGAAAAAAGAAAAGAAAAGAAAAAAGAAAAAAAGAAGCATTGGAAGCAACCTAATTTCCAAGTGAGAAAAGGAGCATTTAAAGAAGTTATAGGACCGGGCATGGTGGCTCACGCCTGTAATCCCAGCACTTTGGGAGGCCGAGGTGGGCAGATACCTGAGGTGAGGAGTTCAATACCAACCTGGTCAACATGGTGAAACCCCATCTCTACTAAAAATACAAAAATTAGCTGGCATGGTGCACACCTGTAGTCCCAGCTACTTAGGAGGCCAAGGCCAGAGGATCACTTGAACCTGGAAGGCGGAGGTTGCAGTGATTCGAGATCATACCACTGCACTCCAGCCTGGGTGACAGAATGAGACTCTGTCTCAAAATAAGTAAATAAATAAATAAGTTACAGAACATGAATATGTTGGATATTAGGGAAAATAGCCCATCAACAGGTGAATGGATACATTAATTATGAAGTAATGGAATGTTAGCAATAAAAAGGAATGAATTATGGTACACACAACATGGATGTGTTAAAATATTATGTGGAGAAAAAAGACAAAAAAAGGGAGAATACACTGTTTGAGTTCATTTATATGGAATTCTAGAACAAGTAAAATTTATCTACAGCTAAAGAAGTCAGATTAGTGGTTGCCTCTGAGGTAAGTCCAAGGATTGATTTAGACAGGATGTAAAGGAACATTCTGGGAGGATGGAAATGTTCTGTATCTTGATTAGGTGTGTTTTAAATGGGTGCACCCATTTGTCAAACTCATCCCCTTTACCTATGTAATTTCTGCTCAGACTTCATGTAAGGTTTTGCCTTTAACTGTATGTAAATTGGACCTTAAAAACTCATATTTTCCAAGAAAATTTAATAAAACAGACAAATATTCATGTTACCATTTTAATTGGAAAAAAAGAGGCATGATACAATGCAATGTATACAGTATGGTTCTAATTACATAAAAGAAAATACATTAATAAAACTAGAGATACACAGGCAGAAATAACAAGAATGATGTATGCCAATGAACATATACAAACATAATTTGAAAAAAATAGTAAATATTCTTGTAGTCCCACTTCATACCAAATTCCCTTTTTCTTCTTATGTTCTAGCTTTCCCTTCTTTCAGTTCCTCATATGAAGAAGGTGCTATTCACATGCCTCTAATGACCCCCTCATTCTCTTCAGCAATTTAATCCCTGCTCAGTCTTAAGTTGTCAGATGAATCTTGACTTCCTCAGAGAAGTCCTGCTTGCCCTACCCAAGTCAAGCCCTCCCATTCCCCAGGCTGGGTCAAGCACCTTGTGCTGCTGCTTTGTGCCATTTAAGAATTGTGATTTTTTATTTTTTGCATATACCTCAGGTAAACCAAACTGCAAAGTTAAGGGCAGTGTCCTCCACACTGCCAAGAGTGCCTAATACTTCTGACACCAACTACACATGCAGGAGTTTCCCAAAACCACCCTCATATTCAATAATTTTCTGTAATAGGAAAACTCACAGAACATTCATTACAAAGAAAGGATACAAATTAGAATCAGCCAAAGAAAGAGGGCAGAGTCTGGGAGGTTTCCACATGTGTCAGGCTTTGGTTGTCTCAGGATGCCTTATGCCCATAGCATCTATATGTGACAATCCACATAAAGTATTGTCTATTCAGGAAGCTCACCAGAGCTCTACTGTCCAAACTTTTTATTGGAGCTTCATAATGCAGGCATGATTGATCGGTTGATTGCCTGCCCATGTGGTTGAACTCAGTTTCTAAATCATATGGTTGGTCTTTCTGGATTTCAGGCTGTGGCCAACTGCCACCCTAAGTCTATTGCCTGTGACTTGGCCCCACCATGGCCAGCTGCCACCCTAAGGCTATTGCATGTGACTTGGCCCCACCATGAGTCAGCTTATTAGCATAAACTATCAGGCATGGTCCCAGGAGCTCATGATGAGTGGTGAAGACACTCCTGTCAGTCAGGAAATTCCAAGGATTTAACAGTTACTTCCCAGGAACTCGGACAAAGGCTAGATCGTTCTCTGAGCAGGGCAAAATTCTTGCTACACAGGCTGGTTTGTAAATAAGTCTCCCCTTCACCCCTCAGACTGTAAGCTCCAAAAGGACATGGATCACATCTGGTTTTGCTCCCAGTTTTATCCCTCACACCTAGCATAGTGGTTGGCAAATACGGGAGAATCTGCATAACATGGACTTGGGAGGCAGCCAGTCTGAATTTGAATCTTGGCTCTTCTCTTCATTGACTGTGTGTGACTCTGAATGAATTACTTAGCTTCTTGTTGCCTAACTGACTTCATCTGGAAATGAGAGGTAAAGATAATACCTATCTCAGAGAGTTGCAATGAGTATTGGATGAAAGAACATCAGTTAAGATCTCAGAATAGTGCCTGGCACAGAGAAAAAAAAACTAGATAAATGTTTAATATTATTAAATGCTCAATAAGTAATTACTGATGGAATAAGTGTCTGGCACATGAGAGATGCTAATAAATGTTTTTGAAAGAACAGAAAATAATATTTTCTTCTTTATTAGATTTTCCTTTAGTATAGTACCATATACCCATATATACTGATTTGCACATCATTAATTATTCTAAAATTGTAGCTCAATAATATGCTTAAGAAAAGTGTAAAAAAAGTTTCAGAGTTTTTTCACCTCTCCAGCAGGCTGTTCCCTCAACCATGTAGTGAGGAACTGAATTAGACAAGGTTCAAGATCTCTTCCAACTCCAACAACATGTTATTTGTCCTTAGGAAACAAACTAGATATAACAACAGAGAAGACCATTTTACATGGAAGCATGAAAACTTTGAATGTGTAAGTTTCCATTTTAAAAAAAGGAACAAAGAAAATATTCCATTGATTACCAAAATTCATCTTTAATATATCACAAGTTTGAATTGTAACAGTACATTTTTAATAATTTGATGAAATTTGACTCCCTTGTAAACCATACATGGTCATAGAAAATTTATTTTCATCTGTGAGAAATGGCTAGTTTTATCTTGGCACATAAACAGGCCTAATGTAAGCTTCTAGAAGGTTATTGATAATAGAATCAGTAATAGCTCCAAACAAGAGATTCAACTCAACATCTTCAAATAAAACCCCAACAACTAGAAAAAAAAGAATCAACTTTTAAAACATTATTTTTAGTTACAAAGTAATGCACATTCATTTAACTGCAAAAACCAAATGTTTTTTCATTGCTTTATTATTATTAAGCAATTACTAAATTATTTAATAATAAAAGTAAATATGTTCCAAACACCTTTCCTGCCATGTTTATTTTCCAAAGACAGCAAATGTTAACAGTGTGTTCTGCATATTTCTATGCACATACACTCAACAAGAAAAATGTACATATGCACCTTTTACCAATGGTATTTGTAAAGTGTACTTTTTCTTGCCATTTTAGTGTTACCACAAGCAGTCACCCAGTTTGAAGAATTGGTTGGTATGGCTGAGGCTCTGCTTAAGGGTGGAGGAACCATGTCTACATCTGCATCTACCCTCTGGAGAGCAACAAACAACTCCTCGCCAGATTCATTTGCCTCAACATGCAGTAATTCTAACTCCAGTTCACCAGATTCCTTAAAGCCTGAAGAAGAGCATCAGACTGATGAGAAACAGGTCAGGTGCAATAACCGCTTTATTGTTCTTTGGAATACTGGTTAAATAAAAAATTTAAATAAGGGTAGACAATGATCATTGTTTTATCAGATAACTATTGGATAAACTAGTTTTATGCAATAGGAATATTACAATTCTTAAGTACAATTCTTAAGTACTACAAAGAAGAGGCATAAGGTGACTGGGTGTGGTGGCTCACCTCTGTAATCTCAGCACTTTGGGAGGCCGAGGCGGGCAGATCACGAGGTCAGGAGATCGAGACCATCCTGGCTAACATGGTGAAATCCTATCTCTACTAAAAATACAAAAAACAACAAAAAAAAAAACTAGCCGGGCATGGTGGCAGGCACCTGTAGTCCCAGCTACTCGGGAGGCTGAGGCAGGAGAATGGCGTGAACCCAGGAGGTGGAGCTTGCAGTGAGCCGAGATCGCACCACTGCACTCCAGCCTGGGTGACAGAGCAAGACTCCATCTCAAAAAAAAAAAAAAAAAAAAAAAAAAGAAGAAGAAGAAGCATAGGGTGCTTGACCTAGCCTGGGGAAAGGGAAAGGAGGGCTTGGCTTAGGAGGGGCAAGAAGATCTTCTCTGAGGAAGTCAAGATCAATCTGAGAACCAAAGGCATAAAACTTTATAAAAAGACAAAGGTTGTCTTTTTATAATAAAAACTAATATTTGTGAAACAAATACCCAGTTTAGAACATTAAAGGCAAATTGGGGACAAAGATAAAGTTATTGAACTTTAAAATTCTTATACCAGTGACAGAAGGATACCTATGCATTCAGGATTATACAATTTTATATCATTGAGAGGTAAATTTCAGCCTCAGCATGCTGGCTGAACACAATTCTTTTTCTATTTTTCTACTTAATAAAGACACAGATGCTAAAAAGACAAAGTTTTGTTAGAATCAGGTAGTCTCAGTAAGTATACCATCAACAATGATACATATTAACTAACAATCTAACGTTCAAAATATTTGAATCTTAGTGTATCAGTTACCTATTGCTATATAACACATTATCACAAATTTAGTGATTTCAAATGACCCAAGTTTACTATCTTAGAGTTCTATAGATCAGAAGTCTGGTACAGGTCTCACTAGACTAAAGTCAAGGTGTTAGCAGGTGCATTTCTTTCTGGAAGCTCTAGGGTAGAATCTGTTTCCTGCTCACCCAGGCTCTGGTAGAATTCATTTTCTTGTGGTTGTAAAACTGAATTCCCCGTTTTCTTGCTGGTTGTAAATTGAAGGCCATTCTCACTTCTAGAGGCAATCATATTCCTTGGCTCACAGCCCACTTCTGCCATCTTCAAAGCCAGCAACAGCTGGTGAAGTCCCTCTTACACTTCAGTTCTTTCCTCCCTCTTCTGTCTCTTTTTCCTGATCTACCCTTTTGCTTCCTTCTTCTGCTTTTAAGAACTCATGTGATTAGATTGAGCCCACCTAGATAATCCAGGATAATCTCCCATCTCAAGGTACTTAGCTTTAATCACATCTACAGAATTGTTTTTGCCCTGTGAAGCAACAGGTTACAGGTTTCAGGGATTAGGATGTGACCTTTCAGAGGGCCATTATTCTTCCTACTACATTTACGATGAAGCACTGAGTATGGGACTAAGCCTGAAAGGAACAAATCCAGTTTACATGACAAGAATTTGTATACACCTTGGAACAAATACCCCATAAATAGTGAAGAGTATCACACAGATAACACTTAACTCTAATTCCTGACATGTAAAATATATATTAAATTAAAATGTAAAATATATATTAAAATATATATAATACATTACCTTAAAAAATGTTGACATTGTTTTCTTTTATGCTTTAACTCAATTAGTAATATATTTCTCCATATGGAACTTTCTTTTTCCAACTTCAACTCTTTCTTATCTTTTTAGTTCCAGATTGAAAAATGGCAGATTGCCCGTTGTAACAAGAGCAAGCCTCAGAAGTTTATTAATGATTTAATGCAAGTACTTTACACAAATGAATACATGGCCACTCACAGCCTGACAGGGGCAAAATCCTCTACTTCAAGGGACAAAGCCGTAAAACCAGCTATGAATCAGAATGAAGTTCAAGAAATCATAGGTGATAGTATGATTGCGTTACATTGTCATATGAATTTTAAATCATGTTACCACTCAAGGTCAAGGTAGTCTTTCATGATCCTTTTATTTTTTAAAGTTTTTTTTTCTAGGAAAGAAAAATCTCAGGTTAGTCTAAAGCTCTCATTAAATATGGGAAATTTTGGTTGGGCGCGGTGGCTCAAGCCTGTAATCCCAGCACTTTGGGAGGCCGAGACGGGCGGATCACGAGGTCAGGAGATCGAGACCATCCTGGCTAACACGGTGAAACCCCGTCTCTACTAAAAAATACAAAAAATTAGCCGGGCGAGGTGGCGGGCGCCTGTAGTCCCAGTTACTCGGGAGGCTGAGGCAGGAGAATGGCGTAAACCCAGGAGGCGGAGCTTGCAGCGAGCTGAGATCCGGCCACTGCACTCCAGCCTGGGCGACAGAGCGAGACTCCGTCTCAAAAAAAAAAAAAAAAAAAAAAAGGGAAATTTTATAGAAAAACTTTACATTAAAAATGGTTATTAAAATAAAACTAAATTTTATATCACCAAAAAGTTTGAATTCATACAATTTATAGCTTTGGAAATGTAAATTTTCACAATCTTTTAAAGTAAAATTTCAATAACAATTTCTACCTTGCTTTTGTTATATTTCTTATCTTTCATTCTAGAAAGATAAAGGCTAATTCGACCATCCTATTTGTGGTTTTTAAATTAATGAATCTCCTTAAATAAAATCTAGATTATCCAATTAATTTTTTGGCAACATCCAACAAATTTAAGAATTCTCTGAATCCCAGCTCCATATATGTCATTTCTTAATGTACAACAATGTCTGTCTTCCTGAAACAAAAAAACTACTACTTGTAACAACTGCAGTGAAATCCTTTCCCTTGGCTCACACATACTGTTAGACTGACTTTAAAAGTTAGAGAACATGGCTAGGCGTGGTTGCTCATGCCTGTAATCACAGTGGTTTGGGAGGCTGAGGCATACAGACACAGGAAAAGATCAGTCAGAGTTTAGTTGTTTCAACTAATGTTGGGAATGGATAAAAATACATTCCTAACGTTTTACAGCAAGAGGACTTAGAGTTTAAAGCAAGCAGGAGGATTAAAGTTAATTGCTACCATAAGATCTCAGTTGATAATATAGATCTGCTGATATCTCTTGCTTTACTTAGAAAAACCTGCCTATATATTCATCTATTTAAATATCTCATGGGTTTTTGGTCTACTTTTGTAAAATGGAAACAAAATGATAATGTAGAATACTTGATGTTTTACCTCAGTTCATATCCTAAGATGCAAAGGACTCATAAAGTTTCTTGTGTGTTGTTATTGGTTTTTTACAGGAGTAACAAAACAATTATTTCCCAATACGGATGATGTGTCAATTAGGAGAATGATAGGGCAAAAGCTAAACAACTGTACCAAGAAGCCAAATGTAAGCAAAAATCTTAACTCTCAGGATATTAAATAGATCCTTTTGGTAAGTCTTTTAAATCTTCAGTCCTTTCAGTGTGGCAAGAAAATGTTGTAATACTTTTATCTGTGGAATAGCATTTTCCAATTACTCTGCTAGAAAATACTAGTGACCTGTGAAAGGCTAATAGGTATTCTTGGTGGCAAAAGGGGAGAACTTGGAGCGGGGTTTAAATTTGGAAAATGCTGGGTTCAGTTTTTCTTTCTCAGAACCTCTCAGATATTTTGACACCCTTTTACCATGCCCATGTGCACCAGAAATCTCTAAGACAGGGATATAGTGTGTAGTGTTTTCCAAATGTGTTTTACTGAGGAAATTTTTTCACAGAAATCCTGTTAACGTGGTGGTGATAGAATGGAGCCAAAGGAAGGACACATGACAATTTAAGAAGTATTTCTCTCTAAAACAGAGGAGATTTAGACCCTTGGGAAATCTCTTAGGTACATTGATGAGACTGAACTTGCGGCTATAAAAGTGGTCTGACATTTGCACAAACTATTGACTGAAGTGTGGAGGGTTCTTCTCCACCATCCTACATGTTGCTTCTCATGGTCTTTAAATTTTAAAATTAGTTGTTATTGTTTAATAAGGATTTTTACCAAGATGCATGTCCTATACTAAGAAAAAGAATAATTTTTTAGTGAGAGTGCTAAAGTAAATATGCCTTCTAGTGAGGCCTTGACCCAGGCAAAACTGTGAAGTGGAATTTTTCTACCCACTGTCCTGGCCAGCTCACTTGTACTTACCCTTCCTCTCTCTCTACTATTTTGATGGAAAATATATGAAACCATGTGTATGACTGCATTAACATTTTCATTGATTAATAGAGGCATGTGGGTAACACATGATGGTAAGGCCCACCACATTCCTTTTCTCCTTCCATTTTCCTTCCACTTCTATCTTTGACTTGTACTTTGCCTGTCCTCTGCCTAATTCCAGCCACTTTTGAGACCATTTTACCTGTCTTCATTTCTTCTGACCATGTTTTAAATGACATGTGGAGCTGAATGTAATGCAGTAATCCCCTGCCCCCGACGCCCTACACATTACTGACTATCACTCCCATCCTCCCCCTGAGAGGCTGAGGTGGGAGGATAGCGAAGTCGAGGCTACAGTGAGCTGTGATGGTGCCACTGCACTCCAGCCTGGGGGACAGAGTGAGACCTTGTTTGCAAAAAAAAAAGAAAAGTTATAAAAGATAAGGTTACCTGTATCTTTTTTCTCCAAGTGATTATAAATTTCAGTAGATTGTGACCTCACAACTTTTCAATTAGATAATTGCTTAAATATGCCCTTAGTACTTCCCATTTTGACATGAGGTTAGCCACCTAGTTACCTTGATGTATAATGACCAAATTCTCTCTCTCTCTTTTTTTTTTTGAGACAGGGTTCTCACTTTGCTGCCCAGGCTGGATTTGAACTCACGGGCTCAAGCAGTCTTCCCCAAGTGGCAGAAAGCACTCCACCCAGCAACTAATTTCCTTGTCTTTTCCTTTTTCTTTTTCTTTTTTGAAAACAGAGTCTTGCTCTGTAGCCCAGGCTGTAGTGCAGTGGCACGATCTCTGCTCACTGCAACCTCTGCCTCCTGGGTTCAAACAATCCTCCCGCCTCAGCCTCCTGAGTAGCTGGGACTACAGGCCCGCACCATCACACACGGCTAATTTGTGTATTTTTAGTAGAGACGGGGTTTCACCACATTGCCCAGGCTGGTCTCGAACTCCTGACCTCAAGTGATCTGCCCACCTCATCCTCCCAAAGTGTTGGGATTACAGGTGTGAGCCACTGTGATCAGCAAGTTCCTTTTTTAAATGCTATGTTACCAGACCTCCAAGCCAAGTGGCTATCTTTTGGGGCACACTGTTATATTTCAGAGGTCTGTAAAGCATTTTAATATCCTAAACTCTTGTTTTTTTTTAATATTTCTGACTTCCAAGGATAGGCACAAAACTCATCCCTAACTGTATCAGTCAGCAGAATGCTAAAGAAGTGAAAGTTAAGAGATTTTTATATTAGTTTTGCTTGTACTTAACAATAGAAGTGTTATTAAATCTGCTAGCTATGGCATTAATTAAAATTGAAACAAGGAACAGACATTTTGCTATGAACCTTGTGCCTTTTGGACCTGAGCCTGGCTTAATAGTGTCAAGTTGTTTAGACTAGAAATACATGTATTTTGAATCAGTAATGGAGATAAGCTAGAATGGAATTTTTTAAATTTGCAAATATCTTTCATTTTAAGTATGGCTGAATTCAAATTATTGCAAAAAGGACCGAGGAAAATATGCTGGAAAAGACAGGGTCATGTAAGACCTAATTTGGACATGCTTGATGAATTCATCAGATATAGCACCGTCTAGTGGAATACTGTTGCATTTTTCTGTTCTGAGTCATTTAATTCACAGGAGCCTATGGCCCTGCCCCGCCACCAAAAATACCCTTTGGAAAAATTACTTTTCTAGCATGGTCCCTGTAGTAGACCATGCCCTCCGCTCAGTCCTGAGCTCAGGTTGTCACTGGTGGCTTAGATTTAACAGGGTAACAATTTCCCAGTTATGGCTCAGGTCTGTGAGGGTAAGGCCTAAACTCCTCCCTTCTTTTTTTTTCATCTATTCTCTTATTCCTGTGGCTGCCCTAAAGTTGCCTGTAGCTCTCACATGCCAAGAGCTTGATTTTTTTCCAGGTGTCTCCATTTTTCACTTCTTTCTTGCAGGCATTGAAGAAAAATGTATTTATAAGATTTATAGAATATTAGGCTAGCACCTCTATAACATCCAACTAAGTGACCAAACAGCCTTCTCCTGAAATTTCCAAAGCAGCCTCAGGGTATACAATCTCTGGCGTAATGTTACATAACATATATTATAACTTCTAGGTGATCTACTACAGTGATGCTCAAATGGTGGGGGACGGCGGGGAGGGAGGTGTGATTTAGCCACCTTCCTCCAACACAGGTTATTTAAAAATGTCTGGAGATATTTTTGATTGTCAAAACTGGTGGTACTTCTGGCATCCAGTGGTCAGGGGCCAGGGATGCTGCTAAACATCATTATTGAATTTGGTTTGCTAGTATTTTATTGAAGATTTTTGTAACTGGTTCATCAGTGATGCTGGCCTGTATTTTGGTTTTTTGTTGTGCCCTATCTCTGTTTTTGGTGTCATGGTAATACTACTTTGTAGAATGAGTTTGGAAGTATTCCCTCCTCTTTCTTATTTTTTTTTTTTTTTTTTTTTTTTTTTGAAGAATTAGAGTAGAATTGGTATTACTGTTTCTTCAAATGTTTGGTAGATTCAGGAGTGAAGCCATCAGGTACTGGGCTTTTCTTTGATGGAAGACTTTTTATTATAATTTTGATCTTGTTACTCCCTATTGATTTATTGAGGTTTTCTATTTCTTCATAGTTCAGTCTTTTTAGGTTGTATATGTCCAGGAATTTAGCCATTTCTTCTAGGTTTTCCAATTTGTTGGCAAAGAGTTTTTCGTAATTGCCTCAGTTCTAGCCAACAATCGGAGTGCTGCCTGACCTGAATGGGGGATGTCCCAAAGAGGATATCCTGGTTATGTGAAAAGGCTGGCTAGGGGTCCATGCTCAGGGGACCTGTGGAACACACCTCTTACAGTGTAGTGCTGCTAAACAGGCACTCTGATTTGGTGCATCAAGATGATGAGGAAGTTCACTGTCCACCTTGATCTCACTTTTTGCAGTGTAGAAACTGTGAGTCAGAAAGAAATTTTCCTTGTGCTTAATGCTGGGGATATTAGGGGAGAGCATTATGGATAAGGAAGCCTGAATCTCTTACCACCTGCTTGGAGCTTTTTATTTTTATTTTTATTTTTTTACTTCTCTGTGGCCTGGGAAACTGTTTCATCCTCTTACTTGAGTTCTGGGATATTGCTGGTGATAATCTTGGCACTGTATGTTTGTTTCGGTTTTCTGTGATAGGGAGTGAAGCCAGCTTGCTTCTACACTGCTATTTTGGAACCAGAGTCCCTCAACAATTTGTATTTTTAATACAGATTTGTAGTAGATACAAAAATGAATAACTCATACGACTGTTAAAATACTATGAGAATGTTAACATAAATTTGTATTTCTTTGAAATTTGTTTTTTATAGGTATTACAGGTATCTGAAACAAAGCACCTTCAGTTCTAAATCTAGCACTGGATTTTGTTGGAGAATCTGCAGCCTTCCTGGCAGTGAGCAAGGACAGACATGTGCAGTGACAGGCTGTAAGACATATGTAACACTGCTGAGCTCTCCTAAGGGACCAACAAGCTTGCTGAAGAAGCTGCATGTAGATTCTACCCTCAGTACCAGTGATGCATCAAACCAGAGAATTTCTGCCAGTCAAATAAGCATGCAATATGGTTTCTTTGGAAATAAGCATTTCCCAATCCCCAAATACCCCTCTGTACAGTTAATTTAACAGGATAGTCAGAGCTCTTATCATATAGCAGTCAAAACTTCAGCCCATAAGATTAGTCATTGTCCTAACCAATCATTGTACATTGATTATTACCAATGACTTCCCATTATAGTTTTTGGATCTTTAGCATAAGCACATGTTTGAAAAAGTAGACAGTGAAATAATTAGTGTTGGCAAATATGGGAACAACAAAGTCACCCCAAAATCTGATAATCATGTCTAACCAAGTAATAATGTTTTAGCAATAAAATTACAGGATTATTCTGTTATCTAAAAATGTATAAAATAGGAATATGAAAAAAATGACAACAGCAAGATGTTTTATTTTAATATTAAACAATTCCACCACACTTCTGAAGAATAAAGTTTTTGTGATTGTTAAAACAATGTATCAATTTTCAGGGAAATCTTTTTGTTTATCTACCAGACATGTTCTAACTTTGTATTGCCCAAAGTATATTAAATACAGATGTGTAATATAAAGCATCAATATCACCTGAAACATCCTATATAAGATATAACCTGATAGATAGTTTGGTCGATTACATTGCTATACTGCTTAGTTTTAACTGGTTTATTTTTATTGTAGCAGAAGAGAAATGACCTGAAAAAAAAGTATGGGTTTGATAATCACACACATGAAAGTACCATTTTGTAACTCAACAAAAGATAAAACATATTTCATCAAAAGGCTTCTCGCTTGGTGTCAGGTTGTCACATGTGACCACTCTGCAATGCGAAGCCATACTTCTTCAGTGCACAAAGTCATGTTTAAACTTGGAAAAGAGGATGCTACAATAGTTTCAAAGTTCAGTGTTGTGGACCCAGGAAACTTTCTATAAGTCTTGCTTGATAACAATGTGATTGTACAAAATAAATGTTCTTAAGGAAACAACTTATGTAACATTTGCTACCTTTACTTAAACATAAATAAATCCCATTAAAAAGATAAAAGTTATTTTCTTGTTTCTTTATTAATGTATAAAAATTAGGAAAAAATTTTTTTCTAGGCTGATAGCTTTTTCACTCATCCATTAAGGCATTACCATTACAATTTGACTATGTAGCTCTGACTAATTTTTCTTGTAAAGAGCCATGCTATGTAGGATATGTAGACAACATCCAGGAAAGTAAATACACTTAATATTTTTATTGAAAAAAGATAATCTTACTAAGATATATGCTATTTGCTTTATTAAAAATGCTACTTGAGAATGTAAGTTTTGCCTACTAAAGGCAAATAAAATTACCTTTGCAAAACATAACTGTATTATTCAACTGGAACTTGTATGGTCTTATGTATTTTGAAATATGTTGACATCTTTATAGATAATAGAATAAATGTATTTTTGATTCATCTTTGTAAATTGGTTCTAAATGAGTTACAAAATAAGAAAACTAATAAAACTGAAGAGAGTGCCCAGCAAGCAATTAATATACATGTAGGTGTCTATATATACGTATATTATGTATTCACATGTATAAGACTTAAGAATATGATTAAAGCAGAATCTTTAATAAGTAGGGAAAGGAAGGTTTATTCAATGATACTGAGACAACTAATAAATAGAAAACATTGTTATATTCCTACTTCAAGTCATATTACATAGAAACTTTCAGATGAATGAAAAGCAAAAAAATGGACTCAGATGAAAAAAATGTTAAATACAAGAATATTTTTATGTTCTCTGAATAAGAAATACATTTTCAGTCCAAAGATAGTTCAGCCAAAATGCCAAAGAAAAAACTTACTAACACATGAGTTCCTACATGTGTGTTTTGTGATTTTCCTATACAGAGGTGATCATTTCACTAAAAACTTTACCTTGTGGTAGATATATGACATGATCAGCATTCTCGCTAGTTCTGTGACATCATCCTTCTTGTGAATGTTTTCATGCGTTTATCCATTTTTCCAGCTTTATTGAATTGTTTCTTATAAAATCTTTGTATTGATGCTGCGCTATAGTCTTTCTTGAACACTTATTGTTTAGTGACATAGTTTTTCCTGGACCAGCAATTTACGGGCAGTTTCATGGATGGTAGGAGACTCCAGGGTTTTCTTTTGGGCTTTAAACCTTGCAAAGGCCCTTTCTTTGCTGTCACAGAGACCAGTGATCCTGACAGGTATGGCTTTTCTGGGAAATTTTTTTGTGCACCCTTGCTTCCTCTAGTTCTGTGATCCAAGCTGAATTTGGAAGGGTTTCTGTCACCAGCCCTGCATTTCCCAGGCCCTTCAGGACCTGTAAACAAAAGAGCAAAGTCCTTGCCTGAGCATGCAACATCACAAAACCTGTCTTTACTTAAAAAAAAAAAAAGAAAGAAAAATTAGCTGGGCATGGTGGCCTGTGCCTGTAGTCCCGGCTACTTGGGAAGCTGAGGTGGGAGGATCATTTGAGCCCAGGACGTCAAGGCTGCAGTGAGTTATTGTGGATGTCATGGGCTCTTGACCTCATAAAGATTTGCTAAAAATAACTGAAACCACCTTTGTGAAAATAATAACTGAGGAAATTATGACAGTGAAAGAGATCAGACCTAACCCACCCCATCTTCCTTCTAACCTCTAAACTGTCTGTTCATTCCTGGGCATAGGCCTAACTAACCTTGGGAAAGAATTTATAGTTTAAACTCTGAAACAAAATTGATAATAGCCCTTTCCCGAAAAACGCCTTCTTGCTTGGCCACCAGTCTGCTTTTGTGGGACTAACAAATTAGCTACAAGATTAGAAATTACGGTTTAGGGGCCATGCAGCCTCTGGCTGCAAGAGTCTGAACCTCCCCAAATTCCTCCTGGGAATAACATCACTGTTGCAAAACCTAAGATCAGTGCTTGAGAGATTTTGCAGACCCTGCATTACAACAATGATGCAGCAGATGACACCACCCAGACCAACAATCTGGCTCAACCAGTTCTGCAATCCCACTCAGGAACAAAAGTCAGCAAGAACTCACTTTGACCTCCTATGATTTCATCTTCAACCTGACCAATCAGCACTCCCCACTTTCTGAGCCTATACCCGCCAAATTATCCTTAAAAACTCTGATCCCGAATGTTCGGGGAGACTGATTTGAATAATAATAAAACTCTGGTCTCCTACATAGCAGGATCTCTGTGAACTACTCTTTAGCCTTTGCAATTCCCCTGTCTTGATAAATTGGCTTTGTCTAGGCAGCAGGCAAGGTGAGTCCATTGGGCAGTTACATCACTAACATGAGGTAGATTGAGCAACAGTAGAAAAAGCGTACAAATTTATTTAACACGTATACACAGGAGTCTTCAGAATTGCTACCGGCAAATCCATAGGGGTCTGCAGCAACCTCAATTTTTGCCTCCTCAGGAGAAAGAATTCAATGGAAGGGCATAAAGTAGAAGGAGACACCGAGGCAAGTTTCAGAGCGGGAGTGCAAGTTTATTCAAAAGCTTTATTTAGAACAAGAAGGAAAGGAAGGAAAGGAAAGAAGGAAAGTACAACTTGGAAGAGGGCCAAGCCAGCGACTTGAGAAACCAAGTTCACCTCTTTGCGTCTTTAATATTGCAACAATGTATCTGAACCTATCTTTTGGCACTTCTCTTTCACTAGTATTAAGTAGTATTATGTGTATATCAATTCCTCTGATACAGTTTGACTGTGTTCATGTCTGCGTGAGTGTATATTTATACTTGTTTATTTATATACCATTGATTTCCTGAAAGCAGAAATATTGGCAGCAGTTTGCAAAGAAACTACTATACTGGTTAATAATAGATGTTGTGACTGAGTTAAATTCGAGTTTCTGAGGTAAAAGTTATAAGTTACATAGTTTATTTTTATTTTTATTTTTTGAGACAGAGTCTCACTCTGTCAGGCAGGCTGGAGTGCAGTGGCGTGATCTCAGCTCACTGCAACCTCTGCCTTTCGGGTTCAATCAATTCTCCTGCCTCAGCCTCCCCAGTAGCTAGGATTACAGATGCCCGCCACCACGCCTGGCTAACTTGTGTATTTTTAGTAGAGACAGGGTTTCACCGTGTTGGACAGGCTGGTCTTAAACTCCTGATCTCAAACAATCCACCCCCCGCGGTCTCCCAAAGTGCTGGGATTACAGGCATGAGCCACTGCACCCGGGCAAATTACATGTTTTATTAAAGAAACGAAGATGCAAGAAGTTGCTCAGCAAAATAAAGGTTTTATTGCATTAAATTCTGGAGGAAATTTTAATAAGGAATATCATGTAAAATTTTACAATGGTCAATCATATTTGTTTTACAGCAAATGTAGAAGATGTTGACTATTGTTCTAGACTAAAAATAGCATAGACTTGGGTTTTACTTCTGTTTCTGACACATCCAAACACCGTACCTTTGGTGTTTAAAAAAAAATACCATTTTATTTATCTCAGTTTAGTTAATTATAAAATAGGGATGATACCACTTACTCACAAAGTTTAGATTTGAATGAGGCAATGTATATCAGGTATCTGTCACATGGTGGGTTTAAGCATATCTTAATTCACATAAATCTCTTTTCACAATGATTTTCAATAAAAACTCAAGGGCATACCACTAAGTTTACCTGCAATGAAAGTAATTTTACAAGGGATAAGCAAATATCTGCAAGGTTCATACCTTCTGGGAGTTTGGTATAAACCAAAAGAACACCTAAGTAGCTGGCAGGGTAGATGGAAGACATGTGTCTTGAAATATTTTTCTTGAACTTTGGCCAGGAATGAGCAAGGACAGCTTGGAGGTTAGAAGCCAGATGGAGTTGGTTACGTCAGATCCCCTCCACTGTGAAAATTTTCTCACTGTTATAACTTTTGCAAAGGTGGTTTCATTTTCAGGAAGTATACTTTTGTTGATGCTCACTGAGATCTACCATTCATAAAGTACCTTGACATTCTCTTTGCATTTTTGCCCAATTTAACTTCTAACAGCAACTTTTAAAAGTCTTTGGATTCTGTAGAGATTTTCGGTCACTTACATCACTAAAACTACCAGACCAGGTATTTTGTTTTTACTGCTGTTGCTCTGTTTTTATTTCTCTGTGTTGTTTTTTTCTTATTTCTTAGAGGAGCACAAAGGTAAGAAAGTCCACTTTCATAATCACACAGAAGAGTTAGATCCAGTGCTTCTACTGCAGGATTGCTGGTAAAGATGACTGCTCAGTTAAATTTGAATCAGATGAGAAATGAATATTTCTCACTATATCTCATGTAATATTTGGCATAACCTTACACTAAATTGTTATTCATATGAAATGCAAATTTAACTGGGTGTCCTGTATTTTTTTTACTAAATCTGGAAACCCTATGTTACAATAAAGACTAACATCACTCTAATTCTTGTTCTTTTATTCAGAAAATGTCCCTCCATTCTCTCTGAGGGTCCTTTAATTTTCTCTTTCCCCAACATAGTAGAATTTGATGGAAATGTGCTTTGTTGCATATCCTTTTTTATTCATTGCACTGGGTACATAATGGACCCTTTCAAACTGGATTCTTATGTCCTTTAATTCTGGGGACATACAGAGATATAGATATAGATAGATATTTCTAGTATTCCAATTAATTTGTCAACTTAATGATTATATTGATTCTGTTGATTTCTTACCTTTATAATTTGTTAATCTCCTCGATTCTTTCCTTTTTCTGCTTTCTGGAAGATTTTATTATATATTTTAAACCCATCTATTAAATTATTTATTTTTTCCATCAAAATTCTAATTTCCAAGAGTTTTTTCTTGTTCAGTGATTATTCCTTTTTCATAAAATTATAGGCTTATATGTGTATGCTGTATTGCTATAAACTAGACGTTTGTGTTCCACTCCCCATCCCTCTGCAAATTTATATTTTAAAATCTAATCCCTAAATTGAGGGTATTTGGAGGTGGGGTCTTTGGGACGCTCTGCCCTCATGAATGGAATTAGTGCTCTTACAAAAGCGGTCCTAGAGAGGTCCCTCAGCTTTTCTGCCATGGAGAGCACAGCAAAAACACAGCAGTCTATGAACCAGGAAGCAGGCCCTCACCAGACACTGAATCCGCTGGCACCCTGACTTTGGACTTCTTAGCCTCCAGGACAATGAAAGATAAATTTCTGTTGTTGATACACCATCCAGTCTATGATATTCTGTTACAGTAGCTCAAGCTGACCAAGATAACTACCTGTAACTCTCTGACAAATTTTATTACTGCTGTCCTTTTTGAAATATTTTTTCACACAAAATCTGTTTCACCCAAGACTTCTTATTATTATCATTTTGGTGTCTTTTTCCTTATGACACTCTTACTATAATATCTATAATTTTTGGTTTTTTCTTCTGTCTGATGGGTCTTTAGATAGGAACTCAGCTGTTTTGTTGTGATATTCATACATATAAGCTTATGCTGACAATTATTTATTGGGACTGAATATTTCTCCAAAATGATTCTGTGGGTCTTCTGCTTGCTCATATTTTTCATACAGGACCAAAAAAGGGGGCTAGAAGTGACAATATTCCAAAACCAGACTTAAGTGTCTGTAGCCCCCCTATTCCCAGAAATACACCTAGAGTCATGGGCCTTGGGCATCTCCTATGACATTCATATAGGCAATGTCCTGTGAGTAGATGCCTTCCATAAGTCACCTCCTTTTCCACCTGAACTTGTATTGGTGACAATAAAGTATAATTTCCACTTAAATCTAGGGAGAGTAGATTTTGGATGAGGCCAAATGCAGATTTGAGAGTTATATTTAAAGAATTTCTAAACCTTCAGGGGAATGACATACATTTAAGAAGGAATTTTGAATAGTCCTCAGTACTAAAAGTCTCAGTTTCCCTGATTTAAGCCAATTCATGCATTTATTAGTATGTCCCTCAGGAACAAGCACTTGATTATAAAATAAGTTCTCTAGAGAATGATACATCTGAAGCACACAGGCATACCTCAGAGATATTGCAGGTTTGGTTCCAGACCTCTGCAATATAGCAAATACCACAACAAGCAAGTCACATGAATGCTTTGGTTTCCTGGTGCAAATAAAATTTATGTTTACACTATACTGTAGTGCAATAAATTATGTCTTTTAAAAGTACATATCTTGACTTTAAAATACTTTATTGCAGCTAGGTGCAGTGGTTTACACCTATAATCTCAACACTTTGGGAGGCCAAGGTGGGAAGATCACTTGAAGCCAGGAGTTTGAGACCAACCTGGACAACAAAGCAAGACGCCAACCTCGTTTCTACAAAAAAACAAAGAAACAAAAAAAACTTTATTGCTTAAAAATGATAACGATTATCAGAGCTTTCGATGAGTCATAATCTTTTTGCTGGTGGGCAGTCTTGTCTCCATGTTGATGGCTGCCGACTGATCAAAACGTTGGTTACTGAAGGTTAAGGAATCGGCGGCAATTTTTCAAAATAAGACAGCA
This sequence comes from Rhinopithecus roxellana, assembly GCF_007565055.1. NCBI lineage: Eukaryota > Metazoa > Chordata > Mammalia > Primates > Cercopithecidae > Rhinopithecus > Rhinopithecus roxellana. The sequence goes on along the minus strand of NC_044552.1, from coordinate 47,089,342 downwards.
ATGAAGTTTGCCATATTGATTATTTCATGAAAGATTTCCCTATGGCATGTGATGTTGTTTGATAGTATTTTAACCACAGTGGAACTTATTTTGAAATCAGTCAATCCTCTTAAACTCTGACATGGCTTTATTAGCTAAGTTTATGTAATATTTTAAATCCTTTGTTGTCATTTCAACAATGTTCACAGCATCTTCACCAGGAGTCGATTCCATCTCAGAAAACTACTTTCTTTGCTTATCCATAAGAAGCAACTCCTCATCTGTTCAAGTTTTATCATGAGATTGCAGCAATTCACTCCCATTTTCAGGCTCCATATCTAATTCTAACTAAGATTTGAATTAGAATTAGAATTAACTCTAGAATTAATCTAACTCTTGCTATTTCCTCCACATTTTCAATGAGTTCCTTCGCTGAAGTCCCAAACCCTCATACTCACCCATGAGGGTTGGAGTCAACTTTTTCCAAACTCTTGTTGATGTTGATATTTTGACCTCCTCCTATAAATCACATATATTAACGGTATCTAGAATAGTTAATCCTTTCCAGAAGGTTTTCAATTTACTTTGCCCAGATCCATCAGAGGAATCACTCTCGATGGCAGCTATAGTCTTATGTTTTTTTTTTTTTCTGAAGCTGAGTTTCGCTCTTGTCACCCAGACTGGAGTGCAGTGGTGCAGTCTTGGCTCGCTGAAACCTCCACCTCCCGGGTTCAAGTGATTATCCTGCCTCAGCCTCCCGAGCAGCTGGGATTACAGGCGCCTGCCACCTTGCCCTGCTAATTATTGTATTTTTAATAGAGATGCAGGGCCAGGCTGGTCTTGATCTCCTGACCTCAGGTGATCCACCCGCCTAGGCCTCCCAAAGTGCTGGGATTACAGGCATGAGACCCTGCGCCCAGCCTGAAATGTATTTCTTAAATAATAAGACTTGAAAGTCACAATGACTCCTTGACCCATGAGCTAAAGAATGGATGCTGTTTTAACAGGCATGAAAACAACATTAATCTTGTTGTACATCTTCATTAGAGCTCTTAGATCACCAGGTGCATTGTCAATGAGCAGTAACATTTTGTAAGAAATCTTTGTATCTGAGCAATATGTCTCAACAGTGGACTTAAAATATTTAGTAAATGCTTCTGTAAACAAATGTACTGTCATGCAGGCTGTGTTGTTTTTCCTTTCCTTTTTTTTTCTTTTTTCTTTTTTCGAGACTGAGTATTTTGCTCTTGTTGCCCAGACTGGAGTGCAGTGGCACGATCTTGGCTCACTGCAACCTCCGCCTCTGGGGTTCAAGTGATTCTCCTGCCTCAGCCTCCCAAGCAGCTGGGACTGAAAGAACACATTCCTCAACACATCACAGCCTTGAGCACATCACATCCCCCCATATGCCTCCACTTCCTGGGCCTGACACAAACACATCACAGCCTTGAGCAATGCCTCCACTTCCTGGGCCCGACACAAAAACACATTCCTCCATATATCTCAAAGAAAAACAACACCTGGAGAATCTCCGATAAGGTTACAACCGTTTGTAAAAGCGCAGGAACCAGTAAGAAAGCTGCTAAAAGTATAATTTAAAATGTAAACCAATTGTAATGCTGTAGCCTAGAGAAATGCCTTGTTCCTCTGTAACCTGACAAGTCCTGTTTACCTCGAGCTATAAAAAGCAAGCGCACGCATTGTTCCGGGCCCTCTTGTATGTTGTAGAACGGAGGGACCAAGTTCGAACTTGCATTAAAGATCCTTGGCGCTTGGCTTTGACTCTGGACTCTGGTGGTCTTCTTCGGGGAATAAACGGTCTGGGCATAACATTTGGGGGCTCGTCTGGGATTCCCCAAGCCCACCAGACCCCTGGTCAATGGATCGACCAGGATCGATCTGCTGATAGGTGAGCTGGCTCGTCTCTGTTTGTCTGTCTGTGTCTGTTCTGAATCTGCGGCTCTCTGAGTCCGTTCTGAATCTGAGCCTCGTCTCTGTTTGTCTGTCTGAATCCATTCTGAATCTGAGGCTGTTAGCCTGTCTGAATCTGTTCTGAATCTGAGGCTCGTGAGGTCTGAAACTGAAGCTGAAAGCTGGCATAAGTCCTGGCGGACGCGCTATAGGACAGCCAGTGGAGACCGGTGGGAGACGTCCCCTGGCTCTCATCTGATTCTTGTCTGAATTTATTCTGACCCAGATTTCTGGAGCGCACCTGCGACTGACATAACTTGTTCTGACCCAGATTTCTGGAGCGCGCCTGCGACTGACATAATTTGTTGTTGATATTTCGTAACTCACTTTCCCTTGCAGGACCTGTTTACCTGATAGTGGGGACCCACTGTCCACAGAACCCCCTCTGTACCTCTCCGGGCCGCAGGCCTCAGCCCCCCGGGCTGAGCCGCGGGAGGGAGCAGGCAGACGGGAGGCGGCCAGCACACCCGGACCCACTAAAAGGGAAAGTAACTCTGAAGGGCCAGTGTGGGTCCTCTGTAAGCTGAGCGCTGGTCCCATGGGCCCCGCTTTTCTTTCTCTATACTTTGTCTCTGGGTCTTACTTCTTTTCTAACGTCTCTCGTTCCACCTAACGAGAAACACCCACAGGTATGGAAGGGCAGGCCACCCCTTCATCTGGTGCCCAATGTAGGAGCTTTTCTCTAAGGTGAAGGTACGCCGGAGCGTGGTCATTGAGGACAAGTCGACAAGAGACTCCCGAGTGCGTCTACAGTCAGCCTTGCGGTAAGCCTGTGCGCTCGGAAGAACCTAAGGTAACGATGGGGCAGACTAAAAGTAAATATGCCCCTTATTGCAGCTTTATAAAAATTCTCTTAAAAAGAGGGGGAGTCGGCCGGGCGCAGTGGCTCAAGCCTGTAATCCCAGCACTTTGGGAGGCCGAGACAGGTGGATCACGAGGTCAGGAGATCGAGACCATCCTGGTGTACACGGTGAAACCCCGTCTCTACTAAAAAATACAAAAAAAAAAACTAGCCGGGCGAGATGGTGGGCGCCTGTAGTCCCAGCTACTCGGGAGGCTGAGGCAGGAGAATGGCGTGAACCCGGGAGGCGGAGCTTGCAGTGAGCCGAGATCGTGCCACTGCACTCCAGCCTGGGCTACAGAGCGAGACTCCGTCTCAAAAAAAAAAAAAAAAAAAAAAGAGGGGGAGTTAAAGTGTCTAGCAAAAATCTAAATATGCTCTTTCAAACAATAGAACAGTTTTGTCCATGGTTTCCGGAATAGGGAACTTTAGATCTAAAAGATTGGGAAAAAATTGGCAAAGAATTAAAACAAGCAAGTAGGGAAGGTAAAATCATCCCACTTACAGTATGGAATGATTGGGTCATTATTAGCTTTAGAACCATTGCAAACAGAAGAAGATAGTGTTCCAGTTTCCGATGTCCCTAAAAGCTGTGCAGTAGATTGTGAAAAAGAGGCAGGGATAGAATCCCGGAAAGGAAAAGAAAGTTCACACTGTAAATGTGTAGCAGAGCCGGTAATGGCTCGGTCAACGCAAAATGTTGACAATAATCAAGAACAGGAGGGTTCAGAAGCACTGATCTGGCAGGAAAAGCTGCATATTGGGCAAGTCTGGTCTCTGAGAGCAGAATTGTGTAAGGCCATTATTCAAGGAAAACAGTTTGAAGGGTTGGTAGACACAGGAGCAGATATCTCTGTCATTGTTTTAAATCAGTGGCCAAAAAAATTGGCCTAAACAAAAGGCTGTTACAAGACTTGTCGGCGTAGGCACAGCTTCAGAAGGGTATGAAAGTACAATGATTTTACATTGTTTAGGGCCAGATAATCAAGAAAGAAAGATCAGCCTGTTACTGTGTCTATATAGAAGGAAGTAGACATAAGAGACTCCATTTGGTTCTGTATTTGAGATGCTGTTAATCTGTGACCCTACCCCCAATCTTGTCCTTGCAAGAGACATGTGCTGTGGTGACTCAAGGCTTAATGGATATTGGGCTGTGCAGGATGTGTCTTTGTTAAACAAGTACTTGAAGGCAAGTACTTGCTGGTTAAAAATCCTGCCAGTCCCTGGGCAATGGAACATCTCGGTGTAAAACCCATTGTGTGATTTGTTTACGGAGCAAGGAGAAAACCGCCTTTAGGAATAAGGTGGGACTTGCTGGAGCAATGCTGCTAAAAGGTTTTTGGAGATGTTTGCATATGCATCTCAAGGCACAGCATTTTCCTTTAAACTTATTCATGTTACAGGGATTTTTGTTTATACGTCTTACTGCTGATTTACTCCCTACAATGATCCTATTGTCCAGCCACTCCCTTATGTTTAAGGGGGTGCAGAAATCATTATGCCCGCTCCATTATACAGCCCCATGAGTCAAAAAAATCATGACTAAGATGGGATATATACCAGGAAAGGGATTAGGAAAAAATGAACATGGCATTAAAGTCCCAATTGAGACTGAGAAATATCAAGAAAGAAAAGGAATAGGATATCCTTTTTAGGGGCGGCCACTGTAGAGCCTCCTAAAACCATTCCATTAACTTGGAAAACAGAAAAACCAGTATGGGTAAATCAGTGGCCACTACCAAAGCAAAAACTGGAGGCTTTACACTTATTAGCAAAGGAACAATTAGAAAAGGGACACATTGAGCCTTCATTCTCACCCTGGAATTCTCCTGTATTTGTAATTCAAAAAAAATCAGGCAAATGGCGTATGTTAACGGACGTAAGAGCCGTAAACGCTGTAATTCAAACCGTGGGGCCTCTCCAACCTAGATTGCCCTCTCCGGCCATGATCCCCAAAGACTGGCTTTTAATTATAATTGCTCTAAATGATTGCTTTTTTACCATTCCTCTGGCAGAGCAAGATTGTGAAAAATTTGCCTTTACTATACCAGCCATAAATAATAAAGAACCAGCCGCCAGGTTTCAGTGAAAAGTTTTACCTCAGGGAATGCTTAATAGTCCAACTATTTGTCAAGCTTTCGTAGGTCAAGTCCTTCAACCAGTTAGAGACAAATTTTCAGATTGTTATATCATTCACTATATTGATGATATTTTATGTGCTACAGAAACAAGAGACAAATTAATTGACTGTTACACATTTCTACAAGCAGAGGTTGCCAACGCGGGACTAACAATAGCATTTAATAAGATCCAAACCTCTGCTCCTTTTCATTACTCAAGGATGCAAATAGATAATAGAAAAATATTAGCCCCAGAGGCAACAAAAGAAATTAAAATTGTGGAAGAGGAAAAAAAATTCAGTCAGCGCAAATAAGTAAAATAGATTCTTTAGCCCCACTCCAACTTTTGATTTTCGCCACTGCGCGTTCTCCAAAAGGCATCATTTTCAAAATACTGATCTTGTAGAGTGGTCATTCCTTCCTCACAGTACAATTAAAACTTTTACATTGTACTTGGATCAAATGGCTACATTAATTAGTCAGACAAAATTACAAATAATAAAATTGTGTGGTAATGACCCAGACAAAATAGTTGTTCCTTTAACCAGGAACAAGTTAAACGAGCCTTTATCAATTCTGGTGCATGGCAAATTGGCCTTGCAGATTTTGTAAGAATTATTGATAATCATTACCCAAAAACAAAAATCTTCCAGTTTTTAAAATTGACTACTTGGAGTTTACCTAAAATTACCAGACATAAACCTTTAGAAAATGCTCTGACAGTATTCACTGATGGTTCCAGCAATGAAAAAGTGACTTACAGAGGGCCAAAAGAGCAAGTAATCAAAACTCAATATCAATCTGCTCAAAGAGCAGAGTTGGTTGCAGTCATTACAGTGTTAAAAGATTTTAATCAACCTGTTAGTATTATATCAGATTCTCCATATGTAGTACAGGCTACAAAGGATGTTAAGACAGCTCTAATTAAATATAGCATAGATAATCAGTTAAACCAGCTGTTCACTTTGTTACAACAAAAATACGACATGAGAAATAGAGGAAGGTAATAACCTGGGGAAGAAGTTTTGCTTGTGTTTCACTAGGAGAAAATCAGCTTCCTATTTGGATACCCACTAAACATTTGAAGTTCTACAATGAACCCATTGGAGATGCAAAGAAAAGCGCCTCCACGGAGATGGAAACACCGCAATCGAGCACCATTGACTCGCAGGATAAATCAAGTGGTGATATTAGAAAAACAGATAAAGTCACCACGCACCAGGAAGGCAGAGCTGCTGACCTGGGCACAGTTAAAGAAACTGACACTGTTAGCTAGAAAGAGCCTAGCCAGCACAAAGGTGACACAAGCCTCAGAAAAAAAAAAAAAAAAATGCTGCTTGCAGCTTTAATGGTTGTATCAACGGTGGTAAGTCTCCACATGCCTGCAGGAGCAGCTGCAGCTAATTATACCTACTGGGCTTATGTGCCTTTCCCGCCCTTAATTCGGGCAGTCACAAGGATGGATAATCCTATTAAAATATATGTTAATAATAGTGTGTAGGTACCTGGTCCCACAGATGATTGTTGCCCTGCCTAACCGAAGGAAAAAGAATTGATGATAAATATTTCCATTAGGTATCATTTCCAGTTACAGTGTGACTGGAATACTTCAGATTTTTGTATTACACCCCAAGTTTATAATGAGTCTAAACATCACTGGGACATGGTAAAACGCCATCTACAGGGAAGAGAAGATAATCTCACTTTAGACATTTCTAAATTAAAACAACAAATTTTGAAGCCTCTCAAAGTCATTTAAATATTGTGCCTGGAACTGAGGCATTAGATCAAGTGGGAAAAAAAAAAAAAAATCTTTATGGATTAAACCACATGACTTGGATTAAGTCTATTGAGAACTCTACTGCAGTAAATTTTGGAATTATGTTTCTCTGTTTAATCGGTTTGTTTTTAGTGTGCTGGACCAGCCAAAGAATCCTATGCCACAATCGAGAGAACGAACGAGCCTTCATTGCCATGGCACATTTATATAGAGAAAAAGGGAGAGAGAATGTTGCGGGAAGTCAGAGACCTTGAATGGAGGGACTGGCTGAAGCCATGGCAGAAAAACATAAAATATGAAGATTTCATGGACATTTTATTAGTTCTCCGAAATTAATACTTTTGTAATTTCTTATGTCTGTCTTTACTTTAATACTTTTGTAATTTCCTATGTCTTTACTTTAATCTCTTAGTCCCATCATCTTCTTTGTAAGCTGAGGAGGATATATGTCACCTCAGGACCCTGTGATGATTGAGTTAACTGCACAAATGGTTTGTAGAGCATGTGTGTTTGAACAATATGAAATCTGGGCATCTTGAAAAAAGAACAGGATAACAGTGATGTTCAGAAAACAAGGGAGGTAACCTTGAACTGGCCGCCGGTGAGCCGGACGGAACAGAGCCATATTTCTTCTCTTTTTGAATGCAAATAGGAGAAATATCGCTGAATTCTTTTTCTCAGCAAGGAATATCCCTGAGAAAGAGAATGGGCTCTGAGGGAAGGCCTATAAACGACCCCCTTGGAGGCGTGCCGTCTTTTACAGTTGAAGCCGAAGGGATGAAATAAGCCCCGGCCTCCTGTAGTGCTCTCAGGCTTATTAGGATGAGGAAATTCCCACCTAATAAATTTTGGTCAGTCAGGTTGTCTGCTCTCAAACCCTATTTCCTGATAAAATGTTATCAATGACTATGCGTGCCCAAAATTTCATTAGCAATTTTAATGTTAACACCATCCTGTGCTCTCATCCTGCCCCCACTTACTTTGTAATATTCTATTACTTTGTAAAGTTTGTAATCTCAGTGTCATGATGACAATGGTAAAATTCCTCTATGTTTTCTCTGTTAGCCCCCTTCCTTGGACCCCTGCTAAGTCTGCTGTTTCTGCTTACCATAGGACCTTGTTTTTTAAACAGAATTTTGTGGTTTGTCAAGGAAAGGTTTGACACCATACAGCTCATGGTCCTCAGAGCTCAATACCAAACTGTGGACACTGAAACGGAGTCAGACCTATAGGACCCAAGATTGGCTCCAGAGGTACCTGAGAGAGGGGGGAAATGAAAGAACACATTCCTCAACACATCACAGCCTTGAGCACATCACATCCCCCCATATGCCTCCACTTCCTGGGCCTGACACAAACACATCACAGCCTTGAGCAAAGCCTCCACCTCCTGGGCCCGACACAAAAACACATTCCTCCATATATCTCAAAGAAAAACAACACCTGGAGAATCTCCGATAAGGTTACAACCGTTTGTAAAAGCGCAGGAACCAGTAAGAAAGCTGCTAAAAGTATAATTTAAAATGTAAACCAATTGTAATGCTGTAGCCTAGAGAAATGCCTTGTTCCTCTGTAACCTGACAAGTCCTGCTTACCTTGAGCTATAAAAAGCAAGCGCACGCATTGTTCCGGGCCCTCTTGTATGTTGTAGAACGGAGGGACCAAGTTCGAACTTGCATTAAAGATCCTTGGCGCTTGGCTTTGACTCTGGACTCTGGTGGTTTTCTTCGGGGAATAAACGGTCTGGGCGTAACAGGACTACAGGTGCGTGCCACCACACCCAGCTAATTTTTGTATTTTTAGTAGAGACAGGGTTTCACCATGTTGGCCAGGATGATCTCAATCTCTTGACCTCGTGATCTGCCGAATGTGGGGAAAAGAAAGAGAGATCAGTCTGTTACTGTGTCTATATAGAAGGAAGTAGACATAAGAGACTCCATTTGGTTCTGTATTTGAGATGCTGTTAATCTGTGACCCTACCCCCAACCTTGTCCTTGCAAGAGACATGTGCCGTGGTGACTCAAGGCTTAATAGATTTTGGGCTGTGCAGGATGTGCTTTGTTAAACAAGTGCCTAAAGGTTGCTTGCTGGTTAAACATCATCACCATTCTCTTAATCTCAAGTAAGAGAAAAGCATTTGTCTCTGCCTGTCCCTGGGCAATGGAACATCTCCGTGTAAAACCCGATTGTATGCTTTGTTTACTGAGCAAGGAGAAAACTGCCTTTAGGAATAAAGTGGGACTTGCTGGAGCAATGCTGCTAAAAGGTTTATGGAGAGTTTGCATATGCATCTCAAGGCACAGCATTTTCCTTTAAACTTATTCATGTCACAGGGATTTTTGTTCATATGTCCTATTGCTGATTTCCTCCCTACAATGATCCTATTGTCCAGCCACTCCCTTATCTTTAAGATGGTAAACATAATTATCAATAAATACTGAGGGAACTCAGAGACCGGGTCCAGCATAGGTCCTCTGTATGCTGAGCGCTGGTCCCCTGGGCCCCACTTTTCTTTCTCTATACTTTGTCTCTGTGTCTTATTTCTTTTCTCAAGTCTCTCGTTCCACCTAACGAGAAACACCCACAGGTGTGGAGGGGCAGGCCACCCCTTCAGACAGGGTTTCACCATGTTGGCCAGGATGATCTCAATTTCTTGACCTCGAGATCTGCCTATCTGGGCCTCTCAAAGTGCTGGGATTACAGGCGTGAGCCACCACACCTGGCCGGTTTTTCCTTTTCTTGGAGGCAGTGACAGTGCTGAGAAAGCACCTCTTATGGAGGAGATGGAGTGGGGCGGGAGAGTGGTGGAGAAGGTTGGGGGAAGGAGAGAACAGAAGCTGCTGTAGAAAAGGAAAGAAGCCCTCCAATGGATCCCTCTTCCCTGCATCTCTATGAAACACATCTTCAGCTGCTGGAAAAAGGGCATGGAACTCAGTTACCCTTCAGAGCCCTGGTGAAGCCCCATTGCAAGAAAGAGAAAAAAAAAAAGAAAAAAAGTAACCCTGCAGGGAAATAGAACATTTATTGGGCTCATACCAACAGCTGGGTTTGGAAAACTGGATCACTGGGAAGTCCCCACTCTGAGACTCAGGGGCACATTGTCTGAGATAGTCTTAATCAGAATAGAGAATGCCACCTGTCAGCCATGTGTGGTGGCTCATGCCTGTAATCCCAGCACTTTGGGAGGTGGGCAGATCCTTGGGCTCGAGAGTTCAAGACCAGCTGGGACAATGTGGTGAAACCCTGTCATTATAAAAAAAAAAAAAAAAAAAAAATTAGCCAGGCATGATGACATGTGTCTGTGGTCCCAGTGACTCGAAAGGCTGAGGTGGGGGAATTAATTGAGCATGGGTGGTTGAGGCTGCAGTTAGCCGTGATGCCACTGCACTCCATCCTTGGTGACAGAGCAAAACCCTATCTCAATGACAAAAAACAAACAAACAAACAAAAAAAACATCAAATAACAGGTAAGGGTAATCTACCCCTGGGCTGCTGGGAGAGGGGTAGAAGCTTGGGGGAGCGGCCTTTTCCAAGGAACATCAAAAACAGAAGACCTAAAGTTTGAGGTTGAAGTAGACGCTGAGATAAACCCTCTAGTAAGCCAGCCCCCAGCCTAAGCACAGAGCAATCTGAAGTCTGATGTGCAGTGAGAGAAGCATGACAACAACAAATTCCACACCTCACCCACCTCCTAATTAGACTGGTTCAACTCCACACACTAAAAGACTACCAGAAGGAAAGAAGTACTCATTTCTAGGCAGAAAACTACTAAACTGAGGGTTTTGATTTGGATCAAAATGAAGTATTGAGGATTGGATTTACTAAATCCCAACTAAAACACTATGTAAAATACATGAAACAGCAGACTTCAACATATTGCATGTCAAACACTGAAGGACAGTGATCTTCAGAAGACAGAAAACCTTAAAATTGACCCAGCTTTTTCCTGGAGGAAGTTTCTAAGCCAAGAAGAGAAACCCAAGAATAGCCTGTTGGTCTCCCTAAATTGAGAAGATGGACTTGAGAGTCCAGGGAAGTCAAGGTAGTTAGAGCACAGAGAGAAGACCACCAGAGAGGAGACAGCCAAAGAACTCCAGAGATCTGCAGAGGCTGTGCCTTGCAATTGAGTCTCATCAGCACATGTATGTGAGAAAAATATCCAATCAAGAGCAAACACTGCTCAGATTTCAGAGGATGCTGCCTGCCAGATTTATGATTCCTACTGAAAGCTTCAGGTGGGGAAGGACACATGACTTGGAGTCCTTCCCTGCCTCTCCCATCTGTCCCCATTTTTCACTGACTGAAAATCATCAGACTTTCAGTCACCTCTTGAAGATACATTATTGATATTGAATTCTTGTGTTTGGCTTTCTAGACTATTTGCAGTCTGAGAGTTTGTACCTTTAATGGCAGAAGTTATTCAACAATGAGCTGATCACATGACTCTACTAATCTTACTTTTTCCTTTTATATACTCCTCAGTAGTTTGATTGTTGTCCCCACAATGTGATTATAACGGGGTGTCCTCATAATGGGATTATCTTTATTAGGCTGCTACTGAATATGATTGGAACAAGAGGTATGAGAAGTTATACAAATCTATTTTGAAAATTTTGAACATTCAGAATTTTGCTTTGGCCTGGCTTCATGCATTGTTCCTCTTCCATTATTCTTTTTCCTACAGCCTGGCTTAAGGGAGCCTAGGAGATATCAGACTTAATTCTGGTTAAGTTGTATAAAAATGCTTTTCTATGAAAATATTTTTCTCCCTCTTACACCCAAATCCTCTTGACAAAAGTTCTGAGTCAAAGTAGCAAATAAATGGGAAAGAAACATGAGGCGAGACACACAGAGTGTGTAATAATCAAGGAAGAGCAAAAACTTTGGTTCCCAAAGAGGTAAATTTTAGACTCCAGAAAAAGTGTGCGGGTGGTGGTTGAGGAGGGAAGAAATAATGATTTGTTTTTATTTTTAAGAACTGCCTGTGGAAGCCTTCTTCTCCTGAAAAAACAAAAATACTATCAGTGAGCAGGTGGAGCAAGATGGGCAAGTAGAAGCCTCCACCGATCTTCCTTCTTGCAGGAATACCAAATTTTACAACTATCTACACAAAAAAGCACTTTCGTAAGAACCAAAAATGAGGTGGATGATCACAGTAACTGGTTTTACCTTCACATCACTGAAAAAGGCACTGAGGTGGATAGAAAAGACAGTCTTGAATTGTTGACACCACCCCTTCCCCATCTACCAGCAGTGGCCACATGGCATAGAGAATCGTGCACTTAAGGGAGGGAGAGCACAGCAACTGGGGGACTTTACACTGGAACTCAGCGCTGCCAACATGTGGCAGAACTCAGCCTGCGCCCACTGAGGGAGCATTTTAAAAAGCCCTAGCAAGAGGGTATTCACCCATCCCAGCAGTTGCAATTGAGTCTTGGCTAGCCTCGCAACCACAGGCTAAACTGCTCTGTGATCCTAAATAAACTTGGTAGGCTGTCTAGGCCACAAGGACTGCACCTTCTAGGTACATTGTGGAGCTATACTGGGATTGGAGCCAGTGGATTTAAGGGACACATGACCAAGTCAGAAAGCAGCTGGTGCAGCTAAGGGAGTGCTTGCATCACCCCTGCCCCAACCCTAGGTAGCACAGCTTGCGGGTCCAAAAGAGACCCTTCCTTCTGTTTGAGGAAAAGAGAAGGAAAAGTGAAGAGGACTTTGCCTTGCAACTTGGATACCAGCTCAGCCACAGCAGGACTGGGTACTGGGTATCAGTCATGAGGCCCCCTTTCCAGGCCCTAGCTCCTGGACAACATTTCTAGACACACCCTGGTCCTGAAGGGAACCCACTGCCTTGAAAGGACTCAGTCCTGGCAAGATTCATTACCTGCTGACTAAAGAGCTCTTGGGGCCTGAATAATCAGTAGTGGTAACCAAGTAGTACATGCTGTGGGCCTTGGATAAGACTCTGAGAGGGGCTGGCTCCAGGTGTGACCCAGCTTATTCACAGCTGTGATGGCTACAGTGAGAAACTCCTTCTGCCTGAGAAAAGGAGAGGGAAGTATATAGGGGACTTTGTCTTGCAGCTTAGGTACCAGCTCGCCTACAGTGAGGAAGAGCACCAAGTGGGCTCGTAGGGTCCCTATTTCCAGATCTTGGCTTGTGGATGGTATATCTAGCCCAGGGACGGACCTGCCCTGGGCTAGAGGGGAGTCCAATGCCCTAAAGGGTGAGTCCCAGGACTGGTAGCATTAACCACAAGCTGACTAAAGAGCCCTTGAGCATTAAGGGAACATTGGTGGTACTGTGGCAGTACTCCCTGTGGGCATGTGGTGGTGGTGGACATAGGGGGAGGCCCTTCTGCCTGGGGAAAAGGAAGGGAAGAGTGGGAAAGACTTAATCTTGTGGTTTCAGTGCCAGTGTAGCTGCAGTAGAATAGAGCCACCAGGTATATTTCTAAGGTTTCTGAATCTAGTCCCTGGGTCCTGGACATCATCTCTGGACCCACCTGGGGCTCAGGGGAACTTGCCACCCTGAAGGGAGGGACACAAGACGGGCTGGCTTCACTACTTGTTGATTATAGAGCCCTGGAGACTTCAGCAAATATAAGAGGCAGCCAGGTAGTGGTTACAGCAGGCCGTAGGTACGACTCAGTACTATGCTTGCTTCAGGTTTGACCCAGCCCAGTTCCAGTAGTGGTGGCCACAGCGGTGCTTATGTCACCCCTCATCTAGCTTTGGGAAGCTCAGCACAGAGGGAGAGACTCTGGGAGAAAGTAAGGGAAGAGAGCAAGAGTCTTTGTTTGGTAATCCAGATAATTTTTCTGAATCTTATTCAAGACCACCAAGGTGGTACCTCTATGAGTCTGTAAGAACTACAGTGTTACTGGGCTTGGGGTGCCCTTAATGTAGATATGGCTGCAGTGACCAAAAACTTAGATTACAACACCCAAGTCCCTTCAAATACCTGGAAAGCCTTTTCAAGGTCGAGGTGTACAAACTAGCCCAAACTGTGAAGACAACAATAAATACCCAACTCTTTGGTGCCAAGACAGCGAGGAACATACACAAGCATCAAGATCACTTTGGAAAACACGACCTCACCAAATAAACTAAATAACGTAGCAGGTGCCAATCCCAGAGAGACAGAGATATGTGACCTTTCAGACAGAGAATTCAAAATAGCTGTTTTGAGAAAACTCAAAGAAATTCAAGGTAACACAGAAAAGGGATTCAGAATCCTATCAGGTAAATTTAACAAAGAAATTGAAATAATTAAGTAGAATCCAGCAGAAATTCAGGAGTTGAAAAATGCAATTGACATACCGAAGAGTCTCTTAGTAGTAGAGTTGATCAAACAGAAGAAAGAATAAGTGAACTTGAAGACAGGTTACATGAAAATACACAGTCAGAGAGGACAAAAGAAAGAAGAACAAAAAAGAATGAAGCACACCTACAAGACCTAGAAAATAGCCGCAAAAGTGCACATCTAAGAGGTATTGGCCTTAAAGAAAAGCTAGAGAGAGAGAGAGATGGGGTAGAAAGTTTATCCAAAGGGGCTGGGCACGGTGGTTCACGCCTGTGATCCCAGCACTTTGGGAGGCTGAGGCAGTGGATCAGGTCAAGAGTTCAAGACCAGCGTGGCAAACATGGCAAAACCCTGTCTCAACTAAAACTACAAAAATTAGCCAGGCATGGTGGCGGCTGCCTGTAATCCCAGCTACTCAGGAGGCTGAGGCAGGAGAATCACTTGAACCTGGCAGATGGAGGTTGCAGTGAGCTGAGATTGCGCCACTGCACTCCAGCCTGGGCAACAGAGCGAGACTTCATCTCAAAAAACAAACAAACAAAAAAAAAAAAAAAAAAAAAAAAAAAGGAGAGAGAGAGAGAGAGAGAGAAAGCTTATCCAAAGGGATAATAACAGAGAATTTTCCAAAACTAGGGAAACATACTATTATCCAAGTACAAGAAGATTATAGAACATCAAGCAGATTTAACCCAAAGAAGATTACCTCAAGGCACTTAAAATTAAACTCTATATTTAAGAGACATAACTTAAAGTAATAAAAGCCTTCTATGACAAGCTCATAGCCAACATTATACTGAACAGGGAAAAGTTGAAAGCATTCCCCCTGAGAACTGGAATAAAACAAGGATGCCCACTTTCACCACTTCTGTTCAACATAGTACTGGAAGTCCTAGTCAGAGCAATCAGACAAGAGAAAGAAATAAAGGCATCCAAACTGGTAAGGACGAAGTCAAACTGTTGCTGTTTGCTGATGATATGATCATATACCTAGAAAACCCTAAAGACCCATCCAAAAAGCTCCTAGAACTGGTAAAGTTTCAAGATATAAAATTAATGTCCACAAATCAATAGCTCTGCTATACACCAACAGCGACCAAGCTGAGAATTAAATCAAGAACTCAACCCCTTTTACAATAGCTATAAAAATTAAATACATAAATACAATAAGGTACTTAAGAATATACCTAACCAAAGAGGTGAAAGACCTCTACAAGGAAAACTACAAAACACTGCTGAAAGAAATCATAGGTGACAAAAACAAATGGAAACACATCTCATGCTCATGGATGGACAGAATCAATATTGTGAAAATGATCATACTGCCAAAAGCAATCTACAAACTCAGTGCAATTCCCATCAAAATACTACCATCATTTTTCACAGAACTAGGAAAAACAATTCTAAAATTCATATGGAACCAAAAAAGAGCCCACATGGCTAAAGCAAGACTAAGCAAAAACAAGAAATCTAGAGGCATCACATTACCCAACTTCAAACTATATACAAAGCCATAGTCACCAAAACAGCATAGTGCTGGTATAAAAACAGGCACATAGACCAACAGAACAGAATAGAAACCCAGAAATAAAGCCAAATACATGTAGCCAACTGATCTTCAGCAAAGCAAACAAAAACATAAAGTGGGGAAAGGACACCCTTTTCCACAAATGATGCTGGGATAATTGGTGACCCACATGCAGAAGAATTAAACTGGATCCTCATCTCTCACCTTATACAAAAATCAACTCAAGATGAATCGAAGACTTAAATCTAAGACCTGAAACCATAAAAATTGTACAAGATAACACCAGAAAAAACCTAGACATTGGCTTAGGCAAAGACTTCGTGACCAAGAACCCAAAAGCAAATGTAACAGAAACAAAGATAAATAGACGGGACTTAATTAAACTAAAAAGTTTCTGCACAGCAAAAGAAATAATCAGCAGAGTTAACAGACAACCCACTGAGTGGGAGAAAATCTTCACAATCTATACATCTGACAAAGGACTAATATCCAGAATCTACAAAGAACTCAAACAAATCAGCAAGAAAAAAAAAACCTATTAAAAAGTGGGCTTTGGACATGAATAGACAACTCTCAAAAGAATATATGCAAATGGCCAACAAACATATGGAAAAAACGCTCAACATGGCTAATTTTCAGGAAAATGTAAATCAAAACTACAATGCGATTCCACCTTAGTCCTGCAAGAATGGCCATAATCAAGAAACCAAAAAATAACAGATGTTGGCATGGATGTAGTGAAAAGGGAACACTTTCACACTGTTAGTAGAAATGTAAACTAGTACAACCATTATGGAAAACAGTGTGGAGATTCTTTAAAGAACTAAAAGTAGATCTACCATTTGATCCAGCAAGCTTACTACTAGGAAAAGCAATACCCACAGAAAAATAAGTCATTATACAAAAAAGATTCTTGCACATGCATATTTATAGCAGCATAATTTGTAATTGCATAAATATAGAACCAGCCTAAATGCCCATCAATCAACAAGAGAATAAAGAAAATGGTGTATGTATACATACACACACACACACACACACACACACCACGGAAGAGTACTCAGCCATAAAAAGGAGCAAATAATGGTATTCACAGCAACCTGGATGGAACTGGAGACTACTATTCTAAGTAATGTAACTCAGGAATGGAAAACCAAATGTTGTACGTTCTCACTCACAAGTGGAAGCTAAGCTATGAGGACACAAAGGCATAAGAACGATACACAGGACTTTGGGGATTCAGGGGAAAGGGTAGGAGGGGGTGAGGGATTAAAGACATTGGGTACAGGGTACACTGCTTGTTCACAAATAATTTTAAACATGAAATTTATGAAAGCAAATTTTAACAGAGAACATTCTGTTAAAATGTTAACAGAATGTGCACCAAAATCTCAGAAACCACCACTAAAGAACTTATGCACGTAACCAAACATCACCTGCTTCCTAAAAACCTATTGAAATAAAAAATAAATTTTTATAAAAAGAAAAGAATGTCCATACTACCCATACTACCCAAAACAATCTACAGATTGAATCCAATTCCCATCAAAATACCAATGACATTCTTCACAGAAATAGAATAAACAATTCTAAAATTTATGTGGAACCACAAAAAACTGAGAATAATAGCAAAAGCTAACCTGAGCAAAAAGAACAAAACTGGAGGAATCACATTACCTGACTTCAAATTCTACTACAGAGCTATAGTAACCAAAACAGCATGGTACTGGTATAAAAACAGACACATAGACCAATGGAACAGAATACAGTACCCAGAAATAAATCCACACACTTAGGGCATGGCTACACATAGGAAGGGGTTTCTGAGGACAACACTCTGTATGTGTTAACTTTTTAGTTTTGAAGTTAACAAGACCCTGGGCTCACCATGCAGTCCATATGTGATGTTGAACCCTTTACACACAGCACTAGACGGTTTTGAACCTATCAAAACACTGCTTCACTTAAATTTCACCAACTCCTTAAAATCCTAGTAAGTCTATGTTTTCCTTTGTTCCTATGTTTTCCTTTTCTCCCACTTTGTGGGATGTCTGCTTACTCTGCTGATTATTTCTTTTGCTGTGCAGAAGCTTTTTAGTTTAATTAAGTTCAGTCTATTTATCTTTATTTCTGTTACATTTGCTTTTAGGTTCTTGGTCACGAAGTCTTTGCCTAAGCCAATGTCTAGAAGGTTTTTTCCGGTGTTATATTGAACAATTTTTATGACTTCAGCCCTTAGATTTAAGTCTTTGATGCATCTTGAGTTGATTTTTGTATAAGGTGAGAGATGAGGATTCACTTTAATTCTTCTACACGTAGGTCACCAATTATCCCAGCATCATTTGTGGAAAAGGGTGTCCTTTCCCCACTTTATGTTTTTGTTTGCTTTGCTGAAGATCAGTTGGTTAATCAGATACTTCCTAGCTCCTCTGTTGCATGACTTTCTGCATTGTAGGTCAGGGTCAAAATGATAAAGGTGATTTTCTGGGACTACATACTTGTCAATAACAGGTGGTCCTATGCTGATAGAGGTAAAAAAAAAAAAAAGTTTTAAAAGAATGTTCTCTGTTAAAATTTGCTTTCATAAATTTCATGTTTAAAATCATTTGTGAATAAATATTAAAAGAAAAAGGTAAGCCGCGATTTTGGTAAGGCAATTTCTGAGCAAATCATGCACAATTTTTTTTATCCCCACTGATCTATTACATAGACCAATATTTGGTTGCGAAAAAAGTGAGAGAAAGAACTCGGCTATTTTATTTTAGTAGAGCAACAGCGAAAGAACGCACCTTCGCTGTAGTTCAGAGTCCTTTTCCATTCTATTTTACTAGAGCAACAGCGAAGGTGTAGTTCAGACTCCTTTTCCATTCTTCACCCACGTGCGGGGGAGTAGCGAGCCGCGGTCGCCAGGCGGGTAGGAACTACCATCCCAGCATCCTACGCGGCGCGGGGAAGGAAGCCCGGGAATGAGAGAAAGCGGCTCCGGGGGGATAGCGGGCCAGTGAGGGCCGCCCGTCTTTTGAGGCGGTTTTCGTCTCTTTCCGCTGGTGGCCTCGGAGCTCACGCTGGGGCGGGTCCCGGTAGCGCGAGGCGGTGCAGGGCGGGAAGGGGAGTCGTGGCGGCTGCGGCGGCAGGGGACAGCAGCGTACGGCGGCGGCAGCGACAGCAGGAGCAGTGGTGCTGTCAGCACGGCCGTCGGAGACATGGGAGACCCGGGGTCGGAGGTGAGTAGTCGAGTGAGGGCCCTGGCGTTCTCAGAGGCGAAGGGTTTATGTTTTCTGCGGTCTGAGGCCTGGTTCTCCATCGCAGCCTCTGGGCGATACCTCTTCAGGGTCTTGGGCCGAGCCCAGCTCTGGGGCCTGGTGCGTGTCTGAGCGAGGAACCCACAGTGGCCGCTCGCCACCTCCCGCCCCGCACGGGTCCCGGCTGGGCCAGTGGGAGCGACGTTTTAAGGCAGGATTGCCCTTCGGTGTTGAGCTTGCATTGCTTCTTCTGGAGTAGATAAGGGGAATTCTGAGAGTCCTCCTTCTGGAGTAGATAAGGGGGATTCTGAGAGGCTGGTATTGCGTTTTCAGCGTTGGGTCCCTGCAGCTCCGCACATGCTGTGGCAAGAGCCGACTGCTCGAGTTCTGTTCCTGGTCGGGTTTGCGTGAAATTGTGCTCAGTTCGTTTTCCTCAAGAGCTCTTTGTTTTTAATTGTTCCTTTCGGAAACTCTCTCTTCCTACAAGAATGCGGCTGAACAGATAAGCATGTTTTGGCTTGTTTTTATAGATAATAGAATCTGTCTCTCCAGCTGGCCCTGAGGCATCTGAGTCAACAAAGGATGAAAATGAAGACGACATTCGGTTTGTCAGTGTAAGTAGCAACTGATGATTGGGTTTTTCCCAGAGTAAAAGACTATGGACTATGGTAGGCCCTTATGTAATTTTACCTCACCTGGTCATTTAATGTTTATGAGTGTCTGATACATACTAGACACTGTGGAGCATGGCACAGGATTGGGAACTTTACCAAAAGAGCTGTCCGAGCCACCCCCGTAGCCATCACAAAGAGCATGGCCTAAAGAACGTGCTGTACACTTAATCTCACCCCCTGCCTTTCATTTGGACTTAAGATAAAACGCTGGTCTCTAAGACGCTGTTTTGAAATGGAGCAAGAGTAACTTCTAAAGGCGACACGGAGGAAGGAGCTGCTAATGATGAGCAAGGTCGTAGAAAACAGGAAGGGTTGCGAGAGCCCAGAATCTTAACGTTATGGTGCTTCTAACATGAAGGCAAATAGCTTGAAGATTTCGCTAACCTCTGAGATCATCATGTTACAGCATAGTACAGTTGATGCTCATAATGAAGAATCCTGCATCACTGGGAACATACTCTATTTTTCTGAGTTTCTTCCCTTTGGGACAGTCGTTTTCAAGCCTTAGTAAGTATAGACAGTCAGATTCCTGGGCCCCACTGCAGACCTACCGAATCAGAATTTCAAGGCGGGGCCTGGGAATTGTCATTTTCAGACAAGTGCAGGGACATGTGGATTTCTGAGCACACTTTGTACAGCATTGGTTTCCAAAGCAGAAGGGAGTGTTTTATGATGTATTTTGGGGTGATTTTCATCCATAGTTATTGGAGTTTTAGAAAGGCTTTGCGTAAAGTATCTCAGCTAGCTAGGCAGAAAAGAGTTGTGTCCCAAACTCCTCTTTTGGAATGCCATAGTTAGTTGCAGTTTGGTATTCAAGCTGTAGAAGTTTTCTTTAATGGAGTGTCTAATGTTTCTGTGTTTTTTAGTTTTTGTAGGTTTAGGGTGACTTTGTAAGTCACTTGTTTTTTAAATTAAAATTTCCTCCGTAAACATTGTTTTGTTAACATCGTTGTTTTTCATGTTTTGTGTAGAAGTTCTTTACACTGTCACTTTCTGGACATTTTTCCCAATTAATATTGTGTGTATATTTTGTTCCTGACATTTGGGAACCTTTCTAAATATTGATAGTACCAAGGGGGATTATATACCTACTCTGCCTTCACGGTTATGGAGTAAGCAACGTAACTGGAAATCGAAGAGCAGTGGTTTCTGTTTTTGTAATGAGAAACATTTGGGAAGAGGATTTCATGGTCTTTAGGAAAAATAATTTTGGTTCTTCTTAACTGGTATAAAAACAGGAATAACTGGGACAGATGATCTTGATGAGTTTTTGTGCATCTGTATGTAGAAGTGACACACGTCTGATTCGTGATCCATGTATCGTTGAGAAACACAGATGGGCTGTACAAAATTAAGTTTGGAAAAGTAAATAGGTGTAGATTTGTGTAATATCCTGAGGAAAAAATCACTATATTTTAAATTCTGAGTTAATATATAGGATGTGTTTAGCTGAGGTTTAAATTACTTTAAATTTTATTTTAAATATAAATATTCTTCTACATCTTTTCATAAAATATTTTGTGTATCCAGCATGATAGAACCCTTTATATTTAACCCTGTTCAAAACAGAGGATCAAAGGTTTGACAGCTCTTATATGGAGAAGTGAGTTACATGCTGTCAGTGTAATTGCAGTACCAGAAAGAACACAGTAAAACATCCCTGTTGCATTTCAGTGGTGCCACGTAAAAGACAAAAACTTAATTCTACTTTAAAATGCACTCAGAGACAACTTTCCTTTGTAACCCCATCCTATACTAGGCTCTACCAGGATATGCTTATTTCTCTGTGTTTTTTATAGTACCATCCAGTAAAGATGCAATGCTGCTGGGTATAGTTCTCCACTTGTAGGTTCTTCAGATTAAAAGAAAAAAAAGTTTGTTACTTCTTGCTATATTCTGCTTTGGATTCCTTAGTCTTTTCATATAAATGTTGATTATCCAGGCTTCATTCTGCATTGTGGCACCGAATCCTCTTTGTGTTCTGTCGTGTACCTAGCCTCCAAAATAAACAATATGCTGAAAGAAAGGGATGATGAAAGATTTGGGGATATAAAAAGAGCCCTTATCTTGATGTAAATTTTATTGAAATATAGTACATATACAGGGAAGTTTACTTCCTCCTTGCCATCGCTATTTTTGTACCACATTGCCATTTGTCTAGATTGATTATCTTGTTGGTATTCTTCCCATATACTCTCTTATGTGGTTAACCTTCTTGAAACAGCTCTAATAATGTTCCCATCTTGATGTTATTTATTGATTCCTTTGCCTATAGAATAAAATCTAGACTTTTGACTAGGGCATTTATGGCCTGGTCTATGATGAGGGTAGTGTATATGTAAAGAAAGGATCAAGAAGATTCAGAGTTTGATGTTTGGCTGTATAGTGATGTGGAGGATAAAGCAGGGTTATCAAAGAACTTCGTAATTTTGAACTTAGCTATCTAAGAGATTACTGATAATCATTTCAGTTAAAAAGAAATTGTACTATGAAATCTATATATATATTTTTTTTAATGAGGTAGAGCCAGGGGTGGGTTTTTCACTGTGTTGCCCAGGCTGGAGTTGAAATCCTGGGCTCAAGTGATATTCCTGCCTCAGCCTCCTGAGCAGCTGAGACTGGCACTGTGCCTAGCTGAAATCTGTATCTTTTTAAATCAATGTCTGTGTTATTTCCCATTTTGAAAGGAATCTACATGCAGGAACGTTATTACATGTTAATGTACTCTGACTTTTCCTGTGCCTTTTTTTTTTTTTTTTTTTTTTTTTGAGACAGTGTCTTGCTCTAAATTTTATCTAGGCTGGAATGTGATGGCATAATTATAGCTCACTGTAGCCCCAACTTCCTGGGCTCCAGTGATCCTCTCACCTCAGCCTCCCAAGTAGCTGGGATTACAGGTGTGAGCCACCACACCCATCTGATTTTTTATTTTTGTAGAGTTGGGGTTTCACTATGTTGCCCGGGCCGGTCTTGAACTTCTGGGCTCAAGTGATCCTCCTGCCTTGGCCTCCCAGTGTGCTAGGATTACAAGTATGAGCCACTGCTCCCAGCCCCTTTGCCCCTTTTGTTTCTAATTAGTCTGTGCCACTTGCAAGATTTTCTTGAGAATCTTTGCCGATTCCAACTAAAAAAATCTCCCACTAATTGTTAAATTTAAGTTTAATTTGAATGATTGTTCATGACTTGTAAAATTGCCCACTTCCTTTTTAGGAAGGACCATCGAGACCTGTTCTTGAATACATCCATCTGGTCTGTGGTGATAATGAAAATCCTAGCACCTATTACCGTGATGTAAGTACATTATATTTGTGTTTGTTCAGTTTTCTTATTAAGTGCAGTAGTGTGTTGGAGGTGGCTTGAACTGGATCATAAGAACTAATTGTTGGCCAGGCATGGTGGCTCTTGTCTGTAATCCCAGCACTTTGGGAGGCTGAGGCGGTTGGACCACTCGAGGCCAGGAGTTCGAGACCAGCCTGGCCAACAAGGTGAAACCGCTATCTCTACTAAAAATACAAAAAATTAGCCAGGCATGGTGGCACGTGCCTGTAATCCCTGCTACTTGGGAGGCTGAGGCAGGAGAATAGCTTGAACCTGGGAGGTGAAGGTTGCAGTGAACCGAGATTGTGCTATTGCGCTCCACCCCGGGCAACAGAGCAAGACTCTGTCTCAAAAAAAAAAAAAAAAAAAAAAATCTAGTTGTTAAACTTTCAGAAATTTTGTGAGCCGATTGTAAACAGAGCAGTTATTACAAATTAAAGTATATAAATGTGCAAGTACATAAATGATCATTATATTTAAGGTAATACTTAATACATCATTTCCTGCTATCTGTGCACTTGAGGTTTTTTGCATCTATTGGTAGAAAAACTATTAATACATAATAGTGTCCTGCTGCGGTATTGGTAGAACATTACCCCATTGTAATCAGTCAGATACAAACTAGAGTTTGAGTTATTATTTGTTGATTAAACTTAAGAAAGTGAAGGATAGAATGTTAATGCAGATTAAATTTTAAAGTGTGATGTGTCTCTGCTAGACTAAATGCGATACAAAAAATTTAGGAAGTTGCTTTGCAGTATTCCAAAACTCAACCAGGCGTGGTGGCTCACATCTGTAATCCCAGCACTTTGGGAGGCCAAGGCTGGCAGATCACTTGAGGTCAGGAGTTCGAGACCAGCCTGCCCCATATAGTGAAACCTCATTTCTACCAAAGATACAAAAATTAGCCGGGCATGGTGGTGCATGCCTATAGTAGCAACTAATCAGCTGGTGTGGTGGCTTGTGCCTATAATTTTAGCTACTCAGGAGGCGGAGACATGAGAATTGCTTGAACCCGGGAGGTGGAGGTTACAGTGAGCTGAGATCGCACCACTGCACTCCAGCTTGGGTGACAGAGCAAGACTCCGTCTCAAAAAAAAAATAAAAATTTTTTAAACTCTTCATTGGTTCAGAAAGATGTCGATGTCATTGATGAATGAGTAAAACTCTAATATATGTCTTTATTGTTTCACTTTCATCTTATTCATTAATGTAGTTGAAAATATTATCCACCCTTCATGTTGCTACGACAGTCAGCCCTTCATATACTGTGAGTTCCACATCCATGGATTCAGCCAACTGTAGATGGAAAATATTTTTTAAAATAATAAATAAAAATACAATAATAAAAAACACATTAAAAAGTAATATATTATAAAAACTATTTTGTGGCATATTATATTAGGTGTTAAAAATAATCTAGAAATGACTTAAAGTATACAGGAGGATATGCAAAGGTTGAGTGCAAATACTTCATTTTATACGAGGGACTTGAGCATGGGAGGATGTTGCTATGGGGAGGTGCAAATAGCATACTCATTTGCAAATCATATGACCAACCTTTTTGCTAATTGGATGGTAATAATTCATAGTCAGATTTTGTGAAACTGTTGTTGGTTGTAGAATTTTAAAAACTAATAGTGTTTTTTTCAAGAAGTAGCAAGTTATATTGAAGTTACAGATATAAAGTGAAAATCAGGTTAAATGTTTAAGTTTAAAATTTATTTCCAAAATTAGATAAAGAATCACTAAGAGAACTTTTTACATTGACCCTTAAAGTGTTAATGAATTTTACTTACATATGTAAAATTATTTTTCAGATTTTGTTTCCTAAAATGCCAAAACGGCAGGGTGATTTTTTGCATTTTTTAAATATGAAGAAGGTGAAAACAGACACAGAAAATAATGAAGTGAGCAAAAATCATTGTGGATTGTCTAAGGCAAAGGAACCACATTTCGAGTATATTGAACAACCAATCATTGAAGAAAAGCCATCACGTTCATCAGAGGAAGAAATAGATAACCTTGTGCTTCCAGATTGTTGGAATGAAAAACAAGCATTTATGTTTACAGAGCAATACAAATGGCTTGAAATAAAAGAAGGTAAATTAGGCTGTAAGGATTGTTCAACAGTTCGGCATTTGGGATCAAAAGCAGAAAAGCATGTCCATGTGTCCAAGGAATGGATTGCATATTTAGTAACCCCTAATGGCAGTAATAAAACTACTAGGCAAGCTTCTCTACGAAAAAAAATTAGGGAACATGATGTTTCTAAAGCCCATGGTAAAATTCAGGATTTGTTAAAGGAATCAACGAATGATTCAATTTCTAATTTAGTGCATAAACAAAATAATAAAAATATTGATGCTACTGTAAAAGTTTTCAATACTGTCTACAGTTTAGTAAAACATAATAGACCTTTATCTGATATTGAGGGGGCAATAGAATTACAGGAAAAAAATGGAGAGGTAAATTGTTTGAATACACGTTACAGTGCAACAAGAATAGCAGAACATATTGCAAAAGAAATGAAGATGAAGATATTTAAGAATATTATAGAAGAGAATGCCAAAATCTGTATCATAATTGATGAGGCATCTACAGTTTCAAAGAAAAGCACCCTAGTGATTTATCTCCAGTGCACAATTCAGTCAGCTCCTGCACCTGTTATGTTATTTGTGGCTTTAAAAGAATTGGTGTCAACTACAGCAGAGTATATTTTCAATACATTATTGACTACTTTAAATGATTGTGGTTTTACAAATGAATATTTGAAAGCAAATTTAATTGCATTTTGTTCTGATGGTGCTAATACAATCCTGGGAAGAAAGTCTGGAGTAGCTACAAAATTGTTAGAAAATTTTCCTGAAATCATCATTTGGAACTGTTTAAATCATCGATTACAATTGTCACTTGATGATTCTATATCTGAAATAAAACAAATTAATCATTTTAAAATATTTCTTGATAAAATTTATTCTATTTATCATCAACCTAATAAAAATCAAACCAAGCCTCTAGGAACTGTAGCTAAAGAACTTGAAACTGAAATTATTAAAATTGGTCGGGTAATGGGACCAAGATGGGCAGCATGTAGTTTACAAGCTGCTACTGCTGTATGGCATGCATATCCTATATTATATATGCATTTTTCTCATTCTTTCTCTGGTTTGGCAAAGAGATTAGCTAACATTAATTTCTTACAAGACCTTGCTTTAATGATTGACATTCTTGAAGAATTTTCAGTACTTTCAACTGCATTACAGTCAAGATCAACTAATATTCAGAAAGCACAAAAATTGATCAAACGTACCATAAGAGCTTTGGAAAATTTAAAAATTGGTACTGGAAAGTATGAATCTCAAATTGTAGATTTGATCAAGTCAGATAAGTTTAAAGATATTCCATTTAATAAAAACAATAAATTTAATGCTCTTCCTAGGAATGTATTACTAGACAATATAATTCAGCACATGAACCTACGCCTTTTATCTGACGGAAACCATGAAAGTATTTTTAATTACTTTGATTTGCTAGAACCTTCTACATGGCCTTATGAAGAAATAACTTCACCATGGATAGCTGGTGAAAAAAAATTATTTCATTTGTGTGAAATTTTAAAATGCGAAGTTGATTTGAATGATTTTCGGGAATTTGTAAATAATAATATAAAATCAAGCAATGTTTCAATTCCTACAACTATACAAAAAGCTAAAAAGATAGTTAGCACCATTGCAATTAATAGTGCTGAAGCTGAAAGGGGTTTCCATTTAATGAACATAATTTGTACAAGGGTGAGAAATAGTTTGACAATAGATCATGTGTCAGATTTAATGACAATAAATTTATTGGGGAAAGAACTAGCAGATTGGGATGCAACACCATTTGTAAAATCCTGGTCAAATTGCAACCACAGGTTGGCTACAGATACAAGAGTTCGGCAAAAGTCAACAAAAGTCTTCCATGAGAATCAATTGGCTATATGGAACTTACAATAGCGTATATGTTTTTTATCATCTGTAAATTATGTACTGCACATCCTTTATATACATAAAGGTTTTTGTTTTTTTTTTTTGGAAAGCCAGTTAAACTTTTGTCAGCATGTTGCTGTTTAAAAGGCGTTCTCTAAGAAGATAATCTTGAAGATTGGTTTTAGGAGCTATAGGTTTTTAGAGATTGGCCCATGTTTCCCAGAATGGGTCATAATACATATTCCATGAAGTTCTGTACAGAACAAACACCATTTATAATTTTGTACTGTTTTACTTTAAGTAAGGATGCAAAAAATAACAGGACTCAGATAAGTTCTAAGCCCTGGAGGTTATATCAAATAAAAGAGAAATGGAATAAAAACTATAAGCCTTTTGGCTCTTGTCTTTCTCATTTCCATATCTGTGCTATCTAGTGTGGTAGCCACTAGCTACGTGTGGCTGATCAGCTTAAGGACTAAAAGTAAAATTTTAATTTATTTAATTTTACCTAAGAAAACTGAAACGATGTAAAATATTTTTCTGCTTAGTTTTACTGTTTTTCAAGTAGACATTTTACTCTGTTACCTTGCATAAGATATGGTGGTTGTAGTGTGCCTGTCAAACTTGTGTGTCATTTCCAGTATTGAATATAAACATATTGCTCATAGATATGATACTGCTGTCAGCAGATGGATTCAATGCAAGTTATTTTTTCTATGAATTGATGTAACATCATGTGTATCAGAATATTTTATGCAAACAACAGGAATTACAGTGATTCCTGTGTAAATTGTAACTGGTAATTGAAATACTTATTTTAATCATGATTAAATTATTTTTCTAGTTTACACATGAATATGAGCAAATTTTTAAATTTAAAATGAAGGCATACTGAAAAAGAATCAAGTGGAGATGCAGAACCTAGTACAACTGGAACAGTAAAGAGACTCGAAGGTATGTTGCAGATTTGACAATGAATGGCAATTGCAGTTTGCTGTGGCAGAGCAAAACAAGCTGCTGTTTAAGAAACAATTAAAGATGAAGTAGGAAAATTGAGACTTCAGCACATGCAGAATGAATTGGGTAAATTATATTTCATATGCCAAAAAGAATCAATGAAATTAAGTCACCTGAAATCAGAATTAACAAGAGTTTTTAAAAACAATTTTAGAAGGAACTAAAGTTGTAAGTTTGGCCAGATGTAAAATAGCTGAGATTCTTTTTTTGTTGTTATTTTTTTCAAGGAGTTTCGCTCTTGTTCCCCAGGCTGGAGTGCAATGGCGCAGTCTTGGCTCATTGCAACCTCTACCTCCTGGGTTCAAGCGATTCTCCTCCCTCAGCCTCCCAAGTAGCTAGGATTACAGGTGTGGTGGCACCACACCTGGCTAATTTTGTTGTTGTTGTTGTTGAGACAAAGTCTCCCTCTGTCACCCAGGCTGGAGTGCAGTGGTGTAGTCTTGGCTCACTGCAACTTCCACCTCCCGGGTTCAAGCAATTCTCCTGCCTCAGCCTCCCAAGTAGCTGGGATTACAGGTGCCCACCACCATGCCTGGCTAACTTTTTGTATTTTTAGTAAAGATGGGGTTCTGCCTTGTTGGCCAGGCTGGTCTCAAAGTCCCGACTTCAGGTGATCCGCCCACCTTGGCCTCCCAAAGTGCTGGGATTACAAGAGTGAGCCACCATGCCCAGCAAAATAGCTGAGATTCTTACGTGAAAGAATTAGGGTTTTTTTTTGGATGGGAGAGGGGAAGGTCTTGCTCTGTCACCCAGGCTGGACTGCAATGGCTCACTGCAGCCTCTTCCTCCTGGGCTCAAGCAGTCCTCCCACCTCACCCCTGAGTAGCTAGGAATACAGGTACATGCCACCACACCCAGCTAATATTTTTATATCTTTCTGTAGAAATGGGGTTTTGCCATGTTGCCCAGGTTGGTATTGAACTCCTGGGCTCAAGCAGCCTTCCTGCGTTGGCCTCCCAAAGTGCTGGGATTATAGGCATGAACCACCATGCCTGGCCAAGAACTAGTTTTAAATGGATAAATGTGAAATTATTTCAGTTGACGAAATTGTTAGAAAATTATGAGTAAAAGCCTAAATAAGATGTGTCATTAAAAGGTACAAGGCCTTGCCGGGCGTGGTGGCTCATGCCTATAATCCCAGTGCTTTGGCAGGCCGAGGCAGGTGGATCACAAGGTCAGGAAATCGAGACCATCCTAGCTAACATGGTGAAACCCCATCTCTACTAAAAATAGAAAAAGCCAGGTGTGGTGGCACGCGCCTATAGTCCCAGCTACTTGGGAGACTGGGGTAGGAGAATCACTTGACTCCAGGAGGCAGAGGTTGCAGTGAGTCGAGATCACACCACTGCACTCCAGCCTGTGTGACAGAGTGAGACTTTGTCTCAAAAAAAAAAAAAAAAAAAAAAGGCTTTTTGTTAAGCCACCAAACAATTGCTTTTAGAATATAGGACCTAGCAATATATTAAAGATTAATTGATTCTAAATCTGAAAAATCATAAGTACATTTCTGTAGTTTTAGAACAGTTTCATAATTTGAGAAACTACCCAACTAACACACTATGTTGTGTCTCATAGGACTTAAAAATTATGAAGAAATTATTTCAATTGATGGCTTCAAAAGTCAAGTTTATGGCCCGGTGCAGTGGCTCACACCTGTAATCCCAGCACTTTGGGAGGCTAAGTCAGGTGGATCACCTGAGGTCAGGAGTTTGAGACTAGCCTCACCAACAAAGTGAAACCCCACCTCTACTAAAAATACAAAAATTAGCCAGGCATGGAGGCAGGTGCCTGTAGTCCCAGCTACTCGGGAGGCTGAGACAGGAGAATTGCTTGAACCCAGGAGGCGGAGGTTGCAGTGAGTCAAAATTGCGCCACTGCGCTCCAGCCTGAGTGATGGAGCAAGACTCCATCTCAAAAAAAAAAAAAAAAAGGTACATTTATGCAGCTTTTTAAAAATAATTAACTTTTAATTATTATTATTTTGAGACAGGGTCTTGCTTTGTCGCCCAGGCAGTGGCACGATCTTGGTTCACTGCAACCTCTGCTTCTAGGCTCAAGTGATCCTCCCACCTCAGCTTCCCAAGTAGTAGAGATTACAGGCACATGCCACCACCATCGACTAGTTTTTGTATTTTTGGTAGAGACAGGGTTTCCCCATGTCGCCCAGGCTAGCCTCAAACTCCCTGGTTCAAGTGATCCACCCGCCTTGGCCTCCCAAAATGCCGATAGTACAGGCATGAGCCACTGCGCCCATCTCATGCAACTGTTTTAAAATGTCTACGCGTGTTATAACAGTTTCAGCTAAATGAGAAAAAAACTACTTTTTGTCACAATAAATGGCACTCCAGATAAGTTAGGTTAAAAAAAAATCAGATTCCATTAGAATTTTAAAACAAACTTGATGTTTCTGTTATTTCTTCATTCCACTAAATGATATGGTTTGACAATATTTATGCTCAGTTTTTTTTAAATAGTCTCTACAACAAATTGTCACTGGTTGGGTACAATTAAGTGCTCATTGTATAAGTGCACATGGTACAAATCAACACCAGCTTATAGGATTGTGGAAAGAATTAAGAGATTAATTTAGTGATCTTACATACCCTGTCAGTTGGTCATATTGTGGAAGAGCTCTACAAAACTTACTGTACTGTTAACTCCAAGATTTTCTTCCAATAACAGGAATGCTAGCCAGATATTTAATAATCAAAGACCAAAAATGGCAGTTTAATTTTTCTACCCAATATCCTATGGCATGTGAATGATCTAAATTTGAAGCTCCAAGGATAGGAAAAAGCTTACGTGTGCCTGTCCTAGACAAGTACTAGAGTTTATATTGAAATCAAAACTTTAAAAAAAAAAATCAGTAAGATTAATTTTACTCATTTTTCTAACATGAGTCAGTATGCTTGAAGTTTTCATTGTATTTGATGTCATGTAAATTTACTGTAAAAACTAAGAAAAAATTTTAAAATGCATTATTGATTAAATTTAGGGTTGCTTTTCAGTATACTCAGTAACTCCAAAGTCAGTGTTAACAGTACTGAGCTTACATAAGATTTATTGAATTTACCTAACTTAGGCAGATGTTTTCAAACAGATATGCCTTTGGTCCGAAGTCAAATCAATTATTTTGAAAAAGATGAATGGGATTTTTTTTAGTGTGGATATGAAAAATAAAAGAAAATGATAACTATGTTTGGAACAATTTGGGTTTGTGAGTCTACTTTGTCATCTGTGAATTTTATGAAATGTATATACACATCAAGTATGATGAAAACAGGAATTGAGATGTGCCTTAGGTGTGAAATACACATTAGATTTTAAAGTCTTAACATGCAAATTATCACATTTAATAACTATGTTGATAATATGTTGAAATAATATTTTGGATATATTTGGTTAAATAAAATAATCACTGTATTTTAGAATTATATATGTGGGCCAGGCACGGTGGCTCACACCTGTAATCTCAGCACTTTGCGAGGCAGAGGTGAGCGGATCATAAGGTCAGGGGATCGAGACCATTCTGGCTAACATGGTGAAATCCCATCTCTACTAAAAATATAAAAAATTAGCCGGGCGTGGTGGTGGGCGTCTGCAGTCCCAGCTACTGAGGAGGCTGAGGCGGGAGAATGGCATGTACCCAGGAGGTGGAGCTTGCAGTGAGCCGAGATCACCCCACTGCACTCCAGCCTGGGCGACAGAGCAAGACTCCGTCTCAAAAAAAAAAAAAAATTGAATTACATATGTGGCTTGCAGTATAGTTGTATTAGACAGCACTACCCTATATGATAGTTATTCTCAAAACCAAGTTTCACCAATCTAGACCTTACTATTGACTTCAGGATCCATAGTCAAGTGTCTTTTCATCAGTTTCACATTGTTGTTCCATAGGCATCTTAAAGTGAATAGGTCCAAAGCTGAATTTATTCATCCCTCATCATATCTGTTTTGAAAAATGGCCCAACCATTTCCCTTGGTGCTCAAACTAGAAATGTAGAAGATATTTGAAACCTTTTCTTCATCCACCTTGCCCTATCTCTTCCACCTCTCCTACTGTAGTTATCTTGGTTCTTGGTTCAAGTCGTTATTTTTCTTGCTTAGAGTAATGTAATAACTTTCTAACAAGTCTGTCTGCCTTCATTCTTGCCCCTTGTTAATACTAACATATCCTTCATACTAAGGATTGACTATTCAAAAGTTTACATTTATTTTTACATAACTTTTATTAGGAAGACATTCAGACAACTAGATCTAGAGATGGCTACAGTCTTTGCTTGAGTAGCTCAGTAGTGTCATTGTTGTGTTATCTGGGGTGATTTTGGTCTTTCCCTCATAATTGCAGGATGCCTGGCACAGTTTTAGGGATGCTCGATTTAAGACAACATGGCAAGGCCTGGATCAAGCCCTGCGTATTCATCAGGAAGTCAGAAGCTTTGCCAGAAGCTTTTCCAAACAGACTTGCATTTCACTGGCTAGAACTGTGTCAGCATGGCCATACTCACTGCAAGGGAATGTTGGAATGTGAGCTTTTACCTTCCATAGCGTCTGTATTAGAAGTAGACAACGGAGAAAGAATTGGGAATGGGTGGTTGGTTAGCTGGTCTATGAAGTCTAACATATTTCTCTACTGAAAAGGTTTTACTGGCTCCCCACTTTGTTCAGGATAGTTTAAGGTTATAATGAGTCTATGCCCTCCGTCTGGTACTGAGCCCAAGGTAACTGCCACTGGCCTGGTTATGAAAGGGCAATTTAAAGATTATCTAATTGGGTCTCTTTGTTTTGTAGGTAATAAAACTGACATTTCAAGAGGTTTAGCCAATTGCTAGGGTCACAGTTTGTTATGAACAGATAGCCAAAGTTATTGAATGTTTTGGGAACTGAAAATGTGATTTATTTATTTATTTTCATTATAGAAACTGGGTCTTGCCGTGTTGCCCAGGCAGGTTTTGAACTCCTGGCCTCAAGTGATCCTCCTGCTTTGGCCTCCCAAAGGGCTGGGATTACAGGCACGAACCACTGCACCTGGCCTGAAAAATGTGATTTTAAATTATGTTCCACCTTTTTTTTTTGAGACAGAGTCTTTGCTCTGTCGCCAGGCTGTAGTACAGTGGCACAATCTCAGCTCACTGCAACCTCCAACTCCCTGGTTCAAGCGATTCTTCTGCCTCAGCCTCCACGCCCAGCTAATTTTTGTATTTTTAGTGGAGATGGGGTTTCACCGTCTTGGCCAGGCTGGTCTCAATCTCCTGACCTTATGATCCGCCCACCTCGGCCTCCCAAAGTGCTGGGATTATGGGCATGAGCCCCTGCGCCTGGCCATGTTCCACCTTTTAATATCAAGATGGCCTGGGAGAGTTGATTGATGTCTCTGAGTATTAATTTATCTATCTTTCAACAAGGATAATAATTGTATCTTGAACAGTATTTATTTATCTATTGAGACAGTGTCTCACTCTGTTGCCCAGGCTGGAGTGCAGTGGCACAGTCATGGCTCACTGCAGCATTGAACTTCCAGACTTGGGCAGTCCTCTTGCCTCAGCCTCCCAAGTAGCTGGGACTACAGGCATGCACCACCATGCCCAGCTAATTTTTAAATAATTTTAGAGACAGGATCTTCTTCTGTTGCCCAGGCTGCTCTCAAACTCCTAGGCTCAAGTGATCATCCTGCCTCAGCCTCCCAAAATGCTGGGATTACAGGTGTGAGCCCCCCCACCCAGCCTAGTTTCAGGTTTTATGGGGCCTGTTGATTATTGAATTTGACACACTCTAAGAAAAATAATCCCACAAAATTGTGAATATACCATTAGAAATGATTTGAAATATTTATTTAGATTAAGAAAATAAATCATTATAATCTTCACAATATTTAAAAGTTAATATTACAAAACATAGAGGTGAAAAATACATGATCTTTTTATTAATTGCAGCTCTACAATTATTTTTTCCTAGGTTTTGTTTTCTTTTTTTCTTTTCTTTTCTTTCTTTTTTTTTTTTTTTTGAGACAGAGTCTCACTCTGTTGCCCATGCTAAAGTGCAATCTCGACTTACTGCAACCTCCACCACCTGGGCTCAAGAGATCCTCCCACCTGAATCTCCTGAGTCGCTAGGATCACCGGCAAGTGCCACTATGTTGGGCTAATTTTTGTATGTTTTTGTAGAGACAGGGTTTCACCATGTTGCCCAGGCTGGTCTCAAACTCCTGAGCTCAAGCAATCCACCTACCTTGGCCTCCAAAAGTTCTAGGATAACAGACATGAACCAGATTAATGTCTGGCCCCTAGTTTTCTTTTGGTTATATATGCATTGATTGTCTCCATTGACAATTCTGTAATATCTTCTTCTATAGAGGTATAGAAGGATAATTTACAGTATCCTCTAGCATCGTTGATGGAAATTTGCTTTTTTATTTTTGACAGTTTACATAGGTTTCTTTCCAATTCTCCACTGTGACTAACATACAGTATAATTTTTAGGATTATTATCACATATGGGGAAACTCCTATTAAGAGTCACATCTGAACTACAAGATTTCAGAGCATTTCAATTTTCCCTGGAGTGACTGCTCTTAAATATTGTTTGAATTGAGCATTCAAAGTATTCCCAGAAGACTTCCCAACTGAGATGGCCAGCAATAGTTTAACTATACATGGAAGAAATTTCAAAGTACACAAATATATCCCAGTCACTCTTTAACAAGAGCTCAGAAATATCTACTGCCACTATATGGTTAAAACAGGAAGGGAAAATACACAGAAGGTGCAGCTGAAATGGAAAGAGATGATAGTCTTAACTGACTATGGTAAAAATATTTTTGTGGTCGGGCACGGTGGCTCACACCTGTAATCCTAGCACTTTGGGAGACTGAGTTGGGCAGACTGCCTGAGCTCAGGAGTTCAAGACCAGCCTGGGCAACATGGTGAAATCTCATTTCTACTAAAATATAAAAAATTAGCCAGGCATGGCAGCGTTACTTGTAGTCCCAGCTACTCGGGAGGCTGAGGCAGGAGAATTGCTTGAACCCGGGAGGCGGAAGGTGCAGTGAGCCGAAATTGTGCCACTACACTCCAGCCCAGGTGACAGAGCGAGACTCCGTCTCAAAAAAAAAAAAAAAAAATGCAAATTTAACAAAAATATATAAATGTGAAGAGATATTTCTGTGGCTCCTTTTTTGGAAGGTACCCCTTCAAGTGAGTTTCATAGTTATTCTGCCTCTGACCTAGCTCTTTTGGTTTTTTGGATTCTTGAATGAGGTAAAGCAGACTTGGGAAATTGTTAGACACTTAATAAGTAATCAACAAATATTACTAGAAAAATGATAGAATTGTGGATAATTTTTTAAGCTGGTTGTTGAGTATTTGTGTATGGAAGGGGGGCTTTGTTTTACTTCCTATTTAAAATTTTCCCAGTGAAAGTATTTTTAAAATCACATGAGATAAATGTAAAATAATTTAACTTTTTTCTATGCTGGAATCCTCTAAATAGATTATGTTATTTTTATTTATTTATTTTTGAGATGGAATCTTGCTCTGTTCCCCAGGCTGGAGTGCAGTGGCACAATCTTGCTTCAATGCAACCTTATCCTCCCATGTTCAAGCAATTCTCCTGTCTCAGCCTCCTGAGTAACTTGGATTACAGGTGCGCGCCACCACACTTGGCTAATTTTTGTATTTTTAGTTGAGACAGGGTTTCACCATTTTGGCCAGACTGATCTCAAACTTCCGACCTCAAGCAATCTGCCTGCCTCAGCCTCCCAAAGTGCTGGGATTACAGGCGTGAGCCACTGTGCCCGGCAGATTATGTTATTTCTAAATAATAATAGCTATTATTAACAATTTTTATTTTTAAGCAAAAACACCTAGTAGATACAAAAACAACTTACAAATACTTCAAATACTATAAAACGATACTGTGAATTGGCCCTTTTAAAAAAATTTGCTTTTTAAGATATTATATGTACCTGAAACAAAGTTCTAAATACAGCATTGGATTTTGTTGGAGAATCTGCAGCCTCCCTGGTGATGAGCACACAGAGACATGTACTGTGTAAGACATCAGTAACACTGCTGGGCTCCCCTAAGGAAGCAACAGGCTTGCCGAAGAAGCTGATGTAGATTCCACCCTGTATAACACAGTGATGCATCAATCCTGAGAATTTCTACCAGTCAAATAAGCATGCATAACGGTTTCTTTGAGATACATATTTCCACATTCCAAAAATATAGTTGGTGTATGAGAAAAAGTTAAGTTATATTCCTCCTCAAACAAAATTCTAGAAAAAATTAAAGATGGAATAAAGAATAAAAGTTGAAGTCATAAAATAAAAATAAGCTGATGAATATTTTTGTGTTCTCTGAATAGGAAGGATATTTTCAATCCAAAGATAGTGCAGCCAGAGTGCTCCAACAAACCTTAACTAACTCATGAGTTCTGCCTATATGGAGGTGAACAGTTCATTAAGAATTTTACTCTGTGGTAGATGTGTGGTCAGCATTTTTATCTCTTCAATGACAACATTTTTCTTGTGAATGTTTTTCATGCATGTGTGAATTTTGCAGCTTTCTCACATTTTTTCTTATAAAATCTTTGTATTGATGCTGTGCCACAGCATTTCTTGAACACATATTTTAGTGACGTGGAGTTTCCTGGACCAGCAGTTTGCAGGTGGATTCATGGATGGTGGGAGGACCGGGGGTTTTCTTCCACGCTTTAAACGTTCCAAGGTGTTCTCTTTATTGTCATAGAGACCACCGATTCTGGCAGATGTGGCTTTTCTGGGAAATTTGTGTGTGTGTATCCCTGTTCTCTGATCCATGGTGAATCTGGAAGAGCTTCTGTCACCAGGCCTGCACTCCCAGGCCCTTCAGCACCTGCAGCTTCATGTGAGCCTTTCACCTCAGGGATTATGTTTTTGCTGGGCCTTTCTGAGATGTGCTGCTAAGAGCCCTCTACATATTCTCTGTGCTTTTTCTTTCTGCATTCCATCCTCATGACTTTTGCTGAAGCTCAGCTTCTACAGCTCTGTGCTCACTCAGTTGTTAGATTTTTGGGTTGACAATTTTGCATTTCCTGGTGAGTTCCTCCTTTCAGGAAGTATTGTTTTGCTGAGGCTCTCAGATTTGCTATTCATAAAGGACTTTGATATTCTCTTTGCATTTTCTTAATTTTAATTGCTTTTCCTTTTGACTCTGCAGGATTTATGTGACCTACTTGCTGAAAAAAAATGGGGCAAGTTTTTAAAATCTTCTATATTTTGTTCCTAAATTTTCCTTGTTACATTGTTTGCTGTCTCAGAGGAGAAGGAGAAAGAGGGTAAGGCTACCTACCAATGTGCTAGGTAAGATTGGCCGGGTGCAGTGGCTCATGCGTGTAATCCCAGCACTTTGGGAGGCCAGGGCAGGTGGATCACCTGAGGTCAGGAGTTCGAGATCAGCCTAGGCAACATGGTGAAACCCCGTCTCTACTAAAAACACAAAATTAGCCCGGCATGGTGGCACATGCCTGTAATCCCAGCTACTGGGGAGGCTGAGGCAGGAGAATCGCTTGAACCTGGGAGGCAGAGGATGCAATGAGCTGTGATCGTGCCTTTGCACTCCAGCCTGGGCAACAAGAGTAAATCTCTGTGTCACCAAAACAAACAAACAAACAAAAACAAAGTAAAAAGAACAAAACTCTTAAGATTTTGATTGGAATTATACTTGAGTAATTTTCAAATCTGGGGAGAAGTTGTATCTTTACAAAACTTACTTTTCCAATCCAATAAAAAGGTCAGCTTAACATATACTTTTTCTTTCTCCTCAGTAAATATTTGCATTTTTCATGTAGGCCCTACACACTCACTAGTTTAATTTGTATGTATTTTGTATATTCTTACTTTACATGTTGCTACTATAAATGGGATATTATTTTATTTTTATAATTGACTATTGCTGTATAGAAAACATATATTTATGTATTCCTTTTTATGTGTCCAAATTACTTTTTTGATTCAAGTGGGTTTTCTGGATGGGGGAAAAGTTTCTTTTTCAAATAATGATCATTTTACCTCCTCTTTCTAACATTTATGACTAGCATTCTTTTTCTTCTCTCATAGCATTGCTTATGACTTCAGAAATAATGGAAGTGGTTACAAATACGTTTATTTTATCCTTCACTTGAATAGGAATGTCTTTAGGATTGTTATGACTGATATTTGTTGGCTGCACGTAGACATTCTTTAAACAAGTGTCCCACTGACTTGTGTTTTGCTTTTGCTGCTTTAAGCTAGAATGTCCCAGGAAGTACGCAATCTCTCTCACACACACAACTGTCATAATACACTCATGAAAAGAAAAGAGTTCTTTGAGATTCTAATATCTGGGATTTTTGTGCTAGACAATCAGGCTCTATCCTCAGAGGAAAAAAAATTGGACATTTTGATTTGAAAGTGGCAGGATCCAGAGGCAAAAAAAGAGGAAAGGAAAAGAAAGAGATTCTGGATTTTTGGAATTATGTGGTTCACATTCCTGGTACCACTTCCAGTTTTATTTGCTTTCTACATGATTCCATTTTATGATCACAGTGAAGACTGTACCCCATGATTTAAAAAAAAAAATCTACTTGGCTTTATTTTATTCTGTTAGTATGAATCAAGCTGAACTTGTGAACGGTGATTGCTGTATCATAAGTTCAAAAGTTATTGAATAGGTGGGACTGTTTTATCCTATACCAAACAGTCCTGATTGTATTACTTCTTTGGTTCTTTAATCTATGTTTTAAATATTTGTTTTCTACCCTGCACTTTCCAGCTGTTATCTTTTCCTGCAACTTTGAGTATATTTGCTTCCAGTAAACCTCCCCTGTCT
This sequence comes from Rhinopithecus roxellana, assembly GCF_007565055.1. Classification (NCBI taxonomy): domain Eukaryota; kingdom Metazoa; phylum Chordata; class Mammalia; order Primates; family Cercopithecidae; genus Rhinopithecus; species Rhinopithecus roxellana. The sequence goes on along the minus strand of NC_044552.1, from coordinate 47,050,752 downwards.
CTACTGATCTGCTGCTTCTGATCATCTCGGACTCAAGAATGCGATAAACCTGTTTAATGTAACTAAATCTAAAGAGTAAATAGGGTATGTTGTAGGGTCTGAGTATAACACCCATGAGTAATTCAGAGTAATTTTTATGTAATGGTAAAGTTATTTTGGTACTCAGCAGGCTAATAAAAAGTAATTATTTTAATTAATTTTGAATGGGTAATATGTGCACATAGTGAAGTATTTTTAAAACTTAGGCCAGGTACATGCCTGTAATCCCAGAACTTTGGGAGATCAAGGCAAGAGTATCTCTTGAGGCCAGGAATTCCACATCAACCTGGGCAACATAGCAAGACCCTGTCTCGATAAAATCTTTTTTTTTTTTTTAAGTAGGTGGATATGGTAGCATGTGTCTGTAGCCCCAACTACTCAGGAGGCTGAGGCGGGAGGATCACTGGAGTCTAGGAGTTTGGGGTTACAGTGAGCTATGATGGCACTACTGCACCCCAGCCTGGGTAGCAGAGACCTTGTCTTTTAAAATAAAGTACAAAATCCAAATGGTCACACGTTGAAAAACAGTTTGTCCGTCATCTGTACCCCAGACACTCACCAGAGGAAACCACTGCTATCACTTCCCTATGTATATTTGCAGCATGTATATATCATATATAACCATATACATATATTTTTCACAAATGGTAAGATTTTATATACACTTCTGAACTTTGCTTCTTTTAGGTAAGAATGTATCTTAAAGATGAGTGCATATGTCTATTTAAAGCTGCTTTATTCCTTTACAAATTTTTTCTTGAAATATACATACAAGAAATATGAATTGTAAATGTTCAGTGTGATGATTTTCCACTGCACCTGGCCTGAAAAATTTTTTAAAGAGAAGAATATAGTGAGAGTAATCAATCTACCCAATTTCAAAACATCATATAGCTATAGTACTCAAGACTTGGTGGTATTGTGGGGATATAGACATAGAGATTAGTGAAACAAAATAGAAAACCCAGAAATAGACCCATACAAGTATGGCCACCTGATTTTTGACAAAGGTGCAAAAACCAATAGAGGAAAGACAATCTTCTTAACAAATACTGTTGGAGAAAGTGAACATCCATAGTAAAAAAAGAAAAATGAACCTCAACTTCACATCTTATGGAAAGTTAACTCAAAGTGGATTACAAACTGAAGTGTAAAATGTAAAACTATAAATCTTCTAGAAAAAAACAGGAGAAAAATCTTTGAGAACTAAGACTAGCAGAATTCTTAGAGTTAACACCAAAGGCATGATAATAAAGGAAACATGGATAAATTGAACATTAAAAGTTTTACTTTGTGAAATATGCTGTTGAGAGGAAGAAAGACAAGCTATATACTGGGAGAAAATATTTTCAAATCACATATGTGATAAGGGACTAGTATCTAGAATATATAAAGAGCTCTCAAAGTTAATTGCAAAAAAGCAATCCAGGCTGGTTGTAATTGATCATGCCTGTAACTCCAGTGCTTTAGGAGTCTTGAGACAGGAGGATTGCTTGAGCCCAGGAGTTCAAGACCAGCCTGAGAAACATAGTGAAACCTCATCTCTATTAAATTTTTGTTTTAACTATCTGGGAGTGGTAGCATGCATCTGTAGTGCTGGCTACTCAGAAGGCTGAGGTGGAAGGATTGCTTGGGCCCAGGAGATTGAGGACTTCAGTGAGCTATAATCACACCATGGCAGTCCAGCCTGGGTGACAGAGTGAGACCTTGTGTCAAATAAATAAAATTTTAAAAAAGCAATCCAATTAGAAAATGGGCAAAAGATATGAAGAGACATTTCAACACACAGGATATACAGGTGGCATAAAATAACATGAAAAGATGGTATCATTTGCCATTAGGGAAATAAAAATTAAACCTACAATGAACTATCAGTACACACTTACCAGAATGGCTAAAATAAAAAATAATGACAACACCAAATGCTGGCAAGGATGTGGAGAGATTTGTCATTCATACATTGCTGGCAGGAATGTAAAATGGTGCAGCAACTTTGGAAAACAGTTTGGCAGTTTCTTTAAAAAGTAAACATGTTAAACCCTATGGCCCGGGAATTGCAGTCTTGGGTATTTCTCCCAGAGAAATGAAATCTTATGCTCACAGAAAAACCTGTACATGAAAGTTCATAGCAGCTTTGTAATAGTTAAAATCTGGAAACAACCTAGGTGTCTTTCAACATGTAAATAGTTAAGACTGTGGTACAAACATACCATGGAGTGCTACTCAACAATTAAAAAAAGAAAAACCTCTTGATACATGAAATAACCTGGAAGAATCTCCAGAAAATTATTCTGAGTGAAAAAAGCCATCCCCAAAAGGTTACCTACTGTATTAGTTCAGTTATATAATGTGAGAAATAGGCTCACACATCCAAACCCAAAGAATGGACTCAGAGGCACAGAGAACAGTGAAAGTGAGACTTTTAATAGTGCTCTTGCAAGATTGGATGTCTGGTAGGCAGGCATACTCGGGGCAGCATCAGCGTGTAATTTATCTCCTAGCCTGCAAGTCCCTCCCCTAGTTCCTCATTGATAGAGTACTATGGGGTTACAATCTGCTCTAACACCTAAGTTTCATTATCCACCTTATAAGGTTATACCCTTGTCCCCTTCCTTGCTTAAGTTTCGGTTTCACAGTAACGAAACTTTCTTCCCTTTGATGGGCTGACCCCTCCTCTACGTTCTGTTCACTTATGACTTCTAGGAGTGTGAGCCATACAGTTTGTTACATCCACAGGCTGGCTGCCAGTGTGTAGATTTATCATGACTTGAAAATGGACCATTTAAAATGTTTTCTCACATATAGCATTATTGATATGACAAAAATAATAGTAATGGAAAACTCATTAGTGCTAGGTAAGAATTAAGGAGGAAGCAGGGCTGGGAGAAAAGTTATGGCTATAAAAGGACAACAGAAGAGATCCTTGTGGTAATAGAAACATTCTGTATCTTTGTAGGAGATTGGTCAGGGTGCTGGGAAAAGTTATAAAAATTATAGGAAAAATGTAAACCTTCTTGGAAGGCCAGGAGTTTTTGCAAAAGCTTCGAAATAAAATTTGGCTGAAGGAAGCTGAATTCTCTCAGGGAAGACAACAAGGAAGTGAAAGAGAATTGATCTAGATAAGTTAATTTCCTTAGGCCTTGGAACCTGGCCTTTACTCATCCGCATGTAGGACTGCTGTCTGGGGGTTGGGGGCGGGCAGGGTGGCGACCATGTTAATTACCCCAAGTTCTGTTGACTCAAAGCCTTTGTCATTAAATCTGTACTAAATAAATGCCTGCAGCGCCGGCTTGTCGGGGCTGCTGTGACTCTTTATGGCACCCTCCTTGGTGTCTATGAGCAGCCTGGTCCCCTTAGTTGCGGGCCCAGGCAAAAAACCTGTGTCTGCGTACATTTTTTCATCTGTCGCTCAGCCAGGGTCTGCAGGTCAGACCTGGCAGTTGGTGCCCTGTGTGAGGAACACTGCAACAGAGCGCGATGGAACCCTCAAAGTTGAAGAGACAGCGCAGTCAGAAAGTCACTAAGTCATTGGTGCCCTCTCAGGATTTCCAAGTTTGAGGGAATAGTTCAGGCCAGGGTTTCATCATGGGACAATAGTTATCAGTTCAACAGCAACAGTATATAACAGTATTGAAATAGCTGCTTAAAGCTAGTGGAGCCTCAGTTTCACAGACTCAATTAAGGGACCTAATGCAAGCTATTGTTTCCTGTAACCTATGGTTCCCAGAAGAAGGTATGCTAGACATAGAGCTCTGGGAACAAGAGGGGAGGAATTTTAAACAACATCATGCACAAGGTCAGTGGGTCCCGGTAACATCTGTAACATTATGGGCTTTAGTTAGGGCTGCTTTGGTCCCGCTCTACACAGAAGAGCCTAAAAAGGGAAGGGAGGAGGAACCATCACCTACCTTACCCCACCTCTTTCTCTCTCAGCCCCACCATTAATGGGCAGAAATACCAAAGAGGAAAGAGTTTTTTCCTGAGCCCCCTCCTCCAATAAATTGGAAAAAAGACAAGGAATATGCTACAGCTATGGGATCCTGTCTTAAGCAAGTGGCATTAGAGGGGAGCTCTTAGCCTGCCCAGTAATGCAAGATTGACAAGGCAATCAGGTGTATGAACCCATTTCTTTTGATGCTTATAAAGAGATAAGAAAAAGCATTAGAAAAAATGCAGCCGCTAGCCCATTTACGAAAGGGTTAATTGAGGTCACTCTGCAGACCTCTTTCTAATCATGGCCACTGTTATTCCTCCCCTACCCCTAACGTGGCTCTCTCAAAATCCTATTTGGGTAGAACAGTAGCCTTTAAAGGGAGAGAAATTACAAAGAGCTCATGAATTAGTTGAGGAGCAATTAAAAGCCGGCCATATAGAACCATCAAATAGCCCTTGGAAATCGCCCATTTTCATCATTCTCAAAAGAGCTGGTAAATGGAGACTTTTTGCAGGACTTACAGGCTATCATGCTAATTTGCAACCTATGGAACCCCTTCAGCAGGGCCTCCCTTCCCCTGCAGCAATTCCTCAAGATTAGCCTATAGTCATTATTGACCTAAAAGACTGCTTTTACACTATTTGCCTTGCAGAACAGGACAGAGAAAAATTTGTGTTTACAATACCAGCTATAGATAATGAAAGGCCAGGTTGCCGATTTCACTGGAAAATACTTCCTCAAAGAATGCTGAACAGTTCTACCATGTGTCAGTATCATGTGAATCAGCCTTTGCTCCCCAGTAGAAAAGAATTTCCTAGTTGCAAGATTATTCATTTATGGATGACATTTTACTAGCAGCCCTAAGTAAGCCAGTACTTTCAAGTTTATACACCTCTGTCGTAAAGAATACACAGTTAAGAGGTTTAATCATAGCACCTGAAAAAGTGCAAATATCCTCTCCTTGGAAATATCTTGGATACATACTAACTTCCCAGTCAGTAAGACCTCAAAAGGTTAAATTACTAGCAACTTACACACCTTAAATGATTATCAAAAAGTACTAGGCGATATTAATTGACTTCACCCCACCTTGGGCATAACTACTGATAAGTTACAAAACCTGTTTTCTATCCTAAAGGGCAACATAGCCCTAGACTCTCTCAAGTATTTAACTCCTGCAGCAAAAAGGGAAATTAAGGAAATAGAGCAAGCTATTTCTCAGAGGCAGCTAGATCACATAGACCCAAAATATTCAGTTCAATTGTTTTTCCTATAAACATTCCCTAACAGTATTAATAGGACAGATGACCCCAGGGCTGTGCTTCCTAGAATGAATTTTTGCTCGCATACCAGGACTAAAACTCTATCTCCATATATCCAGCTAGTTAGCAAAGTCATCTATTCTAGCTGCAGATGATACCATCAGTTGCTAGGTTATGACCCTGATGTCATCAGAATTCCTTTGAGTAAAGAGCAGTTTGAAGCAGTATTGCCCCTATCTAGATCTTCAAATAGCACTCTCTGATTACACAGGCCATATAGAGCATGCCCTTCCTGCTGACAAACTAATTCAGTTCTTATCTCATACTCCTGTAGTTGTGCCTACAAAAGTAGTTCACTCCGCCATACTCAATGCTTTAATGCTTTTTACTGACGGCTCTGGTAAAAATGGAAAAGCAGCAGTTCGGTGGAAACCACGTAATTCCTTCACTTGTTCTGGATTTACTAGCACTCAGCTAAGGTTGGAGCCTTAATATTGGCTCTGGAAACTTTTTCTGCTCAGCCCATCAATACCGTTAGTGATTCTGCTTACTCTGTTTATTTACTGCAGAAACTTGAAACAGCCCTCATTAAGTCCACTCTTGAGTCCACCTTGTGTGCACTTTTTCTTCAACTTCAGCAATTGCTAGATCAACGTACACATCCTATTTTTATCACACATATTTGAGCCCACAGCTCACTGCCTGGACCCTTGGCTTATGGCAATGAACAAGCTGACCTGTAAATTACGATGTCACTGCTTGACCAAGACACCCAATCGCATCAATTTTTCCACCAAAATTGGAGAAACTTAACTAAACAATTTAAACTTACCCAAAGACTAGTTAAACAAATTATCCTGCAATGCCCAGATTGCCAATTCACAGGCACAAACCCTCCTTCAACAGGTGTTAACCCTAGCGGACTAGAACCTAATCAGTTATGGCAAACAGATATTACTCACGTCCCTGAATTTGGAAAACTAAGATAGGTACATGTATCTGTGGATACCATTTCTCAATTAGCGTGCACGCTTTTCCTGGAGAGTCCACCCAATATGTTATCAAACATCTTCTCTTAACTTTTGCATTTATGGGGCAGCCCACAAAAATTAAAACTGATAATGGTCCAGTTTATGCCAGCTCACAATTTCAACAATTTTGTCACACGTGGAATATCCAACCTTCCACAGGCATCCTGTATAAACCCCAAGGACAGGCCATAGTAGAATATGTCCATTCCACCTATAAAAATATGCTTAGAAAACAAAAAAGGGGGAATATGAGTAAGAACCCTGCAACACTACTAGCACAAGCCTTATTTACCCTTAATTTCTTAAATTTAAATGATAAATTTCAATTAGCTATAGAAAAGCACTTTGCTAAAACCTCTCAAGACATAAAACCTGCAGTTTTATGGAAATACATAAATAGTAATGTATGGTGTGGTCCAAATGAATTGCTAACATGGGGAAGAGGATATGCTTGTGTTCACACCCCCTCAGGTCCTCTTTGGATTCTAGCATGATGCATCAAACCTTACCATAGCATGGCTAGGACCCAACCCAGTACCAGAAATAAAGAAAATGACCCTACAGGACCCACAACCCTGAAAAATGCGGATTCCTCAGATGACACAGGCCTCCTCAGATGACACAGGCTGACAGAGGCCCCAGACATAATGCTGAAGAAGACAAGTCAGAAGACTGAGCAAATGCTGCCCCAGACACAGACACTATTCACTCCAGATAATTTGTTCCTTGCTAGGCTTTATTAACCTTTTTTAATTCTCTAACTCTGCCTGCAACCAGTACTTGCTACACTCTATTGGGTCCATTTTCTAAATCCACCTTTCTTCCACCCTGTTACCTGGGCAGACACCCACTTCCCAGCCTCTAGTAATGTAACTGCTTGGCTGGAAGGGTTTAACATACCCCCAGTGGGGTTCCTTAGTAATGGCACACATTGAACTGAGGTGCCAAGTAACACTACATGTCATTCCTTCATTGGAAAAGAATGTTACTGATTATACTCATGTTTGTCTTATTTACTAATTCTAGAATGCAAAGCCAGAGTACAAGCAGTGACCACTATGCCTGACAAGCTTGTTGCTGCACACATCTGTACTCTTCATTCAACAAAACCTGATGCAAAAAAACAGAAAAAGGGAGAGATGTAGGAGATCAGCCAGGGTGATGGAAAAAGTTATAAAAATTATAGGAGAACCACAAACCTTCTTGGAAGGCCAGAAGGTTTTGCAAAAGCTTCGAAAGAAAATTTGGCTGAAGGCAGCTGAATTCTCTCAGGGTAGAAAACAAGAAAGTATAAGAGAATTGATCCAGATAAATTAGTTTACTTAGGTCTTGGAACCTGGCCTTTAATCACCTGCGGGCAGGACTGCTCTCTGGTGGGGAGGGGGGTCGCAACCATATTAATTACCCACAAATTGTATTGACTCAAAGCTTTTGTCATTAAATCTGTACTAAATAAATGCCTGCAGCGCAGGCTTGTTGGGGCTACTGCTGCTGTGACTCTTTATGGCGCCCTCCTTGGTGTCTCTGAGCAGCCTGGTCCCCTAACCGCAGGCCCAATCAAAAATCCTGTGTCTACGTACATTTTTTCATCTGTTGCTTGGCCAGGGTCTGTCGGTCAAACCCAGCATATCTTGACTATAGCACTATCAATGTCCTGGGTAGGATGCAGTACTATAGTTTTGTAAGGTGTCACCACTGGAAAAGTGATACATGGAATCTCTAATTCTTTTTTCGAAACATTTATTGTAATATGACTCACACACCATACAATTCACTCATTTAAAGTGTACACTTCCATGATTTTTAATATGTTCACAGATATATACAGCTATCACCACAATCAATTTTGGAATCTTTTTTATCACCACAAAATGAAACCTTGTACACTGTAGCTATCATTCTCCTATCCTCATGTAACCCTCCACAACTGTAAGAAACCACTAATCTCTTTTCTATGTAGATTTCCCTCTTCTGGATGCTTAATATGAATGGCATCATATAATATGTGGTATTTGTGACTGAGTTATTTCACTTACCATGTTTTGAAGGTTCAGCCATGTTGTAGTATGCATCAAGCATTTTATTCCTTTTTATGGCTGAATAATACTGCATTATGTATGAACATACCACATTTTATTTACCTATTCATCAGTTAATGAACATTTGAGTTGTTTCCACCTACTGGCTATTATGAATAATGCTGTGATAAACATTCACAGACAAATTTTTGAGTGAACATGTTTTCACTTCTCTTGAGTATATATCTAGGAATGGAATTGCTGGGTCATATGGTAACTCTATGTTTAATCATTTGAGGAACTGCCAAATGGCATTCCACGATGGCTACATCCTTTTATATTGCCACCAGCAGTATTTTAGGTTTACTATTTCTCCACATTCTTGTGAATTCCAGTTATTACCTGATTTTAAAATTCTAGCTATCCTTGTGGTTGTGAAGTGGTATTTCATCATGGTTTTGATTTGCATTTACCTGATGATGAATGATATTGAACATATTTCCATGTGCTTATTGGCTGTTTATATATCTTCCATGCAGAAATATCTATTCAGATCATTTGTCCATTTTTAAATTGGGTTGTCTTTTTATTATTGAGTTGTAAGAGTTCTTTATATTCTGAATACAAGTCTCTTAACATATATAATTTGTAAATATTTTCTCCATTGGCTTTTCTTTATCAAGGGTATCCTTTGAAGCAAAAAAGTTTTTTTTTTTCTTTGTTTTTCATTTTGTTTTCTTTTTGAGACAGGGCCTCACTCTGTCACCCAGGCTGGAGTGCAGTGGCACCATCATAGCTCACTACAGCCTTGACCTCCCCAGGCTCAGGTGATCCTCCCACCTCAGCTTCCTGAGTAGGTGGGACTACAGGTGTGCACCACCATGCCTGGCTAATTTTTGTATTTTTTGTAGAGACAGGATTTCACCATGTTGCCCAGGCTGGTCTCAAATCCTGGGCTCAAGCAATCTGCCTGTGTTGGCCTCCCAAAGTTGTAGGACTACAGGCATGAGCCACTGTGCCTGGTTAGCACAGAAGTTTTACATCTTGATGAAGTGCAGTTTATTTCTTCTTCTGTTGCTTGTGCTTTTGGTGTCCTATCTAAAAATTATTTCCCAAATTCAATGTCATGAAGATGTACCTCTGTGTTTTCTCCAAAGAGTTTTGTAGTTTTCACCTTTTACATTGAGGTCCTTGACCCATTTTGAGATAATTTTTTTTTTGAGATGGCATCTTGCTCTGTTGCCAGGCTGGAGGGCAGTGGCACGATCTCAACTCACTGCAACCTCCGACTCCCTGGTTCAAGCGATTCTCCTGCCTCAGCCTCCTGAGTAGCTGGGATTACAGGCATGCACCACCATGCCCAGCTAATTTTTGTATTTTTAGTAGAGACAGGGTTTCACCATGCTGGCCAGGATGGTCTCGATCTCCTGACCTTGTGGTCCATCTGCCTTGGCCTCCTAAAGTGCTGGGGTGAGATAATTTTTGTATATGGAGTGAGTTAAGTTTCAGCTTCATTCATTTGTATGTGGCTGTCCAGTTTTCCCAGCACCATTTGTTGAAAAGACTATTCTTTCCCATTGGACAATCTTGGACTCTTGCTAAAAATGAGTTGACCATGGATGTATGGATTTATATCTGGACTCTCAGTTGTATTACACTGGTGTGTATGTCTGTCCTTGTGCCAGTACAACACTGTTTTGATTGCCATTGCTTTGTAGTAAGTTTTAAAACTGGTGAGTCCTCCTACTTGATCTTTTACAAGATTGTCTTGACTATTCTGGGTCCCCTACAGTTCCATATGAATTTTAGAACCCATTTGTCAGTATTTACGAAGAAGTTATTCTGATAGGGATTTGAATACGGATGACATTGAATTTGTAGATCAAGGTGGAGAATATTGTCATATAATGATGTTAAATCCTCTGACACATGAACATGGGATGTTTTTCCAGTTATTAAGATCTTTAATTTCTTTCAACAAGATTTTGTAGTTTTTCAGAGTATAAATTTAGCACTTCTTTTCTTAAATTCATTTTGATGTTATTATAAATGGAATTGTTTTCTTTTTTTTTTTTTTCGAGACGGAGTCTCGCTCTGTCACCCAGGCTGGAGTGCTGTGGCCGGATCTCAGCTCACTGCAAGCTCCGCCTCCCGGGTTCAGGCCATTCTCCTGTCTCAGCCTCCCGAGTAGCTGGGACTACAGGCGCCGCCACGTCGCCCGGCTAGTTTTTTTTTTTTTTTTTTTTTTTTTTTTGAGACGGAGTCTCGCTCTGTCACCCGGACTGGAGTGCAGTGGCCGGATCTCAGCTCACTGCAAGCTCCGCCTCCCGGGTTTACCCCATTCTCCTGCCTCAGCCTCCAGAGTAGCTGGGACTACAGGCGCCCACCACCTCGCCCGGCTAGTTTTTGTATTTTTAGTAGAGACGGGGTTTCACCGTGTTAGCCAGGATGGTCTCGATCTCCTGACCTCGTGATCCGCCCGTCTCGGCCTCCCAAAGTGCTGGGATTACAGGCTTGAGCCACCGCGCCCGGCCGGAATTGTTTTCTTAATTTCACTTCTGGATTATTCATTGTGACTGTATAGAAATACATTTGATTTTCATATATTGTTTTGCTTGTTTGTTTTTTTGACACATTGTCTTGCACTGTTGTCCAGGCTGGAGTGCAGTGGCATGATCTTGGCTCACTGCAACCTCTGCCTCCAGAGTTTAAGCAATTCTCCTGCCTCAGCCACCCAAGTAGCTGGGGTTACAGGCACGTGCCACCAGGCCTGAGTAACTTTTGTATTTTTAGTAGAGATGGGGTTTCGCCATGTTGGCCAGGCTGGTCTTGAACTCTTGACCTCAGGTGATCTGCCTGCCTTGGCTTCCCAAAGTGCTGGTATTACAGGTGTGAGCCACTATGTCAGACCAATTTTCATATATTAGTCTTGCATCCTGTGGCCTTGTGAAGCTTGCTTTTGGGTTTTTTTTTTTTCTTGGTTAATTCCCTGGGATTTTCTATATACAATATTATGTCACGTATGAATAGTTTTACTTTTTCCTTTTCAATATGGATGCCTTTTATATCTTTTTGTTTGTTTTGCCCAGACTGGAGTGCAATGGCATGATCTCAGCTCACTGCAACTTCCACACCTCCCAGGTTCAAGTGATTTTTCTGCCTCAGCCTCCCAAGGAGCTGGGATTACAGGCGCCCACCATGATGCCCGGCTAATTTTTTTTGTATTTTTAGTAGAGATGGGGTTTTACCATGTTGGTCAGGCTGGTCTCAAACTCCTGACCTCAGATGAGCTGTCCACCTCGACCTCCCAAAATGCTGGGATTACAGGCATAAGCCACCATGCCTGGCTGCCTTTCATATCTTTTTATTGCCTAATTGCCCTGGCTAGAACTCCCAATTCATTGTTGAATAGAAGCCTCAAAGAGGACATCCTTGCCTTGTTCCTGATCCTAGGGGGAAAGCATTTACTCTTTAAATACGATGGTAGCTGTGGGTTTTTCATAGATGTCCTTTATCAGGTTGAGGAATTTTCCTTCTCTTCTTAGTTTCTTGACTGGTTTTTTTTTTTATCACAGAATGGTGTTGGAGTTAAGATGATCATGCAATTTTAATTTGTTATTGATAGCATAGAATGTATTACATTAATAGATTTTTGGATGCTAAACCAGCCTTGCATTCTTGGGAGAAGTCTCACTTGATCATGGTGTATTACACTTTGTATATATTGCTGGATTTGGTTTTGTAGTATTTTGCTGAGGATTTTCATGTCTATATTTAGAAGAGATACTCATCTATAATTTTCTTATTTTGTGGTATCCTTTTCTAGTTTTGTCATTAGTGTAATATTGACCTTATTTTATACATAAATTCATACATTGCATATATTTATGGTGTACAGTATGATGTTTTGAAATATATTGACTTCATTAAAATGAGGTCAATATTACTAATCCCAAAACTAGAAAAGGATATCACAAGAAAAGAAAATTGAGAAATACTCCTGCTCTTCTGCTTTTTGAAAGAGCTCATGAAGAATTTGTATTAATTTTTTGTTACATGTTTGGTAGAATTCATTGGTGAAGAATTAATTGCACTTGGTCCTCAGCTTTTCTTCATGGGTAAGTTTTTGATTACTGATAGAATCTCTACTTGTGATAGCTCTATGAAAGTTTCTATTTCTTCTTGAGTCAGTTTCAGTAGCTTGTGTCTTTCTAGGAATTTGTCCATCTTGTCTAAGTTATCTAATTTGTTGGTGTACAGTTGTTCATTGTGTATTTTATAATCCTTTTTTATTTCTGCAAGGCTGGGAGAAATGAACCCTCTTTCATGTTTGATCTATTAATTTCAGTCTTCTATTCTTCTTGGCCAATCTAAGATAAAAGTCTATTTGTTGATCTTTTTAAAGAACCAGCTTTTGGTGTCATTGATTTTCTCTATTACTTTCCTATTCTTTATTTTATTAATGTTTGCTCTGTTCTCTACTATTTCCTTCCTTCTGTTTGCTTTAGGTTTTGTTTGCTGTTTTCTCCCCTCCTCCCCCCCCCAGGGGTTAAGGGTAGAATGTCAGGTTATCGATTGGAGATCTTCTGTCTTTTGTTTAGGTATCTATTTATTTATTGAGACAGGGTCTCACTCTGTCGCCCAGGCTGGAGTGCAGTGGCACAGTCTTGGCTCAATACAACCTCAACCTCTTGGACTCATGTGATCCTCCCATCCTAGCCTCCTGAGTAGCTGGGACTACAGGCATGCACCATCATGCCTGGCTAATTTTTGTATTTTTTTGGTAGAGACAGGGTTTTACCATGTTGCCCAAACTGGTTTCGAACTCCTGAGCTCAAGCATCCACCTACCTTGACCTCCCAAAGTGCTGGGATTACAGGTGTAAGCCACCGCACTCAGCGTCGAGATTTTTTTTTTTTTTTTTTTTTTTTTTTTGAGATGGAGTTTCACTCTTGTTGCCCAGGCCGGAGTGCAATGGTGCAATCTTGGCTCACTGCAACCTCTGCCTCCCGGGTTCAAGTGATTCTCCTGCCTCAGCCTCCTGAGTAGCTGGGATTATAGGCACGTGCCACCACGCCCAGCTATTTTTGTATTTTTAGTAGAGACAGGGTTTCTCCGTGTTGGTCATTGGTCAGGCTGGTCTCGACCTCTGGACCTCAGGTGATCCGCCTACGTCGGCCTCCCAAAGTGCTGGGATGACAGGTGTGAGGCATTGTGCCTGGCCATGAGCTCTTTTGTCTTAAAAAAAATGATTTATTTTTTGAATTGACAAAGATTGCATATATTTATGGAGTACAATATGACATTTGAAATATATGTATGTTGTAGAATGGCTAAATGAGCTAATTAATATGGGTATTACTTCACATACTTTTGTCATTCTTAATATAGGCATTTATAGTTATAAATTTTCCTCTAAGTGCTGCTTTAGCTGCATCCCATCAATTTTGGTATGTTGTGTCTTTATTTTCATTCATCTCAGAATTTTTTTTTTTAATTTTTTTTTGAGACGGAGTCTCGCTCTGTCGCCCAGGCTGGAGTGCAGTGGCCCGATCTCAGCTCACTGCAAGCTCCGCCTCCCGGGTTTACGCCATTCTCCTGCCTCAGCCTCCCGAGTAGCTGGGACTACAGGCACCAGCCACCTCGCCCGGCTAGCTTTTTGTATTTTTTAGTAGAGACGGGGTTTCACCGTGTTAGCCAGGATGGTCTCGAACTCCTGACCTCGTGATCCGCCCGTCTCGGCCTCCCAAAGTGCTGGGATTACAGGCTTGAGCCACCGCGCCCGGCCTCATCTCAGAATATTTTTTATTCTTTTGCTTTCTTCTTCGAACCATTGGTTATTTAGAAGTATGTTATTTAATTTCCACATATTTTGTGAGTTTCCTAAACTCTTTTCTGTTACTGATTTCTAAGTTCATTCCATTTTGGTCAAATAATCTATTCAGTATGGTTTTTATAAAAAATTTATTATTTTATGGCCTAGCATGTGATCTATCCTGGAGAATGTTCCATGTGCATTTGAGAACAATGTATATTGTGTTTTTGGGTGGAGTGTTCCATAGATGTCTCTTGGTTTTAGTTAGTTTATTTTGTTGTTTTCTATTTCCTAGTTGATCTGCTGTCTATTTTGAGAGTGAATTATTAAAGTCTTCAACTATGATTGTTGAATTATCTATTTCTCCCTTAATTTCTGTCATTCCTTGTATCATGTATTTTAGTGCTCTGTTATTAAGTGCAAATTAGTGTATCTTCCTAATGAGTTAATTGTTTTATTATTACAAAATGACTCTCAACTAGGTATAGTGGCTCATGCTTATAATTCCAACATTTTGGGAGGCTAAGGTGGGTGGATTGTTTGAGCTCAGGAATTTGAAACCAGTCTGGGCAACATGGCAAAACCCCATAACTACCAAAAAATATTCAATTATTAGCTGGGCATGGTGGCATTTGCCTGTAGTCCCAGTGACTCCAGAGACTGAGGTGGGAGGAGTGCTTGAGCCGAGGAGACAGCAATTGCAGTGAGCCAACGTTGTGCCACTGCACTGCAGCAGAGTGAGAGACCCTGTTACAAAATAAAATAAAATAAAAATTCTCATTTCTAGTAACGTTTTTTGTTTTAAAGTCTATTTTATCTCACATTAGTATAGTCACTCCAGCTTTCTTGTTACTGTTCTCATGATATTATCTTTTTCCATTCTTTTACTTTCAATCTATTTATGTCTTTGAATCTAAGTGAGTTTCCTCTAGACAGTCTATACTTTGGATCATTTTGTTTGTGAAAGAAGCTTTGTTAGATACAGGATTATTGTTGGATATAGGAGTCCTGACTCACAGTTGTTGTTTTTTTTTTCTCTGAGCACTTTGAATACATTATCCCACGTTTTCTTACCTCTATGGTTTCTGAGAAGCCAACTGTTAATCTTATTGGGGTTCCCTTGTAAATAAAGTCATTTTTATGTTGCCGCTTTTATGATTTTTGTCCTTGTCTTCAACTTTTAGCATTTTTACTCTGATGTATCTGTTGTGGCTCTTTTCATATTTAACCTACTTGGAATGCATTGAGCTTCTTATATATGTAGATTTTTGCTTTTCAATTAACTTGAGAAGTTTTCAGTCATTATTTCTTTGAATAGTTTTCTGTTCCTTTTTCTCCTCTTTGGTACTCCATTATGTTTGCATCGGTGTAAATGATAGTGTCCCACATTTCTCTGGGCTTTCCATTTTTCTTCTTTTTTCTCTTTGTTCTTTGGCTTACATAATCTCTATCAATCTACAAGTTTGCTTATTCTTTCTTCTGGCAATTCAAATCTACCATTAACCCTTTCTGAGTTTTTAAAAATTATATTTATTATAACTTCTAACTCCAAAATTTCCATTTGATTCTTTTCTATAATTTTTTTTCTTTATTGATATTCTTTATTCGATGCAACATTGTCATACCTTTCTTTACTTCTCAATCATGTTTTCCTTTAGTTCTGTGAATCTGTGGATAATGGCTAATTTGAAGCTCTTTTTTAAAAATTATAAATCTATTCTCACAGGCAGTTTCTGTTGTCCACTTTTTTTCCTAGTGTATGGTTCATGCTTTCTGTTTCTTTGCATGCCTTGTAATTTTTTGTTGCAATCTGGACATAATAGGTAATATATTGTAGCAACTTTGTGTATAGGTACTCCCCTCCCTCCAGGACTTGTTATTTGCTCATTTATTTGTTTAGTGACTGGCTGGGTTATTTTAATGAAATCTATTCCTGCATCCTCCCTCCAGTGTAAAGCCTCTATGTTGCTCCTCAGGGAGATGCAGCATCCTACAGTCACCGTGGGGTAACAATTGGTTTTGGTAGGGTTCTCTTCCTCTTGTTCCTTGACCACTCCCAGGTATTAAACTCCACTAATTCTTGCTGATTGCTCTATTGTTTTCAACAGTTCTCTGGTTTATAAATAGCTCTACAATATAATCCAATCAAATTCTGGCTCTTTTGAAGGAATAGTTTCTGAGGTCAGTGTTTGATATTTGTTCTGACCCCTAGAGGGCTCCTCTAAGCTGTTTTATTTCATGGTTTTCCTGAAAACTAGGCAGCTTTCAGTTTGTTCCAGCATTCCAAATCCCAGTTGGAATGTCCTCCCAGTTGAGTTTTGTCACAATCTCCAATGTTCTTGAGAGCACCCTTAGGGTTGAATGTCTCCACTACCTGTTGCAGATGAAGTCAACTCCTTTGTGAAAGGATTGAGTTACTGTTTTACAGCTTGCTTCTCACATCAGGCAAAATCTCTAAGCCAAAGCTCTGGAGTTGCAAGTGGGAACAATGGCAACTTCTCTCTTAGTAAGCTCTAGAAGTTGAGTGCTTGTTAGAGGATTGAGAGCAGCAGACTGAGGTCCTCTTGTATTGCTTCTCCTGGTAAGGCACGGAACCATCACCTTTCCAGACTGAGCAAGGGTGCTAAGAGGCCCAGTATTCTCAATGTGATGAGTTCAAGGTAGAGCATCTGTCCCAGTGGAAGAGGAGAGCTACTACCTCTCAACTGCACTAGCCCAGTGCTTAGCTTCAGCAAAAGGTAGCTGAGGACAGGATGAGAAACAGTGATGTCTTGCTCTTTACACGAAGAGGGCCCTCCAAGTGGAAACTGAGGAAGGGGGATAAGGTGGAGAGGGAGCCTGTGTTCTTGATTATAGCAGTCTGGAGTGAAGTCTGTCTTGCTGATCTGGGAAGGGGGTGGGAGCAAGTGGTCTTGGTTTATATACCACAGACGCTTTCCTTTCTTACAGAATTTTCAGATTTTCTTTGATATATGTTTCTTCATTTGCTGTTGGCCCTTAGGACTATTTCCATAGGCTTTAAGTGATTTTTTAAAATGTTTTTTTTTTTTATCAGTTTCACATGAGAGCAGGCCAGTGGAGCTCCTCATATTGTCAAGCCAGAAGTACTATTCTTTCTTTCTTTTTGGAGACACAGTCATGCTGTGTCGCCCAGGCTGGACTGCAGTGGCATGATCTCCGCTCACTGCAACCTCCACCTCCTGGGTTCAAGCGTTTCTCCTGTCTCAGCCTCCTGAGTAGCTGGGATTACAGGCGGGTGCCACCATGCCCAGCTAATTTTTTGTATTTTTAGTACAGATAGGGTTTCATCATGTTAGCCAGGCTGGTCTCTAACTCCTGGCCTCAAGTGATCTGCCCACCTCAGCCTCCAAAGTGCTGGGATTACAGGTGTGAGCCACCATGCCCGGCCAGAAGTACTATTATTTCTTATAACTGCATATGAATTTAAAATTATCACAAAAAGAAACTTCTTTTAAGAAAAAGAAAAGAATCAGAACATAAATATACAGCATGGCAAAACTACATCTAAAACAAGTATTATAGGTCTCATGGTGGAAAAATTGGACCCACAAGAAAAGTTGTTAATTATCTCTGATATTTCGAACCATTGATATCTGCAAAATGATTACTAGGTATGTGCAATGAAGGCTATTGATGTTATCCTGTATATCTGCACTCTCTGTAAAAATGCTGTCAAATGATGTAATAAAAAGTTAAAAAGGAAATTAATGAATTCATATTTAATAAATTTTAAAAATGGAGAAGGTAAGACTTTCTTACAGAAAAATGCCAATTGAAATCATTGAGAAAACAGTAGTATTGGACAATTACCACTTGCAACCATCATAGTAAAAACTGATACAGGCAAAAATCATCAGAAAATGATATATTAAAGGGAAAAGTTTCATGAGGAAGATGATGTTTGCATGCCCTGAAAGTATATCCTCACAGATTGCTTACTAGTTGTAAGGGGAAAAATAGCAACTACATAGTGGTCATACTAGATGACACCTTGACCAGCTGGCTATAATTAATATCCTCAATGAGGGACAGATAGCCATCATGTGCCTCTACATGTAATAATCAAAAACATTTATAATGTCACTGATAGTATTTTGTTTGGTCTAACCTACATCTAATCATGAGGAAACATCTGACAAACCAAAATTAAGGAACATATGATAAAATAAGTGACCTTGGTTCTTCAAAAACATCAATATAATAAAGACAATGGCTGAAAAATGATTCTAAATTAAAGAATAAAGGGAAATAACATCTGAATGCATTATGTGATCCTGGACTGGATATTGAATTTGCACAATTGACAAAATGTGATAAGGACTGTAGATTTTTTAAAAAGTATTTTATCGTGGCCAGGCACGGTGGCTGTAATGCCAGCACTTTGGGAGTCCGAGGTGGGCGGATCATGAGGTCAGGAGTTCAAGACCAGCCTGGCCAATATAGTGAAACCCCATCTCTACTAAAAATACAACAGATTAGGTGGGAGTGGTGGTGGGTGCCTGTAATCCTAGCTACTCGGGGGGCTGAAGCAGGAAAACTGCTTGAACCTGGGAGGCAGAGGTTGCAGTGAACCGAGATCACGCCACTACACTCTAGCCTGGGCGACAGTGCAAGACTCCATCTCAAAAAAAAAAAAAAAAAAAGTATTTTATCAATGTTAACTTCCAGATTTTGATTAATAGTACTATTAATGTCAAAGAAAATCCTGGTTCTTAGGAAATATATGCTGAAATTTTAAGGGATAAGGAGGCACAATACATGAAACCTACTTGCCAATGTTTCAGAAAAAATAATATGTAAACATATGTCTTAGACAGAGAATATGGTAAAACAAATATTATTCTTTCAATTTTTCTATAGGTGTGAAATCATACCGAGATGTCTTGCTTCTGCTTAGAATTTTTCACTCTCCTTTAGCTTGTAGGAAGTAACAAATGTTAGTTATACCTGTCTTAAATTCCTCCTCAGTTGCTCTTAAAGAAATCAATTTTGACAATGATTTTAACATGTAGATTATTGAAAAAGAGGTTAGACAATATAACCTTCTAATAAGATTGTTACAATTATACCTACCTACTGCACTACAGACAATTTGTTTAATGAATACAATCTGGTTCTAATATTTTTGGTTGTCTATGGTGTTTTCAAACCCCTTGTTAACCACCACAAGTTGAACCCTCAGTAGTTTTGTTCAGTGGCCTGACATGGAATAATACTAATAATATGATCCAAATACACTGAACTGAACTGTGATCCTCCAAATCTTTCTAGAAAGAAAATAGGATATGTAGCAAATTACTCACAATGTTTAGTAATAACACCAAAAACTACTGTCATCAGTTTACTCATAAGGCAAATGCATTTTGCTTGAAAGGGAGAATGTCCATATTCTAAGCCAATTATGATAGCTCGCTCTAAATGGGTCAAGCAGCTTGTGCTTATGAACCAATGACAGAAATGAGCCACCCTCTTTTGTCCTGTGTTCCAAGAGCCTGCTTTTTCTTATGGGTTAGTCCTTTATACTTTTTCAGAATCATATGCTCTTTATTTTGCTCCCATAACTCCCAGGCAATATCTATGACACCAGGTTGCTAAGAGCCATTTTCTTTCCTGGAGAATATTTTAAAATGCCTACAAATCTATTTCCTACTTCATCAGAAATTGTTAAGAGTATTCCAGTTCCACATCTTTTTTTCTTTTTTTTTGAGGCAGAGTCTCGCTCTGTCACCCAGACTGGAGTGCAGTGGCATGGTCTCAGCTCACTGCAACCTCCGCCTCCCAGGTTCACGCCATTCTCCTGCCTCAGCCTCCCAAGAAGCTGGGACTACAGGTGCCCACCACCACGCCTGGCTAATTTTTTGTATTTTTAATAGAGACGGGGTTGCATCGTGTTAGCCAGGATGGTCTCGATCTCCTGACCTCGTGATCAGCCTGCCCTCGGCCTCCCAAAGTGCTGGGAATAGAGGTGTGAGCCACCGCGCCCGGCCTAGGATTTTCTTTTTATTTTCTTTTTTTGAGACAGGGTCTTGCTCTGTTACCCAGGTTGCCGTGCAATGGTGAGATTAAGGTTCACTGAAGCCTTGACCTCTTGGGCTTAAGCGATCCTCCCACTCCAGCCTCCTGAGCAGCTGGGACCACAGGCATGTACCACCACACCTGGCTAATTTAAAATTTTTTTGCAGAGACAGGGTCCAATTATGTTACCTAGGCTGGTCTTAAACCACTGGGCTCAAGCAATCCTGCTGCTTCCCAAAGTGTTGGGATTATAAGTGTGAACCACCACCCCCAGCCTGGATTTTCTTGTAAACACATAGTCCAGCTGCCCAGAAAAAAAATAAATTACTATTCCTATTTAAGTAGGTTTCCTCTTTCAGGGATGCTTTTCTTGATGGCTTGACATGTGATATGGTTTGGACTTGTGTCCTCACCCAAATCTCATGTGGAATTGTAATCCCCAATGTTGGGGGAGGGGCTTGGTGGGGGGTGATTGGATCATGAGGGTGGATTTCCCCCTTGCTGTTCTCTGATAGTGAGTGAGTTGTCTATGAGATCTGGTTGTTTAAAAGTGTGTAGCACCTCCCTGCTTTGCTTTCTTTCTCCTCTGGCCATGTGAAGAGCTTCCTCTTTCCTCTTCACTTTCTGCCACAATTTTAACTTTCCCAAGACCTCCCCAGCCATGCTTCCTGTACAGCCTGTGGAACTGTGAGCCAATTAAACCTCTTTCTTTTATAAATTTCCCAGTTTCAGGTAGTTCTTTATAGCAGTGGAAGAACAAATACAACATGGTTCTAATTATCCTATATATTTCTTGAATTTTTGAAAAATATGCTTTGAGAAATGTTAGGTACACATTTTCAGTGGAGATAAAACACTAATGTTATCTTGATAGTGTACATACCACAATTTAAACATTACATTCCCCAATTATTAGACATTTAGATGTTTTCCAGTTTTTTGCTGTTATAAACAAACCTGTGATGTATCAGGATAATCCCTGCAACTACAGTTACTGAGTTGTATGGTATGCCATGAGAAGTTTTTGGGTCTAACCACATACTGCTTATTTGTATTCCAAGAATTTTACCCATTAACTCCTGCCTCAACCAATTAAATATTAGAGGAAACTATCACCAGCCCACTAGGAAGATGTTTTAAATACAAGTTTTGCCTACACATTAACGTTTTAAAAATATTTAATTTACATACAGCTTTTGAAGAACTCCCCATGCAGGTCTGTCATTCTCAACTGGCCTCCACGAGTCTCAAGCTTACTAGGTAGAAAGTAACTAAAGTCATAAAGCACTTGGTGGAAATGCAGGAAATGTCAAATAGTAAACAATAATTACTACAGGCTTAGACAATTAGATGGTAGTTTTGCATACAAACAAAAACAGGAATCTAAGATGCTAAATAATTTGTTCTTTTTTTTTTTTTTTTTTTTTGAGACAGTGTCTCGCTCTGTCACCCAGGCTGCAGTACAGTGACATGAATTCGGCTCCCTGCAGCCTGGATCTCAATCTCCCGGCCTCAAGCGATCCTCCTACCTAAACCTCATGAGTAGCTCGAGGACCACTACGCCTAGATAATTTTTGTATTTTTTTTGTAGAGATGAGGTTCCCCCATGTTGCTCAGGCTGATCTCGAACTCTTGGGTTTAAGTAAACCGCCCGCCTCGGCCTCCCAGAATGTGAGGACCCGCCTGGCCTAAAATAATATTCACTTAATTCTTTTCATAAACTTTATTGACAAAGATTGGTGTGTTTTTTTAAAAAGCCTTTTTAAATTTTTGGTAAAGTATTACCTGAGAAAAGATTAAATGCATAGTTGAATATAAAAGATCTATTTTATAGACTTGTTTATGAGTGTGAACACACAATAGGTTAAACGGTCAACCTTACAGCAGTCGATAAAATAGATCTCTCACATTCTCTGAGTATATCTGAGAATTTTCAAAATCACTGGCTAGGGTTTAGTGACAGCTAGGTAGACCTCGGTTCCCTTTCCTATTGGGCCCTGGACTTCCCATCCCTATTTTCTTCCTCAGGTGTATTAATACTGGCAGGGCCTCGGAGACTGACGCTAGGGAAGAGGTGTGTAATGTAAGGACACTTCAGATTCTTTCCTGACCTTAGAATTCAGCTAAACCTCCACATAGCCCCTCTGCTCAAAAATGAGTAAATACATAAATTTAAAAATGAAAAAAAGAGAAATCCGTTCCCACCACCCACCTTAAGGGCTAAAAAAGAAAAATCAATGCGCTGCGCTTCACAACCATACCAAAACCAAACAAATACCAACTCAAACCCTCCCTCGCATCCTCCCACATCTTCCCAGCGCTTCGCTATCTCACAGGACCCAGCTCCCTGGCTTCGCCCAATTGCAGCTGGAGTCTCCTAGGCGCAACGCATGCGCCTAACCTCGGGGTTCTTTTCCTCTACTTTCCACCCCGGCGAGGAGCGTCTCGGGGTCGACCCGACCTACAATTCCCAGCATCCTGTGCGGCGCGGGGAAGGAAGCCCGAGAGTGAGAGAAAGCGGTTCCGAGGGGATAGCGGGCCAGTAAGGGCCGCTCCTCTTTTGAAGCGGTTTTGCGTCTCTTTCCGTCGGTGGCGTCGGCGCTCACGCAGGGGCGGGTCCCGGTAGCGCGAGGCGGTGCAGGGCGGGAAGGGGAGTCGTGGCGGCTGCGGTGGCGGCGGCGGCAGGGTCAGCAGGAGCATTGGTGCTGTCAGCACGGCCGTCGGAGACATGGGAGACCCGGGGTCGGAGGTGAGTAGTCGAGTGAGGGCCCTGGCGTTCTCAGAGGCGAACCGCGAAGGGTTTATGTTTTCTGCGGTCTGAGGCCTGGTTCTCCATCGCAGCCTCTGGGCGATACCTCTTCAGCGTCTTGGGCCGAGCCCAGCTCTGAGGCCTGGTGCGTGTCTGAGCGAGGAACCCGCAGCAACAATGGCCGCTCGTCCCCCCGCACGGGGCCCGGCGTTCGTTGTGGCCCCGGCTGGGCCAGTGGGAGCGACGTTTTAAGGCAGGATTGCCCTTCGGTGTTGAGCTTGCATTGCTTCTTCTGGAGTAGATAAGGGGAATTCCGAGAGTCCTCCTTCTGCAGTAGATAAGGGGGATTCTGAGAGGCTGGTATTGCGTTTTCAGCGTTGGGTCCTTGCAGCTCCGCACATGCTGTGGCAAGAGCCGACTGCTCGAGTTCTGTTCCTGGTCGGGTTTGCGTGAAATTGTGCTCAGTTCGTTTTCCTCAAAAGCTCTTTGTTTTTAATTGTTCCTTTCGGAAACGCTCTCTTCCTACAAGAATGCGGCTGAACAGATAAGCATGTTTTGGCTTGTTTTTATAGATAATAGAATCTGTCCCTCCAGCTGGCCCTGAGGCATCTGAGTCAACAACGGATGAAAATGAAGACGACATTCAGTTTGTCAGTGTAAGTAGCAACTGATGATTGGGTTTTTCCCAGAGTAAAAGACTATGGTAGGCCCTTATGTAATTTTACCTCACCTGGTCATTTAATGTTTATGAGTGTCTGATACATACTAGACACTGTGGAGCATGGCACAGGATTGGGAACTTTACCAAAAGAGCTGTCTGAGCCACCCCCGTAGCCATCATAAAGATCATGGCCTAAAGAACGTGCTGTACACTTAATCTCACCCCCTGCCTTTCATTTAGACTTAAGATAAAACGCTGGTCTCTAAGACGCTGTTTTGAAATGGAGCAAGAGTAACTTCTAAAGGCGACACGGAGGAAGGAGCTGCTAATGATGAGCAAGGTCGTAGAAAACAGGAAGGGTTGCGAGAGCCCAGAATCTTAGCGTTATGGTGCTTCTAACATGAAGGCAAATAGCTTGAAGATTTCGCTAACCTCTGAGATCATCATGTTACAGCATAGTACAGTTGATGCTCATAATGAAGAATCCTGCATCACTGGGAACATACTCTATTTTTCTGAGTTTCTTCCCTTTGGGACAGACAGTCGTTTTCAAGCCTTAGTAAGTATAGACAGTCAGATTCCTGGGCCCCACTGCAGACCTACCGAATCAGAATTTCAAGGCGGGGCCTGGGAATTGTCATTTTCAGACAAGTGCAGGGACATGTGGATTTCTGAGCACACTTTGTACAGCATTGGTTTCCAAAGCAGAAGGGAGTGTTTTATGATGTATTTTGGGGTGATTTTCATCCATAGTTATTGGAGTTTTAGAAAGGCTTTGCGTAAAGTATCTCAGCTAGCTAGGCAGAAAAGAGTTGTGTCCCAAACTCTTCTTTTGGAATGCCATAGTTAGTTGCAGTTTGGTATTCAAGCTGTAGAATATTTTGTTAAGTGTCTGATGTGCGTTTGTGGTGGATGCTGGGAAACCCTGTAAAACTGGTTATTAAACAGTTTGTTCCCCAGCATTAGGGCTGTTTTGGTAATTCATTTTTGTATGGTATTTTAATAGATTTGTTTAGGAGTCCTTCACAAGATTGTTTTATTGAATTTCTTTCCCTTTACCAGTGTATATTGTGCTCTCTCCTTTTCATTTTGAATTTCTACGGATTTGGAGTAGAGGATGGGGTTGAATTGTATTCTGCCCTTTCCTTCACCATGGGCTGAAATATGTTTAGTAACAGGATTCCATGGCTCTTGAGGACAGATATTTCAGGTTCTTCCTGAATCTTGGTATATTTGTGAACCGAGTGTTTTTCTCATGGTGTTTAGTAGAATAATACTAGGAATGACATACTTCTTTATGAACTGTGGCCCTTGGAGAAACACAAGTAGAATCTCTTAATATTTGAAAAATGTTTTGTGTAATGAATTACAGTGTAGCTTGTGACTAGTTAATATAGGCTTGAGTTCAGCTTTGGTTTAAAGGTGTCTTTTAATTTAAATTTTCTGTTAGATGTAGAGGATCACTTCCATCTTTGCATCAAGAATAAAGAATGTACAATCATTGAATATCCAACGTGATACAACTTCTTACTCTTATTCCCAAATAAACGTTCAGAGGTTTCACAGCTCCACATGGAGAAGTGAATTATATGTTTTAAG
The DNA here is from genome assembly GCF_007565055.1 of Rhinopithecus roxellana. Lineage (NCBI taxonomy): Eukaryota > Metazoa > Chordata > Mammalia > Primates > Cercopithecidae > Rhinopithecus > Rhinopithecus roxellana. The sequence continues at coordinate 47,025,608 of NC_044552.1, read as the reverse complement.
TGCAATTACGATACTAAGAAGAAGCCTATTAAAATGTTTCACTTTACATTTAAGTGGCACCACTTAAATGACAATAATAGCTTAATTATATTTCAAAATATGTTCGGAGACAGAATATTTACTTTTCTTTGGAATCCAATCCTATATGTGACTCCTCCAGCCAGTAATGCTTATTCAGTAAAGATGAAAAAGTTTGAGTTCTTCAGATAAAAAGTGAGTATTGTGATGTCACTTCATTTTTAAGGTTTGGATTTCATAGCTCTTGCTAATCTGATTTTTCCACTTTTAGTCCACTTGGTGGCACAGCAGTTACTCTGTGATTTGTAGAATACAGAATCTGAAACTAAACCCAGCTGAAGGAAAGGAGTGATATAGATACGGAGGGGAGGTGCAAAAATGAGCCATCGCATTTAAATTTTATTGAAATAAATATAAAAGTGCACAATTCATAAGTATACTTGTTGGATGAATTTTTGCAAAGCCAATACATGTGTGTAAACAGCGCCTAAACCAAGAAACAGAATGCTGCCATAACAAAAACTTCTCATTTAGGTCTGTTGTTCTTATTACTGCTTAGTAATATGATCCTTTATTCAAGTACTATTTTTATATCTTTCTTTGAAATTGCAGATTTTTTATGTGATTTACTTCTAAAAAACTAATAGCTGATGATGTGATAGTTCACAGTGCTATTCTAGATATAAAGGTATACAAACTGCTGAGGGAACCTATTGTAATCTTGCTAACAAAACAATAACAAGAGATTCAGGTTTCAGCCAAGATTATTGATATAGCGTACAATCATTGGAACTTTCAAAATAGTCAGTGAAATCAGGATATAATTTCCTAAATAGCTTCACCTACCACATGGGTCAAGTATTAATACTTTAGCTACAGTAGACAGGAGTCAGGCAGAAAATAGGATTATTTGGCTGGTTGTCTTGGGGCTGTGATGTAAATAAAAATAGTGTTGAAGCTCATAATATGCAAAGCCGTGAGTTAAGTTCCTTAGAGCTACAAAGATTAATTTGAAATACATCCTACCCTTAAAGATCAGTATTTTAGTATGAATGACGAGATAGGAGGTGAGAAGTATGTAAATAGTCCTTAGAGGTAGTAGAAAGTTCTTTTACAGAAAGTACATAGGGCTGTTAAAAAAGGACATTAGACTTGCAGTTTATCATCGCAGTAGTTAGTGGTAGTAATAAGTAGTAGTTAGTATTTACATGTGTTTAAAAGGGCATTTTGAGTAGAAGAAACAAGGAAAAGCATCAGAATGGGAAAGCAGAGAGGATTATGTGTAGTTCTGGAAGATTTTTTGTTTTTTTAAAGTGGGAGGAGGCGGCATGGGCCAGGTAGTATAGATCTTGAATGTTGGATTAAATTTGAACTATAAAATAGGCACAATTGGAAACTGTTTGAAATGTTGCCTGTCAGGACTGCACGAGTAACCTGTGTCCCTAGCTTCTCTATATGGGGGAAAAAAATGATGAATTATTTAGGGTTTTAGATTTATGCTCGTATCCATATTCTTTGTTTTAGAGAAAACTTTGGTTGTAGTCAACTACCTTTTTAGTAGACCATATTTTGGTATATTGACATCTCTTTCCAATTAGTAGGAAATTGGTGCTTTGGCCTAGAGAATCAGTTTTCTGATAATAGGAATGAAAGCTTTTTATTTCATGAAACATATTTTAAAACTTAGAATATTAGTTTAACTGTTTCCCTAAACTGTTTGGCCATGCTTCTACATGTGCTTCTGCCCCTAAATTGTGTGGTATTGGGAATAGAATTCTTTAATTTTTAAATTTTATTTTTATTTAATTTTTTATTTCTATTTCAGAGTCAGGGTCTCTTGCCCAGGCTGGAGTGCAGTGGTATGATCCTAGCTTACTGCAGTCTCAAACTCGTGGGTTCAAGCAACCCTCTCGCCCCAGCCTCCCGAGTAGCTAAGACTACAGGTGCACTCCACCATGCCCACCTTAGAATCCTTTATTTTTTGTTAGTGGTGCAATAGGGCATGAGAATGATGGTTTACTAGTTGATGGATAGAACAAATGCTAATAAAAATACCTTGTAATTACAGGACCATATGCAGTTATAGTTGAAGATATAAGTAGTAATTATAAATATTATAGCAAATTTTTTTTCTTGATGTTTTTATTATAAATATAACTTCTTTTGAGAAATTGGTAGTTTATTTTTGGTCAGTATTACAAAGTATTCAGAGATGGGGTAATAGAGGTGGTCCATTTTCTCTTACTGAAGGAAGAAAACGTGTTATTTCAGAAGCTTAGGTTAATAAACATTGTTTTAAAAATAGTATTTATGTTTTGAACCACCTGACAGTTATAGTGACTATACAGCCAGTTGTGTTTAGAGAACCAAGTGTACCTCACTCAGTTTTCCCATCTGTTAAATGGGATAGTAGTGATAATTCAATATCTCACCTTGTAAAGTAATTTGGGGATCAAGTGAAAAGTACATGAGAAGCTTTGCACAAGGCATGGTACAGGGCTCAATAAATGTTACTGACTCTTAGTAAATAAATGGAGAACTAAATGTTTTACTTCTGTAAGCCCATTATCATGGAAGTTTTTCCATATCCACTGTGAAAATTAGCTAGTGTACACTATTTGTGTATAAGTAATCTTTTCCTTTGGGGTACATGTCTGTCCTTATTTTTCCACTCAGTCTCTTTGCCATTTTAGTGATGTTCAACATGATTCCCCTTCTCATTCTACTCTATCACTTAAAGCTCAGTAATTATTTGTTGAATGTATATTCTAAATGACTTCTGCTTTTTCTCAATTTTGGATTTTCTGTGATACTTTTTCTTTTCTTTCTTTTTTTCTTTTTTAAGAGATAGGGTCTCACTCTTGCTCAGGCTGGAGTACAGTGGGATAATCATAGCTCACTGCAGCCTTGAACTCCTAGGCTCAAGCAATTCTGCCACCTCAGCCTCCCAAATACGTGGGACTACAGGCACGCACTACTGTGCCCAGCTAATTTATTTTATTTTTGTAGAGATGAGGTCTCACTATTTTGTCCAGGATGTTGTCAAACTCCTGGACTCACGTGATCCTCCCTCATTGGCCTCCCAAAGTGCTGGGATTATAGGCGTGAACTACCACACCTGTCTGGATTTTCTATCCATATTTTCCTTTTTTTCTTTTCTCTTCGTGTGAATCATATAAAATTGTTGTTCTTCAGTAGTTGAAAAATGTTTGCATATTGGTTTAATGGTTCACTGCAAGAATAAATTTCTGATAACCTTATCTGTCCTTACTCCTTCCGTTTAAACATTACTACAGATTTTTTTTTTCTGAGACAAGAGTCCCCCTCTGTCACCCAGGCTGGAGTGCACTGGCGTGATCTCAGCTCCCTGCAACTTCTGCATCCTGGACTAAAGAGATTCTTGTTCTTCGGCCTCCTGAGTAGCTGGAATTACAGATGTGCACCACCACGCCCAGCTAATTTTTGTATTTTTAATAGAGATAGGGTTTTGCCATGTTGGCCCAGTTGGTCTCGAACTCATGGCCTCATGTGATCCACCTTCCTTGGCCTCCCAAAGTGCCGAGATGACAAGCATGAGCCATCCTGCCTGCAGCTACTTTTAAATTCTGTTTTTGATCATTTTCTTTTTTCTTTTCTTTCTTTTTTTTTTTTTTTTTTTTGAGATGGAGTTTCGCTCTTTTCACGCAGGCTGGAGTGCAGAGGCACGGTCTTGGCTCACTGCAACCTCTGCCTCCTGGGTTCAAGTGATTCTCCTGCCTCAGTCTCCTGAGTAGCTGGAATTAGAGGCGCCCACCACCATGCTTGGCTAATTTTTTGTATTTTTAGTGAAGACAGGGTTTCACCATGTTGGCCAGGCTGATCTCGAATTCCTGACCTCAGGTGATTTGCCCGTCTTGGTCTCCCAACGTGCTGGGATTACAGGCATAAGCCACTGCCCCCATGTTTTTCTTATTTTTTTCCAGCCCATTTTACTTTTTACCTTGCATCCTGTCATCTTTCATCTTCCTCTTTACTTTCTGTGCATGGGAACTCTGCCTCTGTGTATTTCTGATTGCCGGTTGGGGGACTTTTGTGGTTTGCTATTTCTGTGGGCCTATAATGAAGGTTCCTAATGCATATTTCTTAAAGAGAGCAGAGTAAGATCATTATATCAATGGGAAAAGCTATCATATTTTAATTTTTCTTCTTGGATCGAACATACGATTTTCAGTCTTCTTTTTTCTTTTTTTGTGACAGAGTCTTGCTCTGTTGCCCAGGCTGGAGTGCAGTAGTACCATCTCAGCTCACTGCAGCCTCTGCCTTCAGGGTTCAAGTGATTCATCTGCCTCAGTCTCCTGGGTAGCTGGGACTACAGGTGCCTGCCACACGCCCTATTCCTAGTTTTAGTAAAGTCAGGGTTTCACCATGTTGACCAGGCTGGTCTTGAACTCCTGACCTCAAGTCATCCACTTGCCTCTGGCTCCCAAAGTGTCGGAATTACAGGTGTAAGCCACCGTGCATGGCCTATATTCTTCATATCAGGTGTAGATTTTAAAGTAGGTGATTCAGCTCTGTTGACTATATATTGGAGAGTATTGGTTCCTCTCTCTCTTTATTTTTTACTTCCGCCTTATAGTTTGAGCAAAAATCTCAGTTCCTTTGTTACAGATCCCTGCCCAGTTTTGCCCTCTTGTTTTATATGATATCTGAATTAGTACCCAAAAGATGGCAGTTTCTTGGTTGAGCGGAAGTCATAGTCTAGGGGAGAAAGAAGCTGTCTTTGAGACTGGATGCCTATTCTAGGGAAGAAGATCATTACCTAGATCTCAGCTTCTGTCTCCAACAGTCAAGTTTCTACATGCTACAAAATCCTTTCCTCAGCTATTATTTCTTCTGTGTTCCTTTCTCTTGTTTCCAACATACTGGATTTCTCAAAAGAATATGGCCTTTTCTCCTGCATTCTCGAGTGTTTTAGAGCCTGGCTTCTGTGCTTGCTACTTTCTTGAAAGTTGCTTTCTCAAAGACCTTTAAAAATGTCTGGTTGCCACATTCAGTGGCATTTTATTGTTGCTGTGTTTCTGGCCACATTTAACACTGATAGCTTTTTATTGAGGTGATACGATAGTTCAGTTTAGTTCTAGAGTTTAATAGTCTTCTAGGGGAGCAACTCTCAAATCTTTATTTCCAGGTATGTTCATACTTCCCAGATTAGAGGCCTGCATTTTCAGCTGTCTGCTAGATACACCCTGTGTACTACTGTTACTTCAGCCCATAGGAATGTCAGCTTTCTGTTTCTGCTTTCCAAAGTTATACTAATGGCATTACACCTGAGCTTAAAACCTTAGAGATCACTGACTCCTTTTTTTGTTTTTTTTTAAATAATCTTTTAAATGTATTTTTATTTTATATATTTATTATTATTATTATTATTATTGTTATTATTGAGACAGTCTTGCTCTGTTGCCCAGGCTGGAGTGCAGTGACATGATCTTGGCTTACTGCAACTTCCTCTTCCCAGGTTCAAGCGATTTCTCCAGCCTCAGCCTCCTGAGTATCTGGGACTATAGGCATGCACCACCATGCCCGGCTAATTTGTATATTTTTAGTAGAGATGGGGTTTTACCGTATTGGTCAGGCTGGTCTCAAACTCCAGCTTGGCCAACATGGTAAAACCCCATCTGTACTAAAAATACACAAATTAGCTGGGCGTGGTTCTAACCTCAGGTGATCCGCCACCTTGGCCGCCCAAAGTGCTGGAATTACAGTCTCTTTTAGTTTTCCATTTTACTTGTATTCTCTTGTATGTCCACTACCATACTCTTCTTGCCATCACCACCATTAGTTCTGCATTATCGTGTGCCTGTACTAATTATCTTGCTTTGCCTGCTCTCCACACTCCTCTAAGTGATTGATCTTCTTGAAGCACAGTTCTCTTGTTATTGTCTTATTATTATTTTTTAATTTTCTTTTGCCTATTGAATAAAATCTAGGCTTTTAAGCCTGACATTCAAGGCCTGGTTGATGAAGAAATTAGATTGGATGGAAAGAAAGAATGCAGAATAATTCAGGTTTGACGCTTGACTCTGCAGTGGTGGGTGATGAAGCTGAGCTATAAGTCAAATTCATTTTCGAACTTGGATGTATTAACAGACTTTTGATACCAATTCTAGGTGTAAAGCACTGGATTATAATATTTGTGTCTTTGTAGCACTGTTCTTGTATTAATTTTCCTTTCCCAAGTAATTGACATGGCCTTAATATTCTACAGGGGTGTAGGTACTTTTTAGGTCTTGTCATCATTTTATATTTACGTATTTTGAATATTTTCCTCTGCTGCTTTTGTTCTGGTTATTTTCTGCTATCCACAAAGCTCCCTCTTCAGAGTAATTCTTGCCAGTCCCAACCAAAAAAACTAGTAGGTTTAAATGCTAATTTGGTTTGAATAACTGTTAATGGCTTGTACATTTGCTTGATCGTTTATAGGAAGGACCATTACGACCTGTTCTTGAATACATTGATCTGGTCAGCAGTGATGATGAAGAGCCTAGCACCTCTCATACTGATGTAAGTACATTACATTTGATTTGTGTTTCTTCACTTGTATCTTTTAAGAGGTATTCTCTAAAGAGAGTTATCAAATCAGTGATGACTGTTTAGAAATAGCCAGTTCTATTAGAATGGGCTAAAATAGGTAGTCCAAGGAGTTCTTTGCCCAGATCTCCTACTTCCGGTTTTTTTCCTCTACTTTGAGTGACGATATGAAAAAATGGTAATAAGACTCTGGGAAATTCTAAGCCTTAGAGGTGGTATCTGATAAAAGGGAAATGGAATAAAAACTGCAAGCTTATTGATTCCTCTTTCCCTTCTCTTTTCTTATACTCTCCTCAGGTGCCCTATACAACAGGATTCTTTTGTTCCAGAACCACATGACCACAGAAAATTTGTTTTCTCTTAGATAAAAGGATATGTAGAGATCCTTTTAGGAATGAAAAGTGAGGGAAGGGTTTATAGGAGATACATTACTTCAGTCATCATCCCTTTCACCTTTTCTGTGCCCCACATATTTAGAGTTACTTATCTTACCTGTGATGTACTGGTTGTAGGTTTGACCCTTGGACCAATACTTTCCTTGCTCTGAGAAGTGAACTAGTTGAGCCCTTTGTAACAGTCTTGCCTTTCATTTGTCCTTGCTTTAGCCCAAACTTCTGTTAATGAGCTGTTTTCTTCTTGGATTAGAAAACTCTTACTGTTAGTGGCCACAGACTTCTTGCTCTGTGATATAGGGGATTGAGACTTGGACTTGGAATCAGAATACCTGGGTTTGAGTCCCAGCTTTACTCTTTACAAATTCTGTGACTTTGGATAAATTAAGTAACCTTTTAACCTCCGGTTTTCAATCAAATAAGAATAATACCTACCTCACAGGGTTGTTGTGAGGATGAAATGAGGTAACAAATTATAACTCCTTATACTACAAACCATAAAGTAGGACTATACAACTAGAAAGTTTTGTTATTCGTGGAGAGTGAAGGACAGAATTTTCAGAGGTGCTTAAAATGACTCTAATGGGGGAGTTTTAGATTTTTTTTTCTTCTTAGTGAAACTTTCCTTAAGTTCTCTTTGCCATCATTAGCTTCTTGCGTATCTAGAATAGAACTTAACATATCTTGAATGGAATATTTTTTTCTTTTATTCTTATGAGTGGTCTCAACACTTATTCTTACGCTAACACGGGACCAAACAGCAGGCCAGGATAGCACCACATGATCTGAGCTTGTTTTTACTCTCTACTTTTTCATAAACAGAGTCTCAGATTAATGCCAATAGTTGATATTGGGTCTTTGGGGTAGCGAAGTTTGTGGATTTGACTTCTCTGATTCCTTTTGCTGACCTTGAGTGGATTGTATCTTTCACTGTTAATTATAATAATTTAAAAATTGAGTTCTACTTACTGGACGTGAATCTCTGCACTTGAAAGTTAACATATTAAAAGCATTTTTTTTTCTTCCTTGGTTTTCTTGTTCATGTGGATAACCCAGAGAATGCCTGAATCTAAGGTGCCATCCTCTGAGAATCATCGCCCAGAAATGTGCTCTAGCTGCAGTGTTCCTCTTCCCATTGGAGATAGCAGCTCCTTCTCTGGGAGTTGTTCCAGCAGTCCAGAAAGGATAGTTTCTCAAACTTCCTCTGTTGAGAACCCATTGGAGAACCAGAAAAATGATCAAAATAATTCAGATACTAAGATCTGTGAGACAGAGACCCTTAAATCATCACAGAATTTTCAGACTCTGCCTTCATCTCCACTTCTGGTCCCCCAAGAATCTTTGGCCTCTTCTGAGGTCAAAGAGAATTTACGTATAGATTCTTCTTCAGCTTCACAGCATGGACGGGATGCCATCCTCTATCTCCAGACACAAGTAGCTGAAATGTCCCGAGTGATACGTGATCTGCAGTCCAGGAGCTGTTTTAGATTTCATCATTCTAGGCCAAGTGAGAACTCCTCAGTTCCTTGGGACATCTCCACCTCTAAGGAGGAAAATTTATCCACAGTTGAAGAAGAAACTGATTACAAATCACCATCAGCTGATGACAAAGGGCAGCCATCTGACCCCAGCCAATCTAGTTTCACAGGTCTTTTGAAGAGAATGGAACAAAGAGGTGTTATAAAAAGGGTTACATTACAATCTGAAGCAGAGTCATGTGAAGGGAAACCTGATTGTGTGACTTCTAAAAAACGTTTGGTTCCTCCATTGCATCCTCTTCTGAGAATTGCCACCACTGAGGTTTTTAAAGACCCTGCTGATTGCCATCCTTCTTCCTTCATGGGACACAGGGTATATCCTGTGGCCAAGGACACCTCTCCTTTCCAACCAAACCCACCAGCTGAAGGCCCCATTGTAGAAGCATTAGAACACAGCAAAAGAGGAAATACAACATCCCCTCTAGATTCTACCTCAAAAGAAATGGAGGTCATGGGTTGTAGGTTTTACCATGCTGCCTCCATTGCAGCCCGAGCTGCTAGCTACATGGCCTATATGACTCAATATCAGCGTAAACTCTGGGAAGACATGGAAGATCTGGTTCATGACCCAGAGTTTGATCGTGGAAAAGCAAGATGTATAATATCTGATGGTATGGATGCAGGCCTTTGGCAACTTTGTACTACTAGGGACATAATGGATTCTGTAGTCAGAGTTATGGCCATGGCCATAGACTATAGAAGACAGGCCTGGCTTCGACTTACATCTCTTACTAAGAAAACCCAGGAGAAGATCTCCCACTTGCCCTTTGATGGTACTTCCCTTTTTGGACAAGATGTGAAAGCTATTGTTGCAGAAGAGAACAGTGTAAAAGAAAATGACTATAAAGATCACAAATACTATAATCAGCATCGATACTTTTATAGTCATGATCAGAAAGCACATTATCACAATAGAGGATACTCCAAAGGGGATTGGTACAAACCTCGAAACCACCCCTATAGATATAGAAAGAAGGGAGACTCTCCAGAACGCCATGGGTACAAGAATTAGTAACCTGTTTTATGTTCAGCAGAATAGTCATTCAAGATCCTAACTATTTTACTTGTTCCTCCTCGTACAAATAGGATCTACAGGTAGATCATCTCAAAAACTGAATGCATGTCTGGAATGATCACAGCTGACATTTGAATTGTAGACTTTTGAAATGAAGTATAAAATAAACTCATGACTTACTGACCAAGTGAGCAGGGGAGACTTTCTTGAAAGGGTTGGACAAATGTTTATCCTTTATTTCTGGTCCAAAAATAAGTTTGGAGGAGGGCCACTCAGGAATCTGAATCCTCTTGTGATTAAAGAAAAATATAAAGATTTGTTCCTCAGGAAAATCTTATCTGTAAACTGAGGACTAGCAGATATGTTGAATCTAGAAATAACCTAATACTAGATCTCTGTTTACTAAGACCAGAGGTAAATCCTTCATTTTTAGGTTATCAGTGCTTCCTTGTTCAGGCTTCAGTTTGACAGATCTTCACAAAATGACACATCTGTTAAAATGTCTTTATGTCAAGATGGTCAACTCACCAAGAGTTCATACTACTATCAAGCTCTGTGAGACTTCAGAATCAGCCATGAAGCTTTGTGTCAACTGGAATTCAAGTCAAATTTTGCCAAATCCAGTTTGCTTCCCCTTGGAATGGCTAGATGTCACAGGTCTTCTATGGACACCAACTGGAAAAAGACTTCTACCTGTAACATCTCTGTAGAAATTGCACAGTAACTATCTTCATCAAGACTTTGATGGCCACCATACCATTACTACTCATAAAGCTACATGTGAGAGAGTTCTTTGTTGTCATCAATCCTAATAGTCTTTGACCTATCAAGCTCTCATATCAAGTTGTAAGACTGAGTCATGGTAGTCTCTCACTGTAAGCTGGGCCTTTCACCAAGATGGCCTTCTTAAACAACCTACCTTCTAAACATTTAATTCTTTTGAGCTTGATAGTGCATCACACTCTAAATACAAAAAAGATACGCACATCAGTGCCCTGGAAATAAAGGATGTTACACGATCCAGGCATGAAAATCTGAACTCCTAAGAACAAGAATTCCAAACATGCCTGACAATCTTGTCCCCTTATTGTAATAAAGAGGGATACCATCAGTCTAGATTTTATTGAGAATCCTTAAGATTTAAAGCATAGCTGTGGATTTAGTGAAGAGAACATGATATCCATTAAGAATTTGAAAGGCTGAAATCAAGACTTCAGTGATACATTCTTGGTTACTTGGTTACTTAATTTAGTCAGATTCTTAGTGTAAGAGACAGATTATCTTTTTGCTCCCAGTTGGTCCCAGTAATCGTTTTTCACCATACGGGAACTGGCAGCAGATACCTCAGTTATATGTCCCATAGTATCTTCTCTTTAGACTCAAAGTAGTGGATGTATGGTATATCAGCCCTTAGATCCTTATCTTCACAGCATGACATCAGGAATGGAAAATATGTCAAGTTTGAGGGGTCTGAATACATCACCTAGTATTATTTGCTTGGCAGCCAAAAACAGTTGTTTTTCTTTTAATTGACAGACTTAATTCTGTAACTTCTGTGTTTTTTCATCCGCTTGGTCGAGGCATTTTGGATATACTACTAATTGAATATGGCACTGTTTTATGGTGTATATGGCTTCTTGCCATAGTTGTTGCACAGTGGTAATTGACATTTTCTCTGGTGCCACGATTTTTAATAGTTTATAGGAAGCTCATTCCTCCTCCCCCATCATAACTATATTCAGCACCCATTTTAAAATCTACTTTTCTTCCTTTCCTTATTTGTGCTACAGAGGTTGTTGGTGTAAATTTTCCTACTTGGAAGAAATTATTTTGTCAGTTAATTTCCGGGTACTGTATTGGTCATGTTTGTCCTATTTGTAGATTAAACTTGAACTAGTCTTAATAAAGGGGATATTGTTTTGCAGATTTAGCCCAGTCATATAAAGAGTTAATATTTACCTTATTTTTCTGTATTTTACACAAAATTTTATTTCCACTTCTGTGGAAAAGGTCCATGCCAGTGTTCTTTACAAACTGTCTTTCAAACTAAACCCTAGAATATTGATTACCTGAACAGAAACAAAGGCCTAAGAAATCATACATTTTTGTGGCTTATGTGTATTGCACCAATCAAGCAATCCCATGTGCTCTTGATACTGGCACTGTAGTTTTATCTTAGAGAACTTGCCACTGGAGAACTCAGTGTTGAGAGACCTTGGAAATGTTTTATGTGACTGCACATAAGTGTTCCTAACTAGCTAAGGCTACTTCAGACTCTTTTTACTTTCCATTTCTCCCCTTTTCCTTCCCTGAATTAGATGCTATGTCTTAAACTTGGTGGTTTTCGAAATACCCTTATTTCAAACCTTAAACTAAACCGAAATAAGTTATGCCTGAAAATGTGTTTGTCTGAAACTATTTTGGCACTTCCCTTTAATATACTTCCCCTCCCCTTTGCCTTTTAAATTGTGGTTTAAAAAAAAGAAAAGAGGCACATAAAGCTTAGCACCTTAACCATTTTTTAAGCGTATGGTAGTGTTGACTATATTTGCATTGTTGCGCAGCTCCTCCATTCTTAAATATTTGTAAGATGATGTTGCTGTTCTCTTTTCCTCTTGTGATATTTATGTTGCCCAGTAATAAGTAGAAGTATCCTTTCTTAGTTACTCTAACTGATATGCCCAAGTGTCTCCAGATACTCTGTTTTCCTCGAAGTGTAAAGGTATTAGGAAATCATCAAATTGGTGACCAAGTAGTTCTGAAAGGATTTGACTGTTTAATAGGGATGGGGACAGAATGCAGATCAGGAAGAGTTTTTCGTTGTAGATTAGTTTCTTGAGTGCAAAAGAAATATCCTTTAATGTGTTTATTTTTTATTATTTTAAAATCGCTGGCATACTTGAATGATGATAATGTTATAAAACTTAAAGTGAGGATTTGGTCTAGGGAGATTACCCCGGTAGAATCAGAAACTCTTAGATAATAAATATTCGTATTATGCCTGCCATGTTCAGAGCCTGCAACAAAATTCTCTAGTAGGCCAACCTCTAATGTTTAAATACCTCTAGGTTTTCTAGGAGGCCTTGGAATAGTTGCAAGTTTAATGATCTGTTATTCTCAAAAAGGATGTATCTAATGATCTTTTTTCTTCAAAATGTTACTTCTTGATTAGATATACAATGTATACAGAGACAATATGGTTTCTTGTAGTTACTGTATATAGAGAAGTACTGTTTCCATTTTTATATGAAGTGCCTTTTTAAATTCTACACTTTTCTTTAAAACTTAAACTTTGATGTCTTGCATATATTGCTGGTGGTATTTATGTGAATTTTGTACAGTGATTTAATCTTGTAGTTTATTACTCTATCATTTGTACAATTGCACTATCTAAATGTACTCCCTTCTGAATGTTAATTTGTTTATAGCACTGTTGATTCATTTCAGAAGGTTGTAGAGTATACCTCCCTCCCGCTTATTTAACTAACTAGGCAGTAGTTCTTTTTTGTTATTAGTGAGTGGCCAATTTTGGGGGGCCTTAAGACAGCTTTGTTTTCTATAGATATGCTCTAGGTTTTCTGATTGTCTCATATCTAACCTTGTTCTTAGCCATGGTAACACAACTTAATATTTGATAAGTGGTTGTGTTTACTTGGTTAGAATAAGCAAGGACATTTTTAAAAAGCCAGTAAATTTGCTGACACTTTTATCTTTTTTTTTTAAAAGACTGAATGACAGCTTCCTTATCAGTATAATTACATTTAAACTTTTTTTTTTTTTAAACTGTGTGGCAGCTTCTTTATCAGTATAATTTCATTTATTTACTTAGCCCTCAAAATGACATTTTGAAGGGAGCATAAACTCTTTCAGGCTACTTGGACACTATTTAGTATGCTTTATTAGTACTACACTAATAATTTACTGAGTGATACCTAAGTGACCTGATTGATAATGTCCTTAAGGACCTGATACATCCAGGATAACCTCTCAGGTACTGTAAACAAGGAGGTTGAAAAAGACACATTCCAGAATCCCTTTGTCTGGTAAAATTGGATACTGATGTGGATGGACATGACATTCATTATTCTTGAACATATAACTAGTTGACTGGGATTCTGATGAAGGTTTGAAATTATGGATTAGATATTTGTAGAAGTAGTTTAAAGATTGCAATAAGTGAAATCTTTTTTTTTTTTTTTTTTTTGAAATGGAGTTTCGCTCTTGTTGCCCAGGCTGGAGTGCGATGGCGTGATCTCGGCTCACTACAACCCCCACCTCCCGGGTTGAAGCAATTCTCCTGTCTCAGCCTCCCGAATAGCTGGGATTACAGGCATGCGTCACTATGCCCAGCTAATTTTGTATTTTTAGTAGAGATGGGGTTTCTCCATGTTGGTAAGGCTGGTCTCAAACTCCTGACCTCAAGTGATCTGCTTGCCTTGGCCTCCCACAGTGCTGGGATTACAGGTGTGAGCCACCACGCCTGGCTGTGAAATCTTTTTTTTTTTTTTTTTTTTTTTATGTGAGGCGTATTTTGCCACAGTCTCGCACTGTTTAGTTTCTCTTGTCTTTTGGAATTTATCATTTTGTATTTAATGTTAGTGGCTAGTCCAATAATTGATTGTCTCATCTGTATGCATCTTATGCATGTGATTCAATTGACTAGATCAATTCTATATGGTTTATCATAGTAGATACACAAACCAGTCTTTATTTTTTACCTAAGAAAATATATAGGTGGAAGTTATCAGTAAACTGGTGATTATTGTATTGAATGCAAATATTTTTATTATTTTTCCAGATATATTGAGTTTTATAAACCATTAAAATATTATTTTATGAAATTTCCCTTCCTGGATGAGTAGAATATTGTTTTATTAAATCTTCTCTTATTAGTGGAATATTTTTGTACTTCTTTGTCTTTTCATTTACTTGTTTTTTGTTGTAATGAAAACTTTAGTAGTGTTTGGTACCATTGAGATAACTTATTACTGGAAATTTTGTTTGTTTCCTGTGGGATATATCTGAAAGTGGTCACAGTCCAACCATGTCCTTTTGATGTTGTTAGCATATCAGTTATTCTTTGTATTGATCTTTTCTTCTCCTGTATTCAACACCTGTTTCTGAAAGGATGTCTGATCTTCCCATAATCTCTTTGATGTAGATGATATTTATTCTATCAGTGTATACTAGACAAGATTTTGATGTGGCTTTGTGTTTGTATATTTAAATACCATATTTTTAAAGCATTAGTAGAAGAGATATTCTAGTTTCTTCTAATGTCCCTTTTAAAAAAAAATAGCCAGTCCAGTATCTCAAACTACTTTGATTTTTGAACTTAAATCAACTTTTAGTGCTACCTTGTTTAATGGTAGTATTATTTTCTCATTTCTACATGTTCACACACATTTATTATATATAGTTTATGGTTAGAGGTATCTTATAAAAATTTTGAAGCCCATCCCCATGAATTTATTATAATGCAGCCCTGATATAACTTAAAGTTAACCCGTTAGAGGCTTTACTGGTTGAGGTAACCTATTTCAAATGGTGTGTTGGGTTTTGTGATACCTTGTCAAGAATTCAATAAGAATTTTCAGGTTGTCTGTATTTTCTTTTGGGACTTTGGAGATCTCTCAAGTTGTATTATTTTGGAGATCTCTCAAGTCGTATTGCTTTCTGTATTCCTGAGTATATTCCTTTGGTAACATGAAGGTAAATAGTTTATATTTGATGATTTTTTTTTTTTTTTGAGTTTCACTGTCACCCAGGCTGGAGTGCAGTGGCGAGATCATGGCTCCCTGCAAGCTCTGCCTTCTGGGTTCACGCCATTCTCCTGCCTCAGCCTGCTGAGTAGGTGGGACTACAGGCACCCGCCACCACGCCTGGCTAATTTTTTGTATTTTTAGTAGAGACGGGGTTTCACCATATTAGCTAGGATGGTCTCAATCTCCTGACCTCGTGATCCGCCCACCTTGTCTTCCCAAAGCGGCCTATATTTGGTGATATTTTTAAAAGTTCTACTTTGACCTTAAGTGTTTCAAGAATTGTGTTCAGTTAGTAGTACTTTTGTAAGACTAACCCTGCTCATATGCTATCTTTGCTCCATGAGCTATCATAGTACTGTTTCCTTTCATTACCCATAAGAGTGGCTGTATCACAGCATTCACTTTTAAGGGCTGCAGTGAGACCTCTTGTTAACTCCTACTTTTATCTGTGATGGCTATGTTTCACACTACCTTTATTTATAAATGTAGTAATGTGTTAAATAACTATCATGTTGTGGTCCCTTAATACCTCTTTTGATTGGTGAGGTAACAGTGATGTGGATGATGAAATAAAAATGTTTCCCCAAGTCACTAAGCACAGTTTTCAACTCATTTTTTTTTTTTACATATTTAATTTACATATAACTACTGTTAGGTATGCAGCCAGTTCCTTTTTGCCTTCATTAGAATATAGTTACATAAATAGTTTCATTTAGATTCTTGGGACAGAGTGGCCTGTGTATTGATCTTTCTTTAATGGCTTGGAACAGCTTCTATATATTCTGACAGGTCTTGGAAGCATGTTGATATCCTTGAGTCTAATTATCATCTTCCTGCCTGGGAAGGCAGTAGAAGAAAGAATCTGCATTTGTATAGTCTCTATACAGGCTCTGTGCTGGTTGCAAGGCACTCTTGAGAGAGAAATTCATTCTTACTATGCAGATGAAAAACTGAAACTTAAGAGTCATTAAGCAACTTGCTCAGGTAGTGGAACTGAGCTTTAAATATAGACTTTTTCCAGTCTCAATTCAACATTGTACTAGGCTGCCTCCGTGTGTTTTTCAAAGCCCCATTCAAGTTTTACTTCTATGGTAAACTCATTTTACATACACAAATCTTTTTTTTTTCTGAACTTTGTTTATGGCTTTACTGTCACTCCACTAGTAATTGATGTCTTTTTTTTTGAGACGGAGTCTCGCTCTGTCGCCCAGGCTGGAGTGCAGTGGCCGGATCTCAGCTCACTGCAAGCTCCGCCTCCCGGGTTCAGGCCATTCTCCTGCCTCAGCCTCCCGAGTAGCTGGGACCACAGGCGCCTGCCACCTCGCCCGGCTAATTTTTTGTATTTTTAGTAGAGACGGGGTTTCACTGTGTTAGCCAGGATGGTCTCGATCTCCTGACCTCGTGATCCGCCCGTCTCGGCCTCCCAAAGTGCTGGGATTACAGGCTTGAGCCACCGCGCCCGGCCGTAATTGATGTCTTACATTAACTGATTCCTGATTATTTCAGTTGTCAGATCAGGAATCCTATCCTCTTAGTTCTCTCATTGAGATTTCACTGTACTGGACTGAGATTATTCTGATTCATAGTCATTGGTTTCTGTTTCCATTCATTTTCAGCACTGATTATGTTAATCGTATTGCTTGTGTTTTTTCTTTGTTCTATGTTGTTTATTACATTCATTTTGTTTCATATAGACACTTAATTTTTTTTTTAACTGGCATTTTGAGGATATTGGTTTAATGGAAGGAAAAAGGAATGGTGCAAAAAGCACATGGTATTTGAATTCCAAAGACCTTGACCCTCAGTATTAGCAAGTCACTTATTTTCTGAGCCTCAGTTTTCCTACTCTCAAATGAGGTAATATCCAAAAGTACTTTGAAAACACTAAAGCTGATACAGATTTCCTTTTTTAAGTAATTTTGCTGTTTCTATTCATATTGGATATGGTATTCTATGGTATTAACTATAGATACATACATTTTAAAATGTATCTAATAGCATGTAAATGTTCATTTCATGCCATGTGATCATGTTCCCCCTTTTATGATTTTTTAAGACTAGCTTACAAGCCTAACAGTGTACTAAGTCATTAGAAGACATATTTAAAGTAAAATAGTCTCTTTTCCCAAGTACAAGCTAAGAAATGCTCATAATAAACAATAAAAAAATAATAAGAGAATGTAGAATGAAGAGCTAGAGTGTATATGTGTATACAATTTTTGATAGATGGTATTTTGTTATTTTATATCTGTGTTGAAAACAGTCTTTTAGTTCGTCAAACATCTTTTTCAGTACCTGCCATGTGCAGGCAGGTGTTAAGAAAGGTCTGAGAATACTGAGGATTAATAAGAGATGGCATATTCTCAAGAGAAGTAAATACCAATAAAGTATGAGAGCAGATGTCCTTTTTGGAAGAATGCCTGTGGTGATGGAACAAAAAAAGCCATATAGAGGGATGAGGAAAGCTTTTCTTACCAAGTGGATGAGCTGAGTTTTGGAGGAGGATTAGGCAAGAGTTAGTTGGCCTGGTGGAGAAACAGGAGCCAGGCATTCAGGTGGAGGAGCAGGAGAGTGCAACAGTGTGGGTAACATAATGGAGTGTGTCTGGTTTCAGAATTATAAAAAATAGTCTTTAGAGGAAACAGAAAAGGAGGAGACTAAACTAAAAGAAGTTGATAAATTATCCGTGAATATGTACAGGTTCCTACATATTCAAAGTGTGCTAAGTTTGTGTAGCCATGTAAAGTTGTAGGAGTTGTCTCTCTAGGAGTTGGTTTGTACCATAGTCCATTATGTACATCTAGAACAATTCTTTCTTTCCCGGAACTGAGCCCAAGCTGGGCTTTCAACAGTGCACCTTTGGCTCTGGGGCAGCTCAAGCAATCGGAAAGAACTGAGGCACTGGTAGAGAACAACTCTGAGGATGAACAGGGTAATGCCCCGAAGTGGAATGTGGTATCCCTTCATGGTTAAATGGTTGGAAACTTCAGGGTCACCTGTGGAAAGGTGTCCTCAGGGTAGCTAAAAGTGGTTAATTTCCTTGTGTTTTGACTTACAGATGATTTCTAGGTGGACTTGGGGAAAATAAAGATACTTATAAAAATATTGCCTCATTGGCATTTGGAGGTGTTGTATTGAAGGAGGAAGTGGGTTCCTATCACCAGAACCCTCTGTAGGTGATTCAGATAGGAAATTGGGTTGTAGACCTTGTCACAGTAATATCTCCAGCAGCTCCAACACATTTTGTCAACTTCATGTTTAAGTTTTTTTCCTTGCTGTTGGCCACCTTTAGCTGCTGCTTCTTTTTTTCTTCTTTTCCTTTTTTTGTTTTTGAGACAGTCTCGCTCTGGCTCCCAAGCTGGAGTACGGTGGGGTCATCTTGGCTTACTGCAACCTCCACCTCCCAGGTTCAAGTGATTCTCCTGCCTCAGCCTCCCAAGTAGCTAGGATTACAGGCACGTGCCACCATGCCTGGCTAATTTTTTGTATTTTTAGTAGAGATGGGGTTTTGCCACGTTGGCCAGGCTGGTCTCGAACTCCTGACCTCAAGTGATCTGCCCACTTTGGCCTCCCAAAGTAGTGGGATTACAGGCGTGAGCCACCGTACCAGGCCCCATCCCACTTTTACTTTTATTTTCTCAGTTCATCCTTTTTTTTTTTTTTCTTCTGTGCCGGAGGTGAAACAGTGGCATTCAGGGTTAAAAAACTGTAACTCCCTTTTGGTTTGTCACACATCATATTCAGAGTTACTGTGTTTTTTTTTTTTTTTTGAGACTGAGTCTCACTCTGTTGCTGAGGCTAGAGTCAGTGGTGCAATCTCGGCTCACTGCAACCTCTGCCTGCCAGGTTCAAGCGATTCTCTTGCCTCAGCCTCCCGAGTAGCTGAGATTGCAGGCGCCTGCCACCATGCTCAACTAATTTTTGTATTTTTAGTAGATAGAAGATTTCACCATTTTGGCTAGGCTGGTCTCGAACTCCTGACCTCAGGTGATCCACCTACCTTGGCCTCCCAAAGTGCTGGGATTATGAGTGTGAGCCACCACGCCTGGCTGTATATTTTAAAATTCTCTTAAGTTCCAAAGTTGCATTGTTACTATTATTTTTTGGTCCTGTACTGAAGGAGGATAAAAGTCATTTTCCTAAAATGATTTTTATAGAGATAGATGTTGGCAGTTTACTCAAAAGAGAATATAGGAAAATCTTTTTTAACAGGTTTGGTGGGACTAGCCTTCTTAACTGAATAAAGTACTTTACAGAATGGGGTATATCTATGTGTATGTTTTAAGATTTGTTCGTACAAAGCAGATGTCTTGTGTACTTTGTATTTGTAAACAACTAATTGGGGGTGGGAAGGAGATTGCTTTGTAAAAAGAGGGTTTCCTGGTCCTAAAGCTTTGCTGCTGGAGATGGTAAGATAGTAAATAAATATTGTACTGTTATGCTGTGTTTATCTCTTCTGCTTTATCTGTATTTGCATATAAAATTATTGAGAAAAACCATTGCTTTTCAAAGTGTTATTTGGGATACGATTTGAGTTATATAAGTTGAGGGGAAGGGGCTTCTGGTAAACAGAACTTTGTTGGGGGGTGGTGCAAACTTTAGACCAAACTATAGATTGAAGCTTTAGGATGGGCAATATAATAAGCAGACTTTGAAATTGGGTTTCTATGAAGTAATCCATTCATTGCAGGATTTCTATTCAAACCAAATGCACTAGTCAGATACTGTGATGATGCGCAAAGTTAATTCTTTTGCAGTTGATTGTTCCTTTGAGTTTTCTTTGAACTTGGAGTCCCTTACATATAAGATAGAGATGATGAAAGAAATATTGTCTAGTTGGTACTCCTCTGGATAATCAGTGCCAGCTGATGTTCAGGGAGATATTATGACTGTAAATAAACCTGCCTTGGATTGTTCTGTGTTAATGCCCTCACCTTATTCTTTACCTTCCTCCCTCCTACAAATTGCATCTTTTCCTATTACTGGCTTTTTCAATACCCAAAAGGTGCCTATGATGAGTCAGATAGGAAACTGGGTTGTTGTGGTCACTTCTCTGGGTAGTAACTGTTCTTGCAGAATGCTTTCTTCCTAGGTTATGTCAGCCTGTGTGGTATATGGAGCAAAATTGTTCCATTTCACAGAGAGGTCTAGTGACTTCATATTCATAATGTATTCATATTTCTATTAAAGTAATTTTGTAGAAAATGTAAAATGGAAGCTTTTTGGTTCATCAAGAACTAAAGTGCTTTTTAGAAATTAGTAATGATTTACAAATATAGGTCATTTATCATTAAAAAGCCACAAAGTAGTACAATGCTGTGAGCTATTGTAAAATAATTTCTTCTGTGAAGCCCTGCTTTTTGTTGTTGTTGTTTTTCTTTTTTTAGCCTTTATTTTAGGTTCAGGGGTACATTTACAGGTTTGTTTTATAGGTAAACTTATGTCACGGGGGTTTGGGATACAGGATTATTTTGTCACCCAGGTACTAAGCATGGTAACCGATTGTTATTTTTCTGGTGCTCTCCCTCCTCCCACTCTCCTCCCTCATGTAGGCCCAATGTCTGCTGTTCCTCTATTTGTGCCCTTTGGTTCTCATTATTTAGCTCCCACTTATAAGTGAGAACATGCAGTATTTGGTTTTCTGTTCCTGTGTTAGTTGACTAAGCCCTCCAGCTCCATCCATGTTCCTGCAGAGGACATGATGTCATTCTTTTTTTTTTTTTTTTTCGGCTATATAGTAGTCCGTCGTGTATACGTACTACATTTTCTTTACCTAGTCCTGCTTTTTACTATTGTGTTCTAGATATTGCTTTGCAAAAGCAAAATCACTCCATTAATTCCGCATTCCTTTTGAGTTGGTATTTGCAAACATTTAAAGTAACTGATTTAGCTAGTTACCACAGTAAGTTACTCAGAGGCTCAACTTTTCGGTGAGTGATGTGTGAAGAATAAAGTGAAAGATCTGCCTGAATTTAATATTTGTAAAAAATGTATTCATGGATCTTTTAAGAAAAACTTTTTTATAAAACAGTTTAGAGCCAGTTCTGTCTGGCATTTAGCTTCCTAAACCATACTACATTTTCAGGATCAAGAGTGAATTGTTCAAGAAAGAAGCATTTGTAGATGAATTTTAAGAGAAAGTTCATCTATGAAGTCATGTACATTCATCTGAAGTTACTTAAGTAGAAGTTTAGCTTCTACTAAAAATTTATTTTGGTGTTTAATTGGCTTCCTTTTGAGCACATTTGTTAAACATACCTGAGAGAACTTATCTTCGTGACTGGAAAAACTAAGAATCCTGCTTTCTATATTTACATTCCAAACAATAATAGAGAAGAGTCAGGTCTAAGTGAGCTGAATAAGCATATATTTTTAAGTTTCAGCTTTTAATTTGACTGTGTATACTTTCATCAGTATTTTAAATACATTTTAAAATGCAAAGTCAGACATGCTTTTAGGAAAACAATATATGTAAAAAAAAATACAAATTTGTGTTTTAGCTAAATGTTTTTTGCTTTAAGTGATAATGATGTTTGGCTTGAAATTTGTGTAAAAATATTTTCCCAGTAGCCATTAAGCTTGTTGAGCTGAAACTGACTTTCTTTAATTATTGATTAATATGTTTCTGTTGGGTTTGGAAAATAATGTAACCCGATATTATACATCTAGGGACAAAAATCTGAGAAAAGTTATATACAATTTAGTAATAGATTATGTCCCTTCTAGATGCAGCATTTCTGTCTATATTTGTGTAGGATAGATATTAAACATATTTTTATAAGGCAAAATTAGTGATTTAAAGCAAGACCATTATGTTCCCAAACAAAAGACTGAGATCCTTAACATTTTTGTCTTTATATAGTCTTCTTCATTAATAATTAAAATTTGTCAACAATTTTATTACATATGCTGATTGTAGAAAAATTAGAAGATAAATGTATAAAAGGAAAAAAACCTCGAGACAGAAATAACCACTATTTAACATTTTGATTTATATAGCCTTCTAGATTTTATTAATATATACATTTACAGGATCATTTTCATTTAAAAACTACCAGTGTTGCTTGGCACAGTGGCTCATGCCTATTTGGGAGGCCTAGATGGGAGGATTGCTTGAGGCCAGGAGTTCAAGACCAGCTTGGGCAATACCGCAGGACTCTGTCTTCACAAAAAATAAGAAGAACTTGCTGGGCGTGCTGGTACATGCCTGTAGGCCCAGCTACTTAGGAGGCCGAAGTGAGAGGATTGCTTAAGTGAGCCCAGGAGGTTGAGGCTGCAGTGAGCTATGGTCACCCTCTAGCCCGGGTAACAAAGTGAGATCTTGTCAGAAAAAAAAAATTAATTGGTCGATCTATTAGTACTAATAGGGAAGATATGTTGAAATGTAAGTTAAACATTATCATTTCATTGATTATGGGATTTTGTGTCAGGTTGTCATTTCTAGACTTGGACTTTTTGCTGTAACTCTACCAGGACACATTAAAAGATAAACATTGTTCTTTAGAAGTGTTGCTTTACCTGTATATGCTTAACTTTCATGGAGATGTGTCCTCAGGTATAACCAGTATCCTGAATGTGGTTATCATTTATAGGATACAACCGAAATTTGCTCTGTGCATGTTTTATCTAAAATTTTAGATAAAAATGTAAAGACGTATATTTGAGAATGTAAGAATTTCATAGTAACTGAACCAGAATCTGTCTTTAAGCTTCTTCTGGCTTTACATCCTCCTTAATTCTATGCAGTTGTGGGTTTGGAAGAAAATTGATGCAGAGATTGATCTGAAGTATTGGCAAACAGAAGACCCCCAATTTCCCCAATATTTTTCTTAAGGCTTTCCTATACTTCTCCCCAACACCAATTGGCTAACATTGATAGTTTATTAACTGTCAGTATGGACCCTTTAATATTATGTGTTTTATTTAAAGACATTAGTCTTTAAGGTCTTTAAAGAAGGGTGACCACAGGAAGTACTTCAAGGAGGATAACCCTGAAGATCCTATAGGTGCTAATACTCAAAATGAAACTTCAAAAAAAAGATGTTTGCCATGGATCCGAGCCAATTCAATTTTAGCTTGAGAAGTGAATTCAGGTTATGTCTGAAAGCCTTACCTTTCTTAGAAAAGCTCCAAAGACCTAAGTGATAATTCAGGTTACAGGCTTTGTGGGAGATGGCAAATCCAGCCTAAGGAAAGCAGTCTGGAATTTTACAGTTTCACATTAAATTACACTTCAGCATTGTGGCATTAGGGGAATGGTAGAAATTCGTAGTGCTAAGAATTGAGTGACCCCTTTAACCAGCTACCTTAACCCCCATACCCAAGATTTGTAGTGAAAAAATATTGTATGGGCTGGGTGCTGTGGCTCACGCCTGTAATCCCAGCACTTTGGAAGGCTGAGGCTGGCAGATCACTAGAGGTCAGGAGTTTGAGACCAGCCTGGCCAACATAGTGAAACCCTATCTCTACTAAAAATGCAAAAATTAGCTGGGCGTGGTGACACACACTTGTAGTCCCAGGTACTCGGGAGACTGAGGCAGGAGAATCGCTTGAATTCAGGAAGCAAAAGTTGCAGTGAGCCGAGATTACACCACTGCACTCTAGCCTGGGTGACAAAGTGAGACTCCGTCTCAAAAAAAAAAAAAAGAAATCATATGACTAATAGAGTCTGCCTCATATACCTAATCTTTTCCCAGTTTAAAACATCTTTCTTTAATACATTCGTTTTCTCAGTTTTAAAGTGCTAGCTTCAAAATTGGCAAAGATTTCAGAGTTGAAGCCCTTGCTTTCTCTAGTTACCATTCCTTTTCCTCTAGATTTCCCCCAAATCTGTTTTCAATATTGGTAGCTAGAGTTCCTTTTTTTCTTCCTTTTCAAGAAGAAAATAGAACCAGGCACGGTTGCATGTACCTATAGGCCCAGCTACTCTGTAGGATGAGGTGGGAGGATTGCTTGAGCCCAGGAGTTTGAGTCCCGCCAGAGGACCTTATCGCTAAAGGGGGGAAAAAATCGGAGAAACTATCTCCTCAGAGGGAAGAAGAAAGCCCAGAGTCAATTCTAAGATGTCTTTTGTTTTCAGCATTAGGGCTTGTGGGTCTTTTCAGCCCTTCAGTGTTGTGAAAGAGAAGAAACAGATCAGCAGAATTAGTAGGGAATAACAGAGGCAATTCATTGAGACATAACCGTGTACAAATTGAGTGTCCTTTATCTGAAATGCTTGGAACCAGAAGTGTTTGGATTTTAGATATTTTTGGATTTTGGAATATTTGCATTATAGCTTTTGGTTGAGCATCCCTGATGTGAAAATCTGAAGTCTGAAATGCTCCAAGGAATGTTTCTTTTGGGCTTCATACGGGCACTCAAAAAGTTTTGGATTTTAGAGCATTTTTTTTTTTCAGATTTTTGGATTAGGGAAGCTCAGCTTGTCATTAAATAAAATATGTAAGCTACTAATAGCTAAATATAAGAAAAACAATTATAGTAAATAACGACAATGCCAACAGGTTTTAAAACCTCCAAAATGTGATGTTAAGCTAGTGATTAATTTTAGAGTGAAGTTGAAGAGATCTAAATGAATGTTTAAATGCCTAAACAACTTCTCTTCCTAGTGTTGTATGTTTTGATAGCACATGAGTATAATTCGAAGGGAGTAAAGTTTTAAGAACATACTTATGTGACTAGTGGATTACTGAAATTTTTTTCTACTGGATATATAATTGCTGTGTTTCTATATTTAATTTTCATTGACCTTTGCATCAAGAGTATATGCAAAAGTCAATGAAAAGTATTGCATCAGAATCATTAAGTATGCTTTAAAGTAAACATTAAGAAGAATAAATACTATGTAAAGCTTTCCTGAATGACTGTAACTTCAAAAGTAACTTAAAATGGTTTTATTATGGCCTAGAACAAAGTAAAATGATAGTGGAAACATCAGTTCAAGGATAGTTCTTCCTGAGTTAGGATTATCTAAATTTATCTAAAACATGACCTTCTTCCTGTCCCTAGAATATTCACATTGTTATTGTGACACAGGAATTTCAGAGAGACCAAAAAATCCCTTGATTTCCTATCCTCACACCCACATGGCTGCATAAGTGACTTAATGTTTGAGTAGGAAATATTGTGTTTGGTGTAAGGGTAGCAACTTGAAATATCTTGATAAATTTTCTGCAGCTTATAGTCTCCAGATTTTTTTTCTAGGCATAAGATATACTTTCTATTTAGGAATGTCAGTCCTTCTCTCAACCTTATAGGAGGAGAATTGTCATTACTGTCTCTTTTTTTGGGGGGGGGGGGGTAGGTAAACAGTAATTTATACCTTGTCCAGTTTGCCTATATGTTAATGTGACCTTGGTTTACCAGATCAAGTGTGACTTTTGCTAAAGTTTAAAACCTAGAAAGTATTATCTCTGTCAAGAAAGTTAACACACTCTATACCTATGTTTAAATTTTACTAACATCTTTAAATTAAAATTTATATTTGTGATCTACACTAAATTTCCTTCTCAAGGTAGTACCTACATTTTGTAGTTTTTGCAAGGAGTAAATTTAATTTGCCCTTTTTTCCCCCTTTTTTAGAAGACAGTCTCGCTTTGTTGTCACCCAGGCTGGATCATAGCTCATTGGAGCCTCAATCTCCTGGGCTCAAGCAGTCCTCCTGCCTCAGCCTCCTGAGTAGCTGAAACTATAGGCACATGCCACCACGCCCAGCTAAGTTTTTAATTTTTTTTGTAGAGACGAGGTCATGCACTCTTAGCTACACTGGTCTCCAACTCCTGTGCTCAAGTGAACCTCCTGCCTCAGCTCCCAAAGTGCTGGGATTACAAGTGTGAGCTATTATGCTCGACCACTAATTCGCTTATAAGACAGATTTGCCTGTACTGAGGGATCAAAGTTAAGAAAAATAACTTCCTGTGACTGCCATTTCTGAGGACCTGCATTGCCTTGTAACTTGTAAAAGGATATTTTGAAGTTAGTAGAATGTCACCTACTACCTGGGTGCAAGGCTGTACGCTGTCCAAGTGGTCAGAAAGTGAGCTGGGGTTACTTCTACCTAAAGTGGTCCTATAAACAGTCCCTACTGCAAAGGTGTACCCTCATACTGAAAATACCACTTTGGCCTTTTTATATATGCTTACTTCAGTGTAACTTCTGTCTACTTCTAGAAGTCATACCTGCTGTTTGACTTGTCTTGTGCATCACTATCCCACTTTAGATAAAAATTGGGTTGTTCATAGGTGACTGATTTGCCCAAAGAGTGATATTTTGTTTGTAACCAATTATTCTGGTAGAAAAAGCCAGGGAAGGCCAGGCATGGTGGCTCACGCCTGTAATCCCAGCACTTTGGGAGGCCAAGGCAGGCAGATCACCTTAGGTCAGGAGTTTGAGGTCAGCCTGGCCAATGGCCAACATGGAGAAACCCCATCTCTACTAAAAATACAAAAATTAGGGGGGTGGTGACACATGCCTGTAATCCCAGCTACTCGGAGGCTGAGGCA
This sequence comes from Rhinopithecus roxellana, assembly GCF_007565055.1. Classification (NCBI taxonomy): domain Eukaryota; kingdom Metazoa; phylum Chordata; class Mammalia; order Primates; family Cercopithecidae; genus Rhinopithecus; species Rhinopithecus roxellana. The sequence continues at coordinate 46,998,809 of NC_044552.1, read as the reverse complement.
GGAGAATCACTTTAACCTGGGAGGCAGAGGTTGCGGTGAGCCAAGATCGCGCCACTGCACTCCAGCCTGGGTGACAGAGTGAGACTCCGTCTGAAAAGAAAAAAGCCAGGGAAGATCTATTATTTTTCTTTTCTTAAAATAAACTTTTTTAAAAGAGCAGTTTTAGGTTCACCGTAAAATTGAGCAGAAAGTACAATCAGGCAGTGTCCACTTACCTCCTCCCCTCCCACCCCTCCATGCAAAACCTCCACTATCCTCATTGGAAACCACAGGATACATTTGTTTCAATCTGTGAACCTCCATTAACACATTATGTGCTTCTAGTCTCCAGAAAAATTTAGGCATAAGATATACTTTCTATTTATGAATGTCAGCCCTTCTTTCAACTTTGTAGGAGGAGAATCGTCATTACTGTCTTTTTTTCTTTGGTAGGTAAACAGTAATTTATAAGTTGTCCACTTTGTCTGTATGTTAATATGATCGTGGTTTACATTAGGGTTCATAGTGTACATTAGGGTTCACACTTGGTGGTGTATATTATCTAGATTTTGACAAATGTATACTGACATGTATCTGTCATTGTGGTATCACTGAAAATAGTTTGACTGCCCTAAAAATCTTCTGTGCCCTGCCAGTTTATCCCTCCTCCTTGACTATCCCCTGTCAATCACTGATCTTACTACAGTTTCCGTAGTTTTGCCTTTTCCAGAATGTGATATGTGGCCATGCAGTCTATAGCCTTTTCAAATTGGCTTCTTTCACTTAGTAATAAGGTGCTTTTTCCTCCATGTCTTTTCACAGCTTGATAGCTCAGTTCTTTTTAGCATTGAATAATGTTCTATTGTCTGAATATACCAAAGTTTATCCATTCACTGATTGAAGGACATCTTGGTTACTTCCAAGTTTTGGCACTTATGATAAAGTTGCTGTAAACAGCTGTGTGCAGGTTCTTGTGTGGACGTAAGTTTTCAGTTCATCTGAGTAACTACCAAGAAGCCCAATATGTTTAGTTTTGAAACTGCCAAACTGTTTTTCAAAGTGTGTTTACCATTTTGCATTCCCACCAGCAATGAAATGAGAGTTGGCTCTTGCTCCACATCCTTGCTAACATTTGATGTTGTCAGTGTTTTAGATGTGGCCATTCTAATAGGTGTATATTGGTGTCTTGTTGTTTTAATATATGCTTCCCTAATGACATATGATGTTGATCTTTTCATATGCTTAATTTGTCATCTGTATATCTTCTTTGGTGAGGTGTCTGTTTAGGTATTTCCCCATTTTTAAGGCAGGCTGTTCATTTTCTTATTGTTTAGTTTTAAGAGTTCTTTGTATATACTGGATTACAGTCCTTTATCAGATGTGTCTTTTGCACATATTCTCCCAGTCTGTGGCTTGTGTTCTCATTTTTTGACATTGTCTTTTGCAGAGAAGTTTTAAGTTCTAATGAAGTGCAGCTTATCAATTATTTTTTTCAAGGACCATGCTTTTGCTCCTGTATCTAAAAAGTCATTGTCATGCACAAGGTCATTTAGATTTTCTCCTATGTTATCTTTTAGGAGTTTATAGTTTTATATCTTGTATTTTGTCCTGTGATTCATTTTATGTTAATTTTTGTGAAGGGTGTAAGGTCAGGGTCTAGATTCATTTTTTTTGCATGTGGATGTCTACTTGTTCAAACACTATTTGTTAGAAAGACTGTCTTTTCTTCATTGTATTGTTTTTGCTCCTCTGTCATAGATCAGTTGACTTTATTTATGTGAGTCTGTTTCTGGACTCTCTGTTATGTTTCATTGGTCTGTTTGTCCCTTCTTTTGACAGTACCACACAGTCTTAATTACTGTAGCTTTCTAATAAGTTTTGAAGTCAGTTAGTGTCGGTCGTATGACTTTGTTCTCCTTCAGTACTCAGCTGGCCAATAGGAGTTTTTTGCCTTTCCATATACACTTCAGAATGAGTTTGTCGTTATACACAAAATAATCTGTTAGGATTTTGATTGTGATTACATTGAATATATAGATCAAAGATGAAGTTAGGAGAACTGACATCTTGACAATAGTGAGTCTCCTATCCATGAACATGAAATATCTCTCCACTTCTTGAGTGGTTCTTTGATACAAAATCAACTACAAAAGTCAGTATCATCTCTATATACCAATAACAGTTAAGCTGAAAACCAAATGGAGAATACAGCCCCACTTACAATAGCCACACAAAATATTGAATACACCTAACCAAGGTGTGAAAGATCTCTATGAGGAAAACTACAAAACAATGCTGAAAGAAATCATAAATGACAAACAAATGGAAAAACATTCCATGCTCATGGGTGGGAAGACTCAATATCATTAAAATGGCCATTCCGTCCAAAGCTTTCTATAGATTTAACACTGTTCTTATCAAACTACCAATGTCATTTTTCACAGAAGTAGAAAAAAATATTCTAAAATGTATATGTAACCAAAAAGCCTGAATTGTCAAGGCATTCCTAAGCAGAAAGAACAAAGCCAGAGACATCACATTACCTAATGTCTAATTATACTACAAGGCTACAGTAACCAAACCAGTATGTTACTGTTATAAAAATAGGCATACAGACCAATGGAATAAATTAGGGAACCCAGGAATAAAGCAGCACAGGCACAACCAACTCACCAACTCATCTTCAACAAAGTGGACAAAAATAATCAAGAAAAGATACTCTGTTCAATAAATGATGCTGGGAAAACTGGCTAACCATATGCAGAAGTGTAAAATTGGACCTCTTACATATATAAAAATTAACTCAATGGATTAAAGACTTAAATGTAAGACCTGAAACTATAAAAATTCTAGAAGAAAACCTAGGAAGTACTCTTCTAGACATTGGCTTAGGCAAAGAATTTATGATGAAGACCCCAAAAGCAAACAGAACAAAATCAAAAATAGAAAAATGGGACTTAATTAAACGAAAGAGCTTCTGCACAGCAAAATAAACTATCAACAGAACTAACAGACAACCTACAGAATGGGAGATAATATTTGCAAAGTATGTACCTGACAAAGGACTAATATCCAGAATCTATAAGGACTTAAATGAATCAACAAGGAAAAAAACCAATTCCATTGAAAAGTGGGCAAAGGCCATGAACAGACACTTCTCAAAAGACAACATACAAGCAGCCAACAAACATGAAAAAATGCTCAACATCACTAATCAGAGAGATGCAAATCAAAATCACTATCAGATACCATCTCACAGCAGTCAAAATGGCTATTTCTAAAAAGTCAAAAAGTAAAATATTGGCAAGGTTGTAGAGAAAAGGAAACATACACTGTTGGTGGAAATGCAGCTTAGTTCATCGCCTATGGAAAGCAGTTCAGAGATTTCTCAAAAAACTAAAAATAGAACTATGATTCCACCCAGCAATCCCATTACTGGGTGTATATCCAAAGGAAAATGCTGGGCATAGTGGCTCACACCTGTAATCCCAGCATTTTGGGAGGCTGAGGTGGGAAGATCACTTGAGCCTAGGAATTTGAGACCAGCTTGAGCAACATAACAAGCCTCCATCCCTACAAATAAGTTACCCAGGTGTGGTGGTGTGCACCTGTAGTCCAGCTACTCAGGAGGCTGAGAAGGAGGATTGCTTGAGCCTGGCAGGTCAGGGCTGCAGTGAGTTGTGATTGTGTCACAGCCCTCCAGTCTGAGTGATGAAATGAGACCGTGTTTCAAAAATAAATAAGAAATCATTTCACCAAAAAGACACGTGTACTCATATGTTCATAGCAGCACTATCCACAACAGCAAAGACATGGAATCTACCTGTGTGCCCATCATCAGTAGAATGGATAAAGAAAATGTGGTATATGTACACTGTGGAATGCTACACAGCCATAATAAAGAATGAAATCATTCTGCACAGGTACAGCAACATGGATGCAGCTGGAAGCTGCTACTCTAAGCAAACTAATGCAGAAACGGATAAACAAGTATCACATGTTGTCATTTATAAGTGGGAGCTAAATCTTGGGTTCACATAGAGAGTAAGTTGGGAACAAAACTCCAAAAGGAGAGAGAGAGGGTAGGGGGACAAGGGCTGAAAAACTTCCTATTGGACACTATGTTCATTCTCTGGGTGATGGAATCAGTAGAAGCCCAAAGTTCGGCACCATGCAGTATACCCTTGTAACAAACTCTCAAATGTACCCTTGAATGTGAAATAAAAATGAAAAAAAAAAAAGTTTTTTGAGTTCTTTCATCAGAGTTTTGTAGTTTTCTTCATACAGATGTACACATTTTGTTATATTTATACCTAAGTATTTCGTCTGGAGGGAGTACTAATGTAAGTGGTGATTTTTAAATTTCAAATTCCACTTGTTCATTGCTGATATATATGAAATCAATTGACTTGTGTATTAACCTTGTATCCTGCAACCTTGCTATAATTGCTTATTAGTTCCAGGAATGATTCTGTTAATTATTTTGGATTTTCTACATGGATGCAAACAAAAAGTTTTATTTCTTCCTTCGCAATCTGTATACCTTTTATTTATTTTTCTCATCTTACTTCATTAAATGGCTAGGACTTCTAGTACAATGTTGCGAGTGGCAAGAGGGGATATCCTTGCCTTGTTCCTTATCTTAGTGTGAAGACTTTCTGTTTCTCATCATTAAATGGTGGTGGTAGCTGTAGGTTTTTTGTAGATGATCTTTATAAATTGAAGAAAGTTCCCTTCTCTTCTTACTTTGCTGAGAGTTTTTATCATGAGTGGGTGCTGGATTTTGTTAAATGCTTTTTCTGCATCTATTAATATAGGATCATATGTGAGGGTCCCTCTATGGGTGGCTCCCCTGGAATTTTTAACTCTCAGGCTTCTCCACGCTAAGCATCCATTAGAGTTTAGTTTCCTATGGAGGTTCCTGCTAGAAGGTTTCCCCTTTAGTAAGTTGATGTTGTTTATTTACCTCTCTCTTTCCAGTTTTAGGGGTTGGCGCTTTGCCTGATGACCCCACCTCTCTGACAGATCTAAGAAGAGTTTATTCTTCAGCTTTTAAGTGAATAAAGATGATAAATGTCCTAATAGCTCATTTGTCTAGCTTCCTGAAAACCAAAGATGCTGGTGGATACTTGACAGACCTACAAAATACTACATAAAACATACAATACACAAAATAGGTTCTTACAAATATAACTCAAGTAAATGGTTCTTTAGTATAGTAGCTGTTTGATGAATGGATGTATGTTATCCAAATGCTAATTTTGTTAATTAAAAGGAATGAAAATTATTTTTCTATTATAGGAGAATGTTAAACGTAAAGACCATATTGATCATCAGAAGGATAAAGTTGCTTTAACTCTGGCTCGTTTAGCCCGCCATGTTGAAGTGGAGAAACAGCAGAAAGAAGAGAAGAATAGAGCGTTCAGAGTATGTGGCTATTTTAATCAGTATTTTATATAATTAAAAATTATTTATAATAAAGGTTGTAAAGAGAAGCCTTTAATAAAAAAAAAGATTTAATCAAAGCTCAGCATGTACCCTAGATCGCTCATAAATTTGATAATAGTTATTGATAATAGCTTTTTACATCTATTTTTAGTTTGTTGGATTCCTATCTGTATATAGGAAAAGAAGAAAAATAGAATTAACTGAGTGGACTTCATTTTTGAGAATTAAAAATAATGGATTTCTCAAAGCAGATGAGCAGTTAACAAGTTTCTGGTTATTTTATCATAAGAGTGAAAAGAGTTTTATCAGGGCTTTTATAGATATAAGCTGTTGAAAGATTATTTTCTTTTTTTTTTTTTTTTTTTTTTTGAGACGGAGTCTTGCACTGCCATCCAGGCTGGAGTGCAATGGCCGGCTCTCAGCTCACTGCAAGCTCCGCCTCCCGGGTTCACGCCATTCTCCTGTCTCAGCCTCCCGAGTAGCTGGGACTACAGGCGCCCGCCTCGTCGCCCGGCTAGTTTTTTTTTTTGTATTTTTTAGTAGAGACGGGGTTTCACCGTATTAGCCAGGATGGTCTCGATCTCCTGACCTCATGATCCGCCCGTCTCGGCCTCCCAAAGTGCTGGGATTACAGGCTTGAGCCACCGCGCCCGGCCGAAAGATTATTTTCTACTGGATAGAACCAGACTGCTTTCTCAAATTTTAGCTTATCCTTCCAAATTAAATCCATTACTGAAAGGAAGAAATTTGAAGCAGGTTTGTAGATGAACGGCTGTGTGGAAATGAAAGCCCATTTTTAGAATCTTGCATGGTATAAATTTTTTCCTTGACTTGCTTTAGAAGGCCCCAAATGAAATTACTTAAAGAATTCCCTCAATACTGACAAATGTCCTTTAGGAGCAGAATGTTGATGCGTTGGGTAAAAAACTCCATACTAAAGTACAAAAATAGAAATTTAAACCATGCCTCTGGCCAGCAGCTGTTTAGATTTCAGTAGATCACTACTTTTATAGACTTTGGGTTTCATTCTGTGAATGGACAGTTTAGAGATTCTCCCAGGTCAGAATAAGCACTATGATTTTGTAATTTTAGCATGCACGTTTTGGATTCCTTATTCCATTGGTTATTATAAAGTAATTTGTGTATTTCTGTAGCATCCTAATCTGTTATAAAATGGTGTTTAAATTTAGAAATAAGCTAGTTTGGGGGCTTTTACTTTATGATGTAATATCAATTAAATTAGACTATGGTATTCTAATTGTATGTTTAAAATGTTTATTGCATATATACATATGTGCACACAGACACACACATATATGCAAACACACAAAATATTATTTTTATCCTGGCAGAAACACTATTCAGTTTTAAGGAAGTTCCCCGTCCCCTCTCCCCGCCCGCCTCTGGAACTATAAGTATGTTGTTTGATTTTTTTTTATGTGTCATACCTCTTTGACAGAGGAATTACTTGCAAACTGTCTTACTTTCCCTCAGGTTTCCTAAGTGATGCTAGCTTCTTTTCCCAGGCAATCCTAATGGCTACATAGATAATAAAGTTTTTGTGATGAGCCCAGAATCTTGTATAGTCACTGTGACAACTAAGTTTTTTCTCAAGGGTAGTTTCAGCCTCCACCCATGTAAATGGTCATTCATTTTATTAAATACTTTACATTGAATATCTTTTTAGAAATTTAGAAATTTTGAATTTTTTGTTTAACCAGTTGGAAAGAATAAATTTGTCTAGATTTCATTCTTCTTTAAAGAAGAAAAGACTCACATAGCAAGCTCATTGCTTGCTATCCAGCCATAATTTTGTTTTTCTAACTTGATTCCCTTTATGGATTACTTATTTTTTAAAAGTAGATGACAAAACAACAACAACAACAATAAAAAACTACCCAGAAAGGAAGATAATGAAACTGAAATAGAAATAATTTTTAAAGAATTCTAGTGAATGATAATTCTGGCTAAAATTAGACACTATAGAAAATGTCTTTCAACTGTTGTAGGCCTTTGTGAATTGTTGGTGTCTTCATTATTAAAGTTTAAGTTATCTTACTTTTGTGCTGGAGAGGTTTCAAAGAAGAAAAAAGGAATATTCATTAAAATCTTCACTGGAGTCTAGACCCCATGGCTCATGCCTGTAATTCCAGCACTTTGGGAGGACGAGGCGGATAGATCACCTGAGGTCAGTAGTTCGAGACAAGCTTGGCCAACATGGGTGAAACCCCGTCTCTACTAAAAATTTTTTAAAAATTAGCCAGGTGTGGTGGCACATGCCTGCAATCCCAGCTACTTGGGAGACTGAGGCTGGAGAATCGCTTAAACCCGGGAGGCGGAGGTTCCAGTGAGCCAAGATCGTGCCAGTGCACTCCAGCCTGGGCGACAGAGCGAGACTGTCTCAAAAAAACAAACAAAAAAACCCAAAATCTTCACTGGATACTTCACTTTCAGAGATCACGTGTTGTGCTGACCATTTGACTAGCTACCAGCTTTGTGTATTGATATTCCAGGAGTTAAGACGACTTGCAAGAAAGGGTGTAACCCTGAAGTTTTTGAAAGTTGCTTTGTGATAGAGAAAAAGGGTGGCTAATTTTAGGATGATTTCAGTAAGTGTTTTTTGAGCATTGACTATGCGTGTTCATAGAGTTCAAATTCTATTGTAAGAAATGCCAGAGAACTTGAAAAAAAAACCTATTTAATTTTAATTATTGGAAATTGTTAAAATAAGTATGCTAGTAGTTGGTATGTAGTAATATTTAATCTCAATTATATTACTTTAATTGAAGGGTTTTTATTGTAATGGATTATTGCAAGGAACTTTGATAAATGGTCTAATTTAATATATAAGATGGCTTAGAATATATCTATTGGGCTATTGCTTTCTTTGGATAGGCTAACTTTGATTTTACTATTGTTTGTTTCTTATTGCGTGTTATTCAGTATAGTGATCCTGTTGGATACACTTTGAAAAAGTATTTGGTGATTTTTGAAGTTGGGATACTGCATACTCTATGTATGAAAAATACAGTGCACATTAGCACTTTAGGACTTTAGTAGTCCTACATGAAAGTAACCTTTTAAAATTTTGTGTTAAAACTAGTGTTTCTATACTTAATTTGATTACAGAGAATTTTTAAAAAGGCATGTAATGCATATTAACATTCATGAGAAGTAGTATTCCATGGATCTAATTTGAACAATGTCATGTAGATTTTCTTCAGATTAAAATCTTGGGCCGGGCACGGTGGCTCAAGCCTGTAATCCCAGCACTTTGGGAGGCCGAGACGGGCGGATCACAAGGTCAGGAGATCGAGACCATCCTGGCTAACACGGTGAAACCCCGTCTCTACTAAAAATACAAAAACTAGCCGGGCGAGGTGGCGGGCGCCTGTAGTCCCAGCTACTCGGGAGGCTGAGGCAGGAGAATGGCGTGAACCCGGGAGGTGGAGCTTGCAGTGAGCTGAGATCTGGCCACTGCACTCCAGTCCAGGCGACAGAGCGAGACTCCGCTCTTTCCCCTCACTTATCCTTCCTGATAGAAAACCCTGTTCCACTGATAGCTAGGCCATACATTATTATGGTTTATATCTTACAAATCCAGTGTTGCTGACTCTGATTCTTTTTGAAGTACATGTAAATCTATCTGAGAGGCAGTATGATTATACTCATTAGTGCATGAAGTCTAGAATCAGATTGCCAGGGTTTGAATTCTGACATTGTTATATATCCTTGGGCAATTTATTTGACCTCTCTGTACGTCAGGTTTTTCATCATAAAATGGGAACAATAATACCTAAAATCTAAAGTCTTTTTAAAACTGCCTCACACATGGTTAGTGGCCAATAAGTGTTAATTTTAATACACATGATTAGAAAATATACAAATAGTTTCATGGATAACTAGAAAGATTAGGCTTTTAGCAATATAGAGCATCTAGTTCAGCATTGTCGTTGGCCTGCTGCTTGCTATAAATAAAGATTTATTGGAACACTGCTACACCACTTGTTTATATTTTGTTTGTGGCTGCTCTCCTGCTACAATGGCAGAGTTGGTAAAGACTCTATGGCCTGCAAAGCTGTAATGAAATATTAACTAGCCCTTTGGAAAAGTTTGTCAACCCTTGGTCTAGATGGCAACAAATGCTTTATACTGGCACATATTAAGTGCTAATGAGTTATGTTATTAATATTACTCAATGAACAAATACTTATTAGGTTCCTTCTGTATGTTCCAGATTAAATATGGAAAATTTGAAAAAATACATAAAAGTTTGAAAATAATCCTTTAAATGGAAATTCCTAGAAGTAGCCTTCATAACTTTTAATACATCTATTTTCAGGCTTTTTTTCCCTCTGCAGATATAGTTGCATATGGATTGAAATTACTCTTTGCTTATATTTTGCCTCATTTGTTTAATGCAATTTGGCAAACTACTTGATACCAAAGTATATTCCCACACCTTTGAAAAATTTGGCTAATGTTTTTAATGACATTCATCAAATGTACATACCATAATTTATTTAAACAATACCCTGTTGTTAGGGATGTAGGTTGTAGTGAATTTTGTGCAGTAACACTGGTATACACATCTCAGAGCATGCATTTTTATTTTGATGTATTTCTTTGGCATAAATTTCTAGATGTGGAGTTCTAGGGATAAAAAGTAATCAGTATTTTCTGATCACTAATGTGTCAAAATCCTTTTCTCAAGCAAAACAGGTTAGTAATCTTAATTGAGTTTTTTCTTAATGTCTTCAGGAAAAAATTGATTTTCAGCATGCTCATGGGTTACAAGAATTGGAATTTATTCGAGGACATTCTGATACAGAAGCAGCAAGACTGTGTGTGGACCAGTGGCTAAAAATGCCAGGTATTCTTTAGAAATTACACTAAGGTTACCTAGCTTCCCCAAAGCCTTAAGGCAGAAAGTACGTCTGTTTTATGCTGTTGCTAATAAGCATATAAGGTATTAAATTTTATTTCAGTGATACTAATATCACCTCATAATGGCCTACTTTATAATGGCCTACTTTGCCCATTGTCTTTCTTCTTTGGCACAGGTATATTTGAGTCTAAGCAATATAGGTCGTACCTGAGCTCATTAGATATTACTCATTTATTCATTTATATATTTAATAGTTATTGCATGAAGTAGTACATATGTCCACGGGAGGTGTGTAACAGATTATTTGAGGTCGTTAGCTTCTCTAAGGAAATGGAATTTAAACTGAGATCTAGAGGATTCATGTTTACTTATTTATTCATCAGTGCAGCCTATGTAGATATTTAATAAGGAAGCATCATCATAGGAGACTTGTCAAAACATTTGGTAGCTTCTTCATTACTAACTCTTTGCAGATCTTAGATTCCTTGAAGAGTTGCTGTGGAACATTTCTTACTCCACCAGATAATTTGGTGGAATTTTCAAGAGCCAGTAGGAGAGTCCCACCATGACAACTTTCCTGTCTTGTCTTTAAGAATATCTACTCTGCCTTTAAAGGGTCAGGATATCCACAGAAACCTTAGCTGTGGATTTAATCCAACAAAGTTTAATTGCAAAAGGTCACAGAAATATCTATGCATGCGATGCTTAACTTTGTTGAATCTAGGTATCTTGGATTCTAAAGTTAGTTTTCAAGGGCTTTCCTTTGGGATCAAATTGCCACTTATAAAAAAATTTAATAATTTATATTTATTGGTACTTAGCAGTTCATTCCATTTGATACCTGACATAATCAACATTTTTGACACTTGGCCACCCCCTGAAACTGTATTTTCTCCTTATCAACCTGCTTGTGCCTCGCAAACTCCCCTCCTTCCCCCAAAAACCTTTTTCTTTGTTTTCTTCTTATTTGCCTGTGGGGTTTATACATGGCCAACAAATAATACAACAAATAATAGGGATTGCTGAGTTAATATGGTTATTGTATATCATGTCCAATTATGTGATAAGCCTATCTAGATTTATTCTATATAAGTTTGGTTGCTCAGCCATCTGTGATCTCAGTACTTGATTCATTTCACTAATACAGTATTTATTTTGTTGGATTGATCCGTTTATGTGTCTGTCTCTTCCACCTGACTATATGCTTCTTGGGCACAAAGACCAAATCTTACTAATACTTTTTAGTGTCGATTCCTTAAAAGAATGCTCAGCGTAGAGATACTCAATGAATGTTGGTTGAATTTTTATAGAGGTAGGCTATAAATATTTGCATAATGAACACAGAAAGGAAGCCTAGAACTTGGGTTCCAAATCTTACTGTTATTAAACAAAAAAATTATATGACGTTCCAGATCTACTTTGGCAAAAGACACATAGAAAATATGGTAAATGGTTTTGCTTCTTGGGGTGTTTTTTGAAAGCTTATAGTTTTTAAAATCCCTCTTCGTGTACATTCAGTTCTCAGTGGAAGAAGTTAATGACTAGCTCAGTGGTGTCATCTTTGCTGCATCAGAATATTCTGGGACCTTTTAAACAGATGCCTACACCTCATTATCTCCAGAGATTCTTATAGGGCATCTGTACTTTTGGGAAAGATCCCTAGGTAGATAGGAAAATGGGCTAGAACTAGAAGACTTTATCATCTCTAAGGTCTCTTCTAAAAATTATCTCATGAGTCTGACACTTTCAAGTCCTATATAGAATGGTAGTTGGGCCAGCAATACGCCCTTCAGGCTTAATATCTGGCCTCCAGATTGTCAGAATATTGTAATGCATTGTAAGTTGAATCTTGAGCATCTGTTTTTGTATTTCCCTGAGCAGGTCAAGTAGGATCAAATGAGTTATTTAGCTGTGTCTTTATGGTACTTTCAAGATTAGTGTTTTCTCTGCCTTTCAGTACTGGCTTTTTGATGGCTGATGAGCTTAAACCTGGAGTTAAGGTCTGTAGTTTTGCTCTTTTTTGTGTGATGGACTCAGCTTTTTGCTTGGTCTCTGAGGCAATGTAAAAATAAAGTTTGGAATCTATGCCTGAACAGCTGCTATAGTATTGGGCTATATTTGGTATGGTGCTATTCCATAAATGAGCTTTAGAGAGTGCTGAGATCCTTTAAGAGCATGTAGCTGGGGAAAAGAGAGAGAAATCACTGTTCTCTTTAATTATAGAGAGTGAGATTCTACTTCTCAGGAGCATTAAAGGACTCATTCAGTCTATTTCAAAATACAGTACTCAGCTGTTACAATTCAGTTCTTTCATTAGAAGTATTTTAAGTACCTTATTTATAATTATTCTAATGTTGGACAATCCATTCTTTATGGATTTTTAGAGTTGCCCAGTTTGCATAAATTTGAATACTTAGTATTATAATTTTTTAAAATGCTCTCTGTACTATTTAAGAAAAAACTGTTTAAATCTCTGTATTTTGCATTTCCATGGGGAAGCCTCCCCACCCCTTCACCCAGGAATTGGCTTCTCCAACTTTATTTATATCCAGAGCCATTATTTATAGCTAAATAAAGGTCCTAATAGGAAACATCTGAAATGTGGGTGGACAATTATAAAAGTTGTCATAATTCTTACTACATTAAGAATGTTAAAGATAAAAAAGTATATTGTCATTTTAATGCCTCTTTAAGACTAAAATATGATTAATTCCATGCTGTCCATTATTTGTTATCAGAACACATTTATAAACATTTTGACAGTTTGATAGAGGCATTCCCCTAATAAAGACTAAAGGAGAGGAAAAGCAATTAAAACCTTAATCATATATAACAATTTTGGGATTTAAAAATCATATTGTCTTAAGAGAATAATTCTATTTAAATGCTTAGGGCTTTGTAGAAAATTCAGTAAAGATAAATATTTAGTTTTTTGCTATATGAAATATTCAAAGCATTTGAGTGAAATAGTCCACAAGAGATAGTAATAAAAGAGAGAGTAATCAAACTGTCTGTGAATCAGAATACTTGTGGTTGTTTTGCAATTGTTTTTATACAACTTAACTCTTTAAATTTTTCTTCATATATCATGTGTTGGGAGTTTCCCTGAGGACATTTGGCTGGGGGATTCATCTACAAGTTTTGTGACTTTAAGATCAAAATTATAAAGAAAGAAAGGGGTGAAAAATGGACCAGGATAAAGGAGGATTAATTAATTAAGAGAATAAAATGGTAGACAAACTATTTCCTAATTGGCTTTTTAAAGGGAAAAAGAGAAAGGACAAAATAGGATAAGTAGAAAGGGGAGAGATATCAACAATAAGTAAATCTCTGATTTGTGTTCTATAAATTTGTTATCCCTTGCCCTTATATTACTTGATGTCCAAATTGGAGCTGATTGATCAGTGGCTTGATTCCTCAGAAAATAACACACTTACCCTCCTTGCATCCCTGCTGTCTTCACTCCGTCCTCTCTACCCCAGTTATGTTGTTTAATATAATTTTCATAGAGCTCAGACCCTCTATAGTATAGCTAAATTTACAACACAGCTAAAATAGTTAAAAGAGAAAATAAGACTTAGAGGAAAAGATCTGGCTGGGCACAGTGTCTTATGCCTGTAATCCCAGCATTTTGGGAGGCCAAGGTGGGAGGATCACTTCAGGTCAGGAGTTTGAGATCAGCCTGGGCAACATTGAGAGACCCTGTCTCTACAAAAAATAAAAATATTAGCTGGGCATGGTGGCATGTACCTATAGTCCTACCTGCTCAAAATGAAGGGAGTAGGGGCGTAACCTTCTAATGCATTTGGTCTTTAACACATCTTAGCTGTTGAACTTAAAGAAAAGGATTTTTTTTTTTTTTTTAAACCTAAAGGGAATGCTACTTGGAGCTGGGCATGGTGACATGCTCCTGTAGTTTGAGCGACAGCAGAAGGATTGATTGAGCCTAGGAAATATAGCAAGATGCCCATCTCAAAAAAAAAAAAAGAGAGAGAGAATGCTACTAGGTAATATTAAGGACTTTTTTTGGTCACAACTTATTTACTTTTAGATTATTATATCTTTTATAAGAGAGGTAAACAGTTATAATTAGGATCATCCAGTTGATGCTATATCATAATTTTCATTGTTTTGTCCTAATTTTGATCACTAGCCCAAAAGATAAGTATCTGAAATAATAACCTAAGAATTCATATTCTGATGATACAGGACTCAAAACAGGCACAATTAATTCTGGAACAAAAAGTTCATTCCGAAGAGGAGGCCAAATGCGGGTGTCTGGGAAACCAATTTTATGTCCTATAATGCACTGTAACAAGGAGTTTGACAATGGGCACCTTCTCTTAGGACATTTGAAAAGGTAAGTAGGATATTCAGAATAGTGAATGCTGAGGATCTAGTGAGCTACAAAGTGATTTCATAAAATGAAAGCGTAATGCACCTTTGCCATTATGATTGTATAGTTTTATATTCCAAACCCAAATTATTTTATGCCATTATGATATAATTTTTTCATAATTGGTGCAGTCAGATTCTTCTAGTGGGTGTACCTTTTAGCTTTATGGGTATAGCTTTTAAATATTGATTTTTCCCTAATATAGCTTATAAAGTTCTAAACAGACTTTTTCCATTGAAATCCAGATAGGTTAGTTTTAGAGAAATCTAGCCCATAAATGTAAGTTTCAAGAGACAAGGAGCACGTACAGTTATTTAGTCTAGCCTGAAGAAAGGTAATAGGCATTACAAAATAAATGTTAAAAGCAAACTAATGTAAGCAAAATTAATAATAAAAATTCTATTTATTGAAACCCATTTTATCAATTTACTGAGTTTGGTGGTTTTTTTTTTTTTTTGTTCGTTTGTTTTTGTTTTTTTTTTTGAGATAGGTTCTTACTCTGTTGCCCAGGATGGAGTCCAGTGCAGCTTCCACCTCCCGGGCTCAAGGGATCCTCCCATCCTCCCATCTCAGCCTCCTGAGTAGTTGGGACTACTGTTGTACGCCCCCACACCCAGCTAATTTTTGTATTTTTTGCAGAAACGTGGCTTTGCCATGTTGCCCAAGCTGGTCTTGAACTTCTGACCTCAAGCAGTCTGCCCACCTCAGCCTTCCAAAGTGCTGGGATTACAGGCGTGAGCCACCGCGCCCAGCCAGTTTACTGAGTTTTTGAATAGTGAAGCTTGAGAAAGTAGGTATCAAGGGAAGGTTGTATTAAATGTTTGAATCCCCATAGCCTCCCTTTCTGACAGTTGAAGAATGGGAAATTGAGAGTTTGGGGCTCTAAGCCATTGCCTTTTCCATATGTCTTACCGTACTTATTCCTTACCTTATCAAGAGAAGCTTCTAGAGGGAGTTGCAGCATTCTGTGAAAAACCACGTAAAGTCAAAGCTGGACCTGGGGTCAGGGAGGGAACAAAACTCAGTAGCATACTATATCTTAGCTAAAGTGCTCCAGGCAGTTTAAAATAATGCAGATTTATTAAATGTTAAAAATGAACATTAAAAGGATTAAAAGCCATTAGGGGGAACAAGTGTACTGGAAATCTTAGCATGAGATTATTATTGCAGTGATTAATTATTTAAAGTTAGTTGTAAGTCTTGTGGTAACCAAGGCAAGAAGTAAAAGACGCTGGACTTAAAATTTTCAAACGGGAAGTTTACCAGTTTGGTAAGATGCCTAAATCTGTTTTATCGGCTAGTTAGTACATATGAAATCTTGCATTAACTTTTGCTCACTTTCTGAGGGAGTTACTGAGCATATGGGAACCACTTGATATTTACTATATATGAAGAACATTACTTAATATTTCAGTAGAAAAGTGCAAAGTTCTGAATGTGTGTGTGTATGTGTTTAGCTTCACAAATGAAGTGACATAGTTGTTTCCCTAGAAGGCAGATTTATCTAATGTTACCTCTCTTTTGCTGAGTAGGTTTGATCACTCTCCATGTGATCCAACAATTACACTACATGGACCTTTCTTCAGCTCCTTTGCTTGTGTAATATGTTATAAAAAATTTGTTACTCAACAGCAATATAGAGATCACCTTTTTGATAAGGTAAGAGCATGTCCTAAATTAAGAGTATTATTTTTCTAGATAGCCGTGGAGTTAAGTGTAGGTTTTTTCATGCTGCTCTTAAGCTTGCAATTACCAGTGATACACGTAAGTACCAAAACTGTGATTGTCAGTTGAAAATAAAATGATTTGGGCCATTAAGTTATTATAGGCAGGTAAACTTGATACCTTACAATCAGCAGTCCTAGAGATATCATCAAAATCCTTTCATGGAGTTGCTGTGTGAAATTAAATTACCTCGTTCAAGATGCTCTGAGTGAGTCACTTGATGAGAACCAAAACCCTGTTCTTAAGTCTTTCACTGCTTGTTGAAATGTTGGAGCCATATAGTAAATGACAAGTTATTAATGCTAGTTTTAAGGAATATAACTAGTATTTTAAAAGCTATGTTATATAATTCTAATTAAGTGTTAAATCTTAAGGGATATGAGTTGATTCATGATATGCAAATCCATGTAATACAGAACTCTAATGGGTTTTTACCATATTTGATAATAGGTATCTTTAATGACTTATTAACATGGCAGAAGTAATGTATGTTACTTATATTACTTGATGTATTTTTTAAAAAATATTAACAAAGACAAGAAATCACCCTTAATCTCACAGAGATAAGGACTATTATTAACATTTTGATATATGTGTTTTTAGTATTTCTCCATATATAGATAAATGTTTTTACATAAGGTATCTAAATTGTTTTGTGATTTAAGGCGGTGTGTTGCAAACATAAAAGCTTAAATAATCATCAAATCAGTGCATACATTTCTACATTTTAAATCAATGAATAATTTTCTTCTGTATGAATATAATATTTAATAAATTTCCCATTGGATGTATTGTTTGTTTTCTATTATTAAAAGCAATGCCATATTAAATATTCTATTAACTAAAAACCTTTGAGAATATCCATATTTGGATATTTGAGTAAATGTCAAATTGGATTTACCAAGTAAATATTAGATTTTGAAATAGTAAAATATTTATTCAGTTATGTTTTCAGAATTTGCTTCTCTCTAGAGCTATACCTGGGAAGTAACATGGAGAATAGCTTGGATTCTGTGTAGGTTCACAGCAGAGAATTAAAGCTTGCATTCTAAGTTTATCTAATTGAATTCTGCAGTACTCCCCATCTTTGTCCTGACACTAGAGGACATTTCCAGAACAGATGTGCATCTTGAAGCAGATTTTATTTTACACTTTCTTATGAGTTTTTGAGAGCCCGTGTCTTGTTCACTGTCTAGGCCCTATAGTACAAGTGAACTTAACTGTAGTTCTTCCACACAAGGAGCTTGTGCTCTGGAATGAACAAGCTTTAATGGTACAACATAAGTGAAATAGGAGTTCAGAGAAAGGGGAGAGAAGTATGAGAGAATTTGGCAAAGCTTTATGGAACAGAAAAGGTTCTCCAGGACTGGATTTGGATAGATGGAAAGTAAAAATGATAGAATTCTAGGTAAAATTGCAAAGCCTAACCAGAATAGTGACTATAGGAATAGATAGCATCCAGAAAGGAGTTAATGTAGCAGGCCTGAGACTACTGTTTTTACAAAGACTTCCTTGCAGTGTTGGCTCTTGGCTGGTGTATGAAAACTTGGATTTTGAGAGCGTTTCTTCTATTCTCTTTATATGAGTCACTTACTGTGCAAACAGTAATACTGTGCAGTATGGTTTATGCAGAACACCTGCTTTCCTTATGGGAGCCTGGAATTTTGGTACATGCTAGGCAGAGGTTTCCTATATGACCAGACCCCAGTAAACACCTTGGACTCTGAATCTATAATGAGCTTCCCTAGTAGACAGTAGTTCATATGTGTTGTCACAGCTCATTGCTAGGGGAATTAAATGTGTCCTTTGTGACTCCTTTGGGGAAGATTTCTTGGAACCTTGTACCTGGTTTCCTCTGGACTTTGCCCTTTGTGCTTTTTCTCTCTATTGATTTTACTTTATATCCTTTCATGCTGAGTCTAGTGAGTCCTCCTGACAAACCGTTGAACCTTAGGGTAGTCTTGGGGATTCCTAACAAAAATAAATAGTAACATGATCGTAAAGGCACAGGATTTTAAACTTGATATTGGCAAGAAGGAACTATTATAGAATAGTGACATGATGAAAATAACACATTATTCTTTTAGAGTTAGAAGGACTTCTAATTCTGGAGCCCAATTCCTTCCCTTTTTTTAGAGACACTGAAGAGACTGAGTGGCATTAGAATGGCAGTATTGTTCAGAATGGATTCAAAGATGTGAACAAAGAGACCAGTTTAGATGACTTTTGCAGTAATTTAGCTCTGAGATGAGCTAATGGCTAATTAGGTAATGGCATTCAGAATGAAGACCTTAAAGTGAAACCAAGAGACATGTTGAAGAAAGAAATGATAGGGTTATCCATTTCCATGACAAATGGAAGATTTGGGGAAAGAAGGGAAAAAAGGTGAAAGAGAACTGCATTCCATACTTTAGTGTTTGCAATAGGTTACTGATGTTCTGCATTTTTCAGAATTGGAGTTATTTCAGGACATGTTTCCCTATTCCAGGTACTGAGTGTTTTCTCTACTATAATGAGTGTATATGTTTGTTTTCTTTAGTAAATTTGAGTAGGTAGTTTAACTTTAAAATGAGTTATTTCACTTATTTTTTCCCCATATTTCATTAATTTGTTTTTTCTTTTTTTTTGGAATCACACATTCCATGCTGTTTTGCACTCCTTTTTGCCTTCTCTCTAGGAAGATTTATGACCTTCAGCATTCTGAAAAGCAATATGGTAACATAGAAAGGGCAAAGGCTTTGGTATCAGATAGACCTGGGTTCCACTGTTACTTTTATTAGCTTCATGTTCTTAACAGGTTACTGAATCTGTGAGTTTAGTTTCTTCATCCCTAAAATGGTATCGTTAGACTTACGTACGAGATTGTTAAGAGAAAATGTAATACTCTATAAAGCACTTCAGGTCTGACCTGTAACCCTCAATGATTGCTTATTCCTTGATATTTGTGTCACCACAAGGACCCTAAGGAAACTAGTATGCATGGGAGGTTGTAATTGCCTCTTTTAAATTAACCAGAAGAGGTCACTAGAAGATTGTATAAGCCTCGTTGTTTTTTATAGGTATGAATTCTGTTTTGTAAAGATGGCAGTCCCCAATGAAAGAAAGTCAGATTATTCACACTTTGCATTGTTTTCCTTGCTTCCCTCCCCCATTTCTTTGATCTTCAATTTCTTGCTTCTAGACTAGGCCTTCTCAAACTTTAATGTACACACAAATCACTTGGAAATTTTGTTAAAATGCAGATTCTGACTCAAGATGTCTCAGGTGGAGCCTTAGATTCATATTTCTAACAAGCTTTTAGGTGATGCCATTGCTGTCGTTCCTTGAGTCATACTTTGAGTAGCAAGTTTCTAGTGGCTTTTGACACCTAAACCCATCCAATGGCTATTATATCACTAGATAACACACTGCTTTTCTCCCTTTTGTGTGACAGTGGTGGTAGATGTACTGTAAGCTCCTTTGTACCTCAGTGTCATTTGTGAGTTGGTTGAAGCTACCACTGGTTATTCTGTTTCTAGGGCTACTGTATCACCTAAGGTGACTTTTCTTCTTTGCTAACCCATCTTCCCCATCCCTAGGCAACCACTAAGCTACTTTGTGTCTCCATGGATTTATCTATTCTGGATATTTTATGTAAAAGGAATCAAACAATATGCAGCCTTTGTGACTAGATTGTTTCACTTGTCATAATGTGTTTCAAGGCTTATTCATATTGTAGCATGTATCAGTACTTCATTTCTTTTCATTGCTAAATAATATTTCATTGTTAAGTACATATGCCACATTTTATTTAACAGTTCATCAGTTGATGGACATTTGGGTTGTTTCTACTTTTTAGCTGTTATGAACAATGCTTCTATAAGCAAACATCCAAGTTTTGTGTAAACATACGTTTTAAAATTGCTAGGTCATATGGTACCTTTTTAATTTTTTTGAAGAAGTGCCAAACTGCTGCACTGCACCATTTTACTTTCCCTCCAGCAATGTTTGTGGGTTTCAGTTTCTCTACATCTTACCCATACTTACTACCTGTCTTTTTAAATTTATCCATTCTAGTGGATGTGAAATGGTATTTTGGTTCTACCTTTTTTTTTTTTTTTTTTTTTTTGAGACGGAGTCTCGCTCTGTCGCCCAGGCTGGAGTGCAGTGGCGCAATCTCCGCTCACTGCAAGCTCCGCCACCTCCTGGGTTAACGCCATTCTCCTGTCTCAGTCTCCCGAGTAACTGGGAGTACAGGCGCCCGCCACCACACCCGGCTACTTTTTTTGTTGTTTTTTTTGTATTTTCAGTAGAGACGGGGTTTCACCGTGTTCACCAGGATGCTCTCAATCTCCTGACCTCTTGATCCGCCCGCCTCGGCCTCCCAAAGTGTTGGGATTACAGGCGTGAGCCACCGTGCCCGCCCTACCTTTTTTTTTTTTAAGACAGAGTCTAGCTCTCTTTTGCAGGCTGGAGTGCAGTGGTGTGGTCTCAACTCACTGCAACCTCTGCCTCCCGGGTTCAAACGATTCTCCTGCCTCAGCCTCCTGGGTATCTGGGATTATAGGCGCCTGCCACCACACCCGGCTAATTTTCTCTATTTGTAGTAGAGACAGGGTTTCACCATGTTGGCCAGGCTGGTCTCGAACTCCTGACCTTGTGGTCTGCCGCCTCAGCCTCCCAAAGTGCTGGGATTACAGGCGTGAGCCACCATGCCCAGCCCTATTTTTTTTTTTTTTTTGTACAAGTTTGTATGGTGTCTTTTAATGTAACCAGAAATATAGTAAAAAGGAATTGAGCACTTTAACTTATCAGATATCTCATTTCCCATTCCTTCTCCCAATTTGTAGAATGTATTTGCAGGTATGCCATATATATATATAATTTTTTTTTTTTGAGAGAGAAATGGGGTCCTGTTATGTTACCCAGGGTGGTCTCAAATTCCTGGGCAAAGCAGTCCTCCCACCTCAGCCTCCCAAAGTGCTGGGATTACAGGTGTGAGCCACTGCTCCTGGCCAAGTATGCCATGTTTTTGTAACAAGTATATTCTAATAAAATTTTATGTAGAATCACATTTTGGTTCTGTTGAGCAAATCATTTAAACAACTTTATGTGAGTTCATTTATAACTCACAATTAAACTAAAAATGATTTAATGAGTTTAGGGTTCTTCGATCAGGAGAAATATGTATAAATTGGTGGCCTTTATTACTCTTATCATTTAGAATCTTCAAATTGGAATGAAAATGTCCCCTTTGGTGTTATTTCTTCTGTGTGGCACTCATCAAATTGAAACAGGAGGGGAGTGTGGTGGGGAGGGTGTAGTGACAGCAGCATAGAATTCATAACCAGTATTGTAAAGCTGGGTTTAAATGGAAGTTTGTCTTTTCTATGGAGGGGTACAACTTGGGAGGAGGGGTAAGTTGGTTGACTTATCAGAAGTTCAATTTTCTCATTTCTAAATAATGAAAATGGTACCTTATGGGGTTATTATGAGGATTAAGTAGGTAAACATATTTAGAACCTCAGTGTGGTTCCTGACAAATGCTCAGTATAAATAAAAATTTTTTATCTCTCTTCTAGTTCCATCTCATAAGCACTCCGCAAACTATATTGATGGTTCTAGTGTTAATGATAGTAAATACGAGGCACAATACAATTTTTAAGGCTATTACTCTAAAGACCATTAACAAGAAGTTAAATTATATTTATAACAAGCACACACAAATATACGTACACTTATAAATACACACTTTTTAAAATTTCCTATTTTAAGATAGAGGAGGCTCTTAGCAAGGTTTAGAAACTTAGATGCTAGAAAAGACATACTTATTTGACTATGTCAAATTTTAAAAGTGACCATAGGCTGAGCACGGTGGCTTATGCCTGTTATCCCAGCACTTTAGGAAACCAAGGCGAGAGAATTGCTAGAGTCCAGGAGTTAGAGACCAGCCTGGGCAACATGGAAAGACCTTGTCTTTACAAAAAAATAAAAAAATTAGCCAGGTATATTCATGTATGCCTGTGGTCCCAGTTACTTGGGAGGCTGGGATAGGAGGATTGCTTGAACCCAGGATGTCAAGGGTGCAGTGGGCCAGCTCGGGTGACAGAGTGAGCTCTTGTCTCAAAAATAAGTAAATAAGACTATAAACAACATATATATTTGAAAAAATATTGCAAAATGGAAAATGAGGCAGAGAATTAATTTCAGTAACAGGACTGATACAAATTGACCAGAAGGAGAAAAAACAAAACAATTGAGAAATAAAGCTAAAGAATATGAATAAAAAATTCACATAAGAACACATCTGGGTAGCCAAGAAATGTATGAATAAATGCTCAAACTCACTTATAGATAGGAATTGCAAATTAAAGTACCAATGAAGGCCAGGCATGGTGGCTTGCGGCTGTAATCCCTGCACTTTGGGAGGCCAAGGCGGGTGAATCACTTGAACCCAGAAGTTCGAGACCAGCCTGGGCAACATGGGGAAACCCTGTCTCTACCAAAAATACAAAAATCGACCTGACAAAAATGAAAAAGATCTGTAATATATATTACTGCCAGGCTCTTTCAGTACTAGGGGATATGTGAATTGGTATAGCCTTTTTGAAAACCAGTCATACAGTGTCTTTTAATATTGAAATATATATACCCATTAGCCCTGTAGGGCTACTCTTGAGAATGAGAAAAAAGCACCTACCAGAAATAATATATATTCAGGGATGTTTACAAGATCATTATTTCTAGTGGGAAAAATCAAAACTTAAGAAAAAAACTGGAAATAAATGCTGATTGAGTTGAATAGATTCACACCCTGGCATAGTTTGCAACCATTAAGAAGCATTAATTAGAGATACACCAGCTGAATTTTAGGGATTTCCTTTAGGTACTATAGAATGAGAAAACTGATAGGCAGAAGAGCCTATAAAATAATATTTGATAAAACAATGACATTCCCCTTTATTTCTATGTGTCTTTGTAACTGATTAAGCATGGATAAATTTATGGAATAATAATAATGCAGGGTAGAGTGAATAAAGCCAAACATTAGGAAAAATGTATGTGGTGTGATCACATTTATGCATTTGTATATTACATGTGAATGTGTATGTAAAAATGAAAACTATGTAGAAAGCAAATGTTCTTCTATATTTATTACTACAACAGATGGCTGTAATTTGGTTTTGAGGAAAAAAAACTAAAAAACTAAAAATTTGACATTTGGGACCTCGGTTATGATAAAAGTTCCATAATTCACACTCAGGGAAGAACATCTTTCATGTTAAAAATTGATACAGGATATTGCAAATAAATGACAAATAGGAAATTTTGAGTTTTTTTCAAGAACTTGAGTATTTATTTTAGTTTTCCATAATACGGCTTTGTCTTATATTTTAGGAAGCCACAGATGATGGACATAACAACAACCTTCTTCCTCAGATTATTCAGTGTTTTGCATGTCCAAATTGCTTCCTTCTTTTTAGCAGCAAGGATGAGTGTTCGAAGCATATGTCTGGAAAGAATCATTTCCATCAGAGTTTCAAACTGGGTGGTATGTTAATACTCTCTTCTGCTGAAAATTATTAAACTATTTTAATCTTTGCTGATTTATCGTACTTCTCAGATCATTCTTGAGATTACATATCCTCATCTTAGTTTTAGAACTATGAAAATAAAAGATTGTCTCAATTCTTACTTAAAAACAAAGATTCTTAATATTTATTTGTATGTATGAGTAAAGCTTACTAACTTTGAAGAGTGAAGAAAAACTTGGGAAGCAAATATTTATTCAGGATAATGTTATGTTATATCATAATATTTTGAAATTTTTCTGTTTCTTGGCATTTAAGACTCAAATTTTAATTTGAGTATGAGTAAGGCCTTCTTTGTATTTAAGGCCAGAAAGTGGCTTCCCTCAGATTTTTATTGCCAAAATAACTGTCTTCTTTACTACTCCAACTAATGTTGAGAAGGGCTAAGGAGAAGAAGGTTGGGTTACTCTGTACTCAGATAACTTTGCAAATTATAGTTTATTTTGTCTTTCAGAGAACAAAGGAATTGCACATCCAATATCTTTTCCATCTTTTGCAAAGAAACTATTGATCTCTCTGTGCAAAGATGTTCCATTTCAAGTTAAGTGTGTGGCCTGCCACCAGACACTGCGTTCCCACATGGAGCTCACTGCCCATTTCAGGTTTGTATGGGTCTGGAGCTATAAAGGAGTACGGATGAGCTGTTTGCCAGTGAGAAGAATCAACAAATACATTTTCTATTCCATGTTTCTCTCATTTTAAAATGAGAATATACAGTTGCCTGGAAATTAACCAAATTTAGCATAGTGATAGAAGTTAGAGATGTGGAAAACGTGGATATATTGATATTGCTGCAAGTGTAAAGCAAGCTAACAGTTCTAAGTTTTGTGTGTTTTTCTGTGTGTGTTCTGTAAGTATGAGTAGGAGAGGAAAGGGTTAAAGTAGAACCTTGGCTGTAAGTCAACCAGAATGGAAAGTGTCATATACAGTTGAAGGATTAAATCTCAAGCTAAATAAGGCTAAATTTATCAAGCAACCAAGAAAAGATTCCAGTATGATTTGTGATTGCCATTGTATCTGTGAGATTATCTATATTGCCTAGTACATTGTTCCTCTTTATTGGTAAGTGGTATTATGTGAATATAGCACAATTCGTTGATCCGTTCCCTTGTTGATAGATATTTGGATTGTTTACAATTTATAGCTTTTATGAATAAAGCTGCTTTGAGTATTTTGTACAAGTCTTTTCATGGTCATATGTTTTCATTTCTCTTGGATGGACATTGAAAAGTGGAATTGTTGGTTCAGAAGTAAGTGTATATTTAACTTTATGAGAATGTACTAAATATCCAAAGTTGATTGTACTGGTTTACATTCCTACAGGTAAGGTGTGAAAGTTCTAGTTACTCTTCACCCTTGCTAACGTTTGATCTTGCCACTCTTTTTCATTTTAGCTGTTCTTATGTCTCATTTTAGTTTATTATGCACATTTTCTTGATAAACAATGATGTTGGGCACTTTTTCATGTGCTTATGGACCATTTGTTTATCTTCATGAAATCTCTGTTCAAGTCTTTTGCCGATTTTCAAAATTGGATTGTTTGCCTTAATAGTGAGTTGAGGTTCTTTACATATTCTACATATAAATCTTTTGTCAGATTTGTATCTAGAATATAGGAATTTCTAGAATATACAAATGTTTATGAGCATATTTTCCTAGCTGTGATTTTGCATATTCATATTTTTAATTATACCTTTTGATGAACAGAAGCTTTTCTTTGCATTAGGTGTAATTTGTTGATTATTTTCTTCTTTTATAGTTATGCTTTCTGTGTTCTGAGAAACCCTTGCCTCTTCTTGCTTAAAGAATGTATTTTATTTTCCTGAATTCAGCTTTGATATTTTTATTTATGTTTATTTCTATAATCTATTTCAAATGTTTGTTGATTTTTACACCAACCATTGTCTGGTTTCCCTGGCAGTTCTCTGTTGTTTGCCCGTTTTCTAGTTCATTAATTTCTGCTCTTTAAACTTTGAGTTTAATTTGCTTATCTTTGTCTAGCTCTTAAAGGTAGAAGTTTAGATTGGATCTTTGTTTTCAATGTAAACGTTCAAAAATATAAATTTCCCTCTAAGCCCTGCTTTACCTGCATCACACAGATGTTGATAAGTTGTGTTTTCATTTTTATTCAGTTAAAAATACGTATCTCTTTTTTCCTCATTAATCCGTAGAGCTACCATATGATCCAGCAATTTCTACTTGTTGACAGCCAAGAGCAGTGTGAACGTATGTCCACACAAAGACTTGTATGTTTGTTTATAGCAGCATTATTCATAATAGTAAAAAAGTGGGACCATCCCTAATGTCTATCAGCTGACAAATGGATTTTTTAAAATGGACCTATCCATACAAGGGAATATTATTTGGCCATGAAAAGGATTGAAATCCTGATTACATGTTACAACCTCAATGAACTTTGAAAACATTATGCTAAATGAAATAAGCTACTCACAAAGAATCCATTTATATGATTCCATTCACATGAAATTCCAGAATAGGGAAATCTGTAGACACAGGAAGTAGTTGCTTAGGGCTCAGTAGTTGCTTAGGGCTCAGTAGTTGCTTGGAGTTGGGGAGCATGTCGAAAAGGGAGGTGGGGAGGTGATAGTTAAAGGGCATGTGTTTTCTTTTTGACATGACGTGATGTTCTAAAATTGACTGTATTGATGGTTGCACATATCTTTATGTGAAAAACAGTTGAAGTTATATACCCTAAATGGGTGAATTATGTGAATTATATCCTTTTTTTTTTTTTTTTTTAAAGACAGGGTCTCTCTCTGTCACCTAGGCTGGGGTGCAGTGGTGCAATCTCGGCTCACTGCAACCTCCACCTCCTGAGTTCAAGCGATTCTCGTTCCTCAGCCTCCCAAGTAGCTGGGACTATAGATGTGTGTCACTATGCCTGGCTAACTTTTGTACTTTTTGTAGAGACGAAGTTTCACCATGTTGGCCAGGATGGTCTTGAACTCCTGACCTCGAGTGATCCGCCCTCCCAAAGTGCTGGGATTATAGGCATGTGCCACTGCACCTAGCCGTGAATTATATCTCAATAAAGCTTTTAAAAACATTTTTGAAAAATGTTGTCTTTGCCCTTTTGATTTATTGTTTGACCTATAGGTTTATTAGAAATGTGTTGCTTCGCCAGGCACAGTGGCTCACACCTGTAATCCTAACACTTTGGGAGGCTTAGGCAGGTGGATTGCCTGGGCTCAGGAGTTCAAGACCAGCTGGCTAATATGGCGAAACCCCATCTCTACTAAAAATACAAAAAAATTAACCGGATGTGGTGCTG
This sequence comes from Rhinopithecus roxellana, assembly GCF_007565055.1. Lineage (NCBI taxonomy): Eukaryota > Metazoa > Chordata > Mammalia > Primates > Cercopithecidae > Rhinopithecus > Rhinopithecus roxellana. The sequence goes on along the minus strand of NC_044552.1, from coordinate 46,971,510 downwards.
TGTGCCTGTAATCCCAGCTACTTGGTAGCTGAGGCAAGAGAATCGCTTGAACCCGAGAGGCAGAGGTTGCAGTGATCCAAGATTGTGCCACTGACCTCCAGCCTGGGCGACGGAAAGATTTTCTGTCTCCAAACACACAAAAAAGATACGTGTTGCTTAACTTCTAAAGGTTTATAGATGTTACATTTAGGTATTTAACTTATAAACATTTAAGGATTTTTATTATTTCTCATTTCCAATTTAATTCCAAAATAATTAGAGAACATATTTTGTATAATTTTTTTCTTTTGAAATATATTAAATGTATAAAATTGTAGCTGGTCTTTTCTCTCTGGAGTTTAGTAGTGAAGAGAAGACACAGTTTTTCTATTTTTTTATTTTGATTTATTTTGAGTTAATTTGTGGAATAGTATGTGGTTTTATTGAGCCTAGTTCTTCAGTGCAAAAGCAACTATGGGCATGATATTTGTCTGACATAAAATTAATCAGTTCTTTCTTTTTATTTCTTTACTTACAGGTTTAGGGCATACGAGTGCAGTTTTGTTACATGGGTATATTGTGAAACTCAGATATCTGGGCTTTTAATGTACCTGTCATCCAAATAGTGAACACTGTACTCAATAGGTTATTTTTCAACCCTCACTTGTTTCCCAACCTCCCACCTTTTGGAGTTTTCAATGTCTATTTATTATTCTACTCTATATGTCCATGTGTACCCATTGTTTAACTCCCACTTAGAACTGAAAATTTTCAGTATTTGACATTCTGAGTTATTTCACTTAGGATAATGGCCTCCAGTTCCATACATGTTGCTTCAAAAGGCATGATTTCATTCTTTTTTATGACTGAGTAGTATTCCATGGTATATATGCCATATTTTCTTTATTCAATAATCCGTTGATGTACACTTAGGTTGATTACATTCATTATTGCTATTGTGAATGGTGCTGTGGTAAATGTATAACTGTAGGTGTCTTTTTGATATAATGCTTGCTTTTTCTTTAGGTAGATATCAGTAGTGGGACTGCTGGATCAAAGTGTGGTTCTATTTTTGTTTTTTTTGAGAAATCTCCATATTGTTTTCCATAGAGGTTGTACTAATTTACATTCCCACCAGCAGTGTATAAGTGTTCCCTTTTCTCTGTATCCTTGCCAACATCAGTTGTTTTTTGACTTTTTAATAACAGCCATTCTGACTGGTGTAAGATGGTATCGCATTGTTGTTTTAATTTGAAGTTCTCTGATGATTAGTAATGTTATTTGTGGGCCACTTGTATGTCTTCTTTTGAAAAATGGCTATTCATGTCCTTTGCCCACTTCTTAATGGGATTATTTGTGGGTTTTTTTCTTGTTAAGTTCCTAGTAGATTCTGAATATTAGTCCTTTGTCAGATGCATAGTTTGCCGATATTCTCCCATTCTATAAGTTGTCTGTTTATTCTCTTGATTGTTTTGCTATGCTTAAGCTTTTAAGTCCCATTTGTCTATTTTAGGGCTTTGTTGTATTTGCTTTTGAGGACTTAGTCATAAATTTTTTGCTTAGGCCATTGTCCAGAAGGGGTTTTCCTAGGCTTTCTTCTAGAATTTTTATAGTTTCAGGTCTTAGTCTTTAATCCATCTTGAGTTATTTTTTGTATATGATGAAAGATATAGGTTCAATTTTATTCTTCTGCATATGGCTATCCAGTTTTCTCAGCACCATTTATTCAATAGAGTGTCCTTTCCCCAGTGTGTATTTTTGTCAGTTTCGTCAAAGATCAGTAGGTATGTGGCTTTATTGCTCGGTTCTCTGTTCTGTTCCATTGATCTGTGTGATTGTTTTTACACCAGTGCATGTTGTTTTGGTTTCTACAGCCTTATAGTATCAACATTAATCAGTTATTAAAGAATAGGTTCTGGGTTGTCTAGAATCTTAACCATAGTATTCTTTCATACAGTTTAATTACCATGGAGAGTCTAATAATTTGCCTATTCAATAAGGTCCTCTGTCAGTGCTTTTGATACAGATTTTAGTTTTCTAAAATTTGCCTGAATTTTAAAAAATTTGAATCTAGTTTTAGCCTTTTGTGTTTTAACTAGAAATAGATAAAATGCAGATAATACTCAAGTATTTGAGGTGATAGAACATCATTATGTCATCTGCATCTTTATTGAAAAGTATCTTTTAGTGCTTATATATACATTGGTTATTTTATAGTTCCTTCAATAAAATGCAGCAATGGTATATTTAGAAAATACTTCTGAAAGAGTTTCTGTTTCTTTTTATCTAATTTAGAGTTCGTTGTCGAAATGCTGGGCCTGTAGCTGTAGCTGAGAAGAGCATTACCCAGGTTGCAGAGAAATTCATATTAAGAGGTTATTGTCCAGATTGCAATCAAGTCTTCGTGGATGAAACCAGCACCCACAATCATAAGCAGAATTCAGGACACAAAGTCCGAGTCATTAACTCAGTGGAAGAATCAGTCTTACTCTATTGCCACAGCAGCGAAGGGAACAAGGATCCTTCTTCTGACTTGCATTTATTGTTGGATCAATCAAAATTTTCATCACTTAAAAGAACCATGTCTATTAAAGAATCTAGCTCACAGGAGTGCATTGCCATTCCAAAAAAGAAGATGAATTTAAAAGATAAAAGCCATGAAGGTGTTGCTTGTGTCCAGAAAGAAAAGTCAGTAGTTAAAACCTGGTTCTGTGAATGCAATCAGCGATTCCCAAGTGAAGATGCAGTAGAAAAGCATGTTTTCTCAGCCAACACAATGGGTTATAAGTGTGTGGTCTGTGGAAAGGTATGTGATGATTCGGGGGTCATTCGTTTACACATGAGCCGGATTCATGGAGGAGCACATTTAAATAACTTTCTTTTCTGGTGTCGGACATGCAAAAAGGAGTTAACAAAGAAAGATACTATCATGGCACATGTGACTGAATTTCATAATGGACACCGATATTTTTATGAGATGGATGAAGTAGAAGGTGAAACTTTGCCATCATCTTCTACAACATTGGGTAATTTGACTGCTAACAAGCCTTCATCAGCTATTGCTATTATCGATCATTCCCTGGCAAATAGCAATGCCAGGGGCAAATGGCAATGCCGGATTTGTGAAGATATGTTTGATTCCCAGGAATATGTAAAACAGCACTGCATGTCTTTGGCAAGCCACAAGTTTCATAGATACAGCTGTGCTCACTGCAGAAAGCCTTTTCATAAGATAGAAACATTGTACCGACATTGCCAAGATGAGCATGACAATGAGATAAAGATTAAATACTTCTGTGGGCTTTGTGATCTTATCTTTAACGTGGAAGAAGCATTTTTGAGTCATTATGAGGAGCACCACAGCATAGACTATGTATTTGTGTCAGAAAAAACTGAAACTTCAATTAAAACTGAAGAAGATTTTCCAGTAGTAGAGACCAGTAACCAGTTAACCTGTGGTTGCCGTGAGAGTTACATCTGTAAAGTCAACAGAAAAGAAGATTATAGTAGATGTCTCCAAATCATGCTGGATAAAGGAAAACTGTGGTTTCGCTGCAGTTTATGTTCGGCAACAGCACAGAATTTAACCGACATGAACACTCATATCCATCAAGTGCACAAAGAAAAGAGTGATGAGGAGGAGCAGCAGTATGTAATCAAGTGTGGCACCTGCACCAAAGCATTTCATGATCCTGAGAGTGCGCAGCAGCATTTCCATAGAAAACATTGCTTCTTACAGAAACCTAGTGTGGCTCACTTTGGATCTGAAAAGTCAAAGCTGTACAAGTTTACTGCCAGTGCCTCACATACAGAGAGAAAACTGAAACAGGCAGTAAACTATTCAAAAAGTTTAGACCTGGAGAAAGGAGTTGAGAATGACCTAAGCTGTCAGAATATAGGTATGGCTTTAAAGCTCTGCGCAAATTTCATATACTAATATTGAAACTTACAATGTACCCACCTCGATTTTGAAGCAAGAAATAGGATAACTTCTTGATGATATGTTAATTACTACAGTATATACATTTTAGGGGTTTGTATTCCTACTGCTACATTTATCTGCTTTCTAAACTTAAGGGGACAAAGAGTATATATTGGCTTTAAATAATATATATTTTAGATATCATTTTATTTTACAAAAGGTGTGGAGATTTTGAAGATGAAGGAAGTCGATAGTCTTTCTGAAAGTTAGATTTCAAAGTTATCCTAGTATTAATATAGTTTAGATTTTTCTTGCAATATTCGGGTTCACTAAAAAGATAAATCATGTGAATTCTTTTTGTTTCTATTTGGCCATATTCTTTAGTGTGAGAAATTTTAAAGGTCATTTCAGCATTCGTATATTTTTGTTATGATTAACTTGGAAGCAAAGCTTTAACATACAATTAAAATAGCAATTAGAGGTAGAGTTAAAGTGGTAGCAAGAAACTAGGGGGAAAACTGAAATATGAATTCCTTCTTTGTACTTACTCCAGTCTTTCTGTCTTCCATATGATAGGATTAAGTAAGTCTAGGCAGGTGTTATGTTTTTATTTTGTTTAGAAGTATAATTTGTTTAGAGTATAATTTTAAGTGTATATTTTTTTATTTTTTAATTTTGTTTATTAAGATGGGATTTTACTATGTTGCCCAGGCTGGTTTCAAACTCCTGGCCTCAAGCAATCCTCCCATTTTAGCCTCCCCAAGTGTTGGGATTACAGGTGTGAGCCACCACACCTGACTTAAATCTATATTCTTTTAAATAAATATTAACTCTTGGTGAGTTATACAATGTAGTGTATTTGGATACAGTGAGAATATGTGAAAATTTTGGCCAGTAATGTATTTTTACCAACCATTGAATTTTTACATTCTTGCTCTATAGTGTATGTAGATCTTAACATCACCTTTATCATGGCATGTTTTCAGTGATAAAGAATTAAATCATGAGCTACCTAGTCAACTCTAAACAGTGAAACACTGGTTACGCCATTTGATATTCTCTTTGGCCTTTTTTTTGTGTGTGTGTGTGTGCTTCTGTTTATTTATTTATTTATTTATTTGGAATTTGTATTAGTCTGCATTTGATAGAAAATGCAATATCTAAATCTAGAGTTACTGAGAAGTTAGAGAAAAGACATAAGGTGGCTTGGAAATGGAAGGGAATGGCAGTAATATATTCAAGGGAACTATTAGAATAGAAACTGTTCATTTTTTAAATAATATAACATTCTAAAGTTTGCATTGTTACCACAGGAAACTTTAAGGCCTTGTCAAAGTGGAAAAGTATGAGACAAAGGGGAGAGAGAATGAGGGTTGGGGCATGGGGGAAGGTGAAAGAAGAATCTGAGAGAACCAAGAAGATGTGTTTATAGGGGGAGGTGTCACTGTACCACTGGCACCTATTTGTAGCACTGCTTTATGGCAGCAGGATTCCAGGTGATTTTATTTCTGCTCTCTAGGGTGTTTAATCATAGAACTAGAGGGCTACTAATAAATCAGTTTAGACTGGGAAAAGAACCAAATTCTGGTGGTAAAAATGTTCTTAATAGGTAACTTTGGAATTTTATGTGGGTGGTGGTAGTTTTTGCTTATTTAACCTTAAAACTTGGTTTTCTAGTTCTTCTAGTACGTTAATGTTTTTAAAAAATTCCCTGTATAAATGACTTTTTAACAAGCCTTAGAGTTGATGGAAAATATTTGCAAGAAGGATATATAATCAAAATTTGTGAAATATTCACAATATTTTTATCTGATTTAAGTGTAAATGGTGTCATGTACAGATTTGGATTTCACAAAAAGGTTTAGATAGAAATGAGTAACATTCAGGGTTAATATTTTTGCATGTTAGCCTTCTAATATCTTTTGGACTTGAAATCAGAATGATTTTAGCAAATTCTTACTGAACTCATGTTGATATTTCTCTTTTCTCAGAGGAAGAAATTGTTGAGCTTCCAGATTTGGATTACCTGCGAACCATGACTCATATAGTCTTTGTAGATTTTGATAACTGGTCAAACTTTTTTGGTCATCTACCAGGGCATCTAAACCAAGGAACATTTATTTGGGGCTTTCAAGGTACGGTTAATAAGAAAAACAAAAGAAAACCGTTTTTCCCACCTCTTAGCCTATAGTTCAGTTTAAAAGCCTCCCCTTAAACCTTCCTGGATAGATCATAGGAACATAATTGGAATATTGTTCTTTTGTATTATAGTTACTCTGCTAGAGTCATTTTCTCTACATGCCTCTGTGGTAAATGTTACCTCTATCTGGTGACTCAAAGTTCATGGATCTTTTGGCCGGGTGCGGTGGCTCACGCCTGTAATCCCAACACATTGGAAGGCCGAGGCGGGTGGATCATGAGGTCAGGAGATCGAGACCATCCTGGCTAACACTGTGAAACCCTGTCTCTACTAAAAAAAAAATACAAAAAATTAGCCAGGTGTGGTGGCGGTTGCCTGTAGTCCCAGCTCCTCAAGAGGCTGAGGCAGGAGAATGATGTGAACCCGGGAGGCGAAGCTTGCAGTGAGCCGAGATTGCGCCACTGCCCTCCAGCCTGGGTGACAGAGCGAGACTCCGTCTCAAAAAAAAAAAAGAAAAAGTTCATGGATCTTTTGATACTGATTGAAAAAGCCTTTATTCAACACCTAAATTGTGTCAGGCACTATGGCTTTGTACTAATATGGTTACTGATTATTATGGTTTTATCCCTTTTAAAATACAAAGAAGCAGATGTTTTGTTTTTGTTTTTGTTTTTTTCCCTCAAAGTTTTAAAACTAATAAATAGCAGTTAACTTTTGAAATTTGTCCTCTCAACTACAGGACTAATGTCATTTTCAACATGTCATAACTGCCTCTTCGGTTCATCCTTGCTGTTCTTAAGTGTTCAGCTTCATCTAAACCTCTTTACAAATTGTTGACCAAACCTGGGGGAGAGGCTTCTTTGGTTTACAGAGGATTAGTATAGTGAGCATCTGCTATTGTTCGTGTTTGATAGAAAATAGCATGTAAAGAGAAAGATTGGGATTAAAGATAGAAACATACTGACCTGGATAAGTTAGCCAGTATAATTGCTTTAGTAAGTTGAGCTTTGGTGATTGCCCATCATTTCTGCATTGAACAGTGATGACATTTGTAAAAATGTCACCACTTATGCTTACACTTACAGAATAATGCCATTCAAAGAATTTTTGCACACATTACTTTTGATTTTGCTTAATATCCATGTGAGTTTTAAGATGAGTTGACAGATTCAGGGAATTTAGTCCACTTTCTCAAGACTGTACAGCAACAAGATGTTGATGCTTATGCTCGGATGGAGTTCTTCCACATTCTGATTTAGTACTTTGCCTCTAGAAAAGTTTTTTTTCTAGTATGTGTTTTTTCTTGATAAAATTTTTGGCCTTTCCTCTCGTGTTTGATTATCATTTTTGCTTTTTCTGAAATTAATAGGAGGAAACACCAATTGGAAGCCGCCGCTCAACTGTAAAATTTATAATTACCTGAACAGGATTGGATGCTTCTTCCTTCATCCTCGCTGTAGTAAAAGAAAAGATGCTGCTGATTTTGCCATATGTATGCATGTGAGTCATTGTTTTATTCAAAATCTAATGTGAATCTCACACCCACTTGCATTTTTTTCCCACTTGAATTGTAATGAGAGTTATAGACCATTCTTCAGTACTTCAGGTTCTACCTGTGACTATTATGAAGGCAGGACCCCATAGCATATTTTTATTGCTTTATCCTCAACATCTAGCAAACCTTCAGCTATCCATGGTAGACCCTCAACTATTTGTGGGATAAATGATCAAGAGATGATACTGTTTTTTGGTTTTAAGACAGTCTCACTCTGTTGCCCAGGCTGGAGTGCAGTGGCACAATCTCAGCTCACTGCAACCTCAGCCCCCTGGGCTCTAACGCTTGTTGTGCCTCAGCCTCCCAAGTAGCTGGGACTACAGGAGCATATCACCATGCCCGGCTAATATTTGTATTTTCAGTAGATGGGGTTTCTCCCTGTTAGCCAGGCTAGTCTCAAACTCCTGGCCTGAAGTGATCTGCCCGCCTAGGCCTCCCAAAGTGCTGGGATTACAGGTGTGAGCCACTGCACCCGCTGATGATACTGTATTTGATATATGTTAAGACATTTTCATATTTTAGTATCTCTAAAATTAAGAGGTACCTTAACAATCACTGTTGGCCTAGATAGAATTTGCATTTGCTTCTGCCTCTGCCAGGTACCTAGAGAAACTGCCAAACTGAGACCCACTTTACATTTTCTGCTTGAGGACTTACATGTCACACTGATAATGTGAATTTACTCTGCAAACTTGTTGACTACAGCTTATGGTTTAAACAACAAAAGATTTCTTTTTCCCTCTATCTAGTGCCAAGATTGAATCACGCAAATTGCCTTGCTTACCTTTTCTCTATGACAGATTTATTTCTTATTTACCCTTATATTGAGTGTATAGCCCATTGGTATTCCAACTTTATGTGAAGTCTGTTGGACTTCCATTTTGGCTTTTTCTTTTTATGGCACATAAAATAGCTTATCATATAATTTAATAGCATCTTATATTTGATTAAATGTGGGGTATTTAATTTATGAAGGAGGTCTTTCTCTCTGTTTTTTTTTTTTTCTTTTTGAGACGGAGTCTCACTCTGTTGCCCAGGCTGGAAGGCAGTGGCGCAATCTTGGCTGCACCTTCTACCTCCCGAGTTCAAACGATTCTCTAGCCTCAGCCTGGAGAATCCTGAGTACTTGGGATTACAAGCACATGCCACCACACCCAGCTAATTTTTGCATTTTGTAATAGAGACCGGGTTTTGCCATGTTGGCCAGGCTGGTCTCGAACTCCTGACCTCAAGTGATCCACCTGCCTCAGCCTCCCAAAGTGTTGGGATTACAGGCGTGAGTCACTCACCCAGCTGAAGGAGATCTTTGTGTCATACTTTGGTAGGGATTAGGGAACAAGCTGAATATACCTTCCTAGGTATGTGTTCATTGTGAATAGATATAACTTGTTTTGAAACTCGTGCTGATTTTTTATCAACCTGTGCCATTTGTTCTAACTTAGGCTGGCCGTCTAGATGAACAACTACCCAAGCAAATTCCTTTCACCATCCTCTCAGGAGATCAAGGTTTTCTGGAGCTAGAGAATCAATTTAAGAAGACTCAGAGGCCAGCTCATATACTAAACCCTCACCACTTAGAGGGAGATATGATGTGTGCCTTGTTAAATAGCATATCTGATACCACCAAAGGTACGCAGCTGCAGTCACAGTGCAAACCACCCAAGAGGAGGAGACTTCACTGCTGAGAGAAACCAATAAACTGCTGTCTGCTAGTGAACTGTTGCCTGCTTACTAAACCATCATGTTCTCTTACTTCTATCTTATCTTTTTAAAAAAAATCTCACTTTCATTCTTTAGTGTTTTAGAAGGAGGATGAATTCATAATAATTTTCTGGAGCCTTTTTTTGATCTAGTAGATAAAATCTATATTGATGTATATAAAATATATATTCGTGCGTTATAGTATGTTACTACAATTTTAAAAGCTCAGAATTCACATCTTCACTTTGTTCTTGATATTCCAAAGTGACCTTCAGTCTTTTAGAAAGCAGTGTGTTTACAGTTGAAAACCAGAAAGCAATAAACAAGGCAATCATTTAGGAGGTTGACAGTGACAAAATGAAATGCTATTAGGCTTTTAGGTCCTTAGAGAAGTGGGTACATCCTATCTTAATGCTGAGACTTGCACTTTCTTCTATACATTTGTGAGATTGTTCAATGAAAGGAGTGCTGATATCCATTTTCACTTTCTAGTATATAAGAAAAGATGTAATTCTAAGGATTCAGAAGTTTTGTTTTTCATTTTTCATAATTTCTGCAGTCAAATGTTCTACCACTGAGCTATACGTCTCTTTTTCGTAATCTCTGAAGAAATATGGATAGAATAATTAATGTTTAAATATCCTAATAATTTAAATTCATGAATAAGGTTTGAAGGTATTAATGAATTATCTTAATGAAAAATAGTGGCTTTTTGGCATTTTTATTGTGTGCCTTTAAAGTTTTCAACTCTGCTTGCCTCCTAGATTTTTTTTTCTTTCAATATATTTGGAAGCACATTTTGATTGAAAACCCATTTTGGAGAATTTTTCTCTAGTCACTGATTACAGTGGATCAATTCACTTCTGCAAAGTTAGGAATCAGTAATCTGTGCTCTTTATACTCTTTAAAGCAGAGTAATGATGAAAGATTATAAAAGAAAATGAACTCGTGTCTTTATGTCACTTTCTATTCTGTAATTTTTGTTTTCACTTGTTTTTTCTATCTGTGAATTTCTTTTTTCTTAACAACAACAACAACAAAACAAACAAACAAAAAAAAAAACGGACAGTGTGCAGTGGCTCACGTCTGTAATCCCAGCACTTTGGGAGACCAAGGCAGGTGGATCACCTGAGGTCAGAAGTTCAAGACTAGCCTGGTCAACATGGTGAAACCCCGTCTCTACTAAATATACAAAAATTAGCTGGGCATGGTGGCTGTTGCCTGTAATCCCAGCTACTCGGGAGGCTGAGGCAGTAGAATCACTTGAACCCGGGAGGCAGAGGTTGCAGTGAGCCGAGATGGTACCATTGTGCTCCAACCTGGGCAATAAGAGCAAAACTTCATCTCAAAAACAAACAAACAAAAATCAAAAACACCTCTTCTACTCTTTTGCAATCCCTTTCCCAGTCCTCAACATCTACTTAATATCCTGTAAGATAAAGTTTTACCTTTGCCACACAAGGCCAACCTCCCTTTCCTTCTCTTACGCTTCTGCTTTTGGGAACATTTATAACTCCAAATGTGAAAGCTGTTAGGGTTTTGCCTCTATTTCAATTATGTTTGGAATGAGAGGTGAATATGAGTAGGCTTTCATGGGTATATTAGGGTTGGAGGTAAGATATAGGTTATTAATATCTGCTGATGATGCCGTTCCAAATGACTCTTATGTTCTAGATATTCTTTTTTTTTTTTTTTTTAATCGCCTGTACTCAGTACTCATTTGAACTAACTACTTTTTGGAGGCACATGTGTACTTACTCTTAATTTCTGTGACATACAGAGATTGTGCACTGCATGAAGAAGGATATAGGTTTTGATTCAAATGCTATCTTTGCTGTTTCCTAGCAGTGCGATTTCAGGCATGTTACTTAACTTTTTTGGAGCCTCATTTTTTTCTGTTTATATGGTTGTAATAGTGATGTATGTAAAGTGTCTAGCACAGTATATAAAGCACTTTAGCTATTTAACAAATAATAGCTATTTTTTATTATTACTGCCATAAAAAGAAAATGTGATTCCTAGCCACTACATTTTTAATGTTACACTGAATCATAGTATGTTCAGGCTTGGTTATCTGATTTCAGATCAAATTTTTTCTTCGTGGAAGACTTAAAACCATCAAATTGCCTGTAGTGAACTTTATAAGGAATCAAAGAAAAATCATTTTCTTGGATAACTTTTTATTCCATTTCCTTTCCTAACAAATAGCTTTGTGAATAGTTGAGTGATAGTTTCTATTAAGGAATGGTATTTAATATATAATGGGACTCAGTAAATCTCTCAATGTCCATTAATATAATTTTTGTTACTAAAGAATGCCAGGATAACTCCTTGCACATAGCTAAACATGGTGTTCCTTCTTGTTTTCAGATTTGACAGCCAGTCAGTTTCTTAAGGCAATATGGTTTTTGGGATGAAGGGGTCACTGGACCTTTTTGAGGATCTGATGAAAACTTTCTATACCTTCCTTCCCCCAAAATAAACATATATATACTACATTGCATACAATTTCAAGGGATTTGTGGTCTCAGTGCTTCTAGTTGCCAGTCAACAAACAAAATTGTCCTTTGGGATGTAACCTAAGTTTATACTGTAAGTCAACAGTCCCCAACCATTTTGGCACCAGGGACTGGTTTCATGGAAAACAATTTTTCCATGGATGGGGGCAGGAGGTGGAGCATTAGATTCTCATAAGGAGCGCACAACCTAGATCCCTTGCATGTGCAGTTCACAATAGGGTTTGTGCTCCTGTGAGAATCTAATGCCGCTGCTGATCTGACAGGAGGAGGAGTTCAGGTGGTAATGCTGGCTCATCTGCTACTCACCTCCTGCTGTGCGGCCCAGTTCCTAACAGGCCACAGACTAGTACTGGTCCATGGCCTTGGGGTTGGTGACCCCTGCTATAAGTAACATAGAGTGATAAGTTCTCTCATATTTGTTATATAGCCAGGCTGGTGTTTTTCAGATTTTTGAATTTTTCACCAGAGCATGGAGAAGTGATACAAGTTTGAGTCTCTTATTCTTTATAAGTTTTCAGAAATTTACCATTAGCAGGACTAAAAAGTGGTTTTTATTAGACTGAAGATTGCTGTATAAATAGGATCTTGGGAATATTGTAATCAGAATCAATGATCGTATGGTATCATACTAGGAGAAATTAGTCGTTAATTTCTCTGTTAATTGAAAGTCTTTCCAGAGGTACTTATTTCAGTAAAAATACAAATATTTGGAGTTGCTGGTTCTGTATATCGGTGTCCAGTCATTTGTTCCTAAGGCATTGTTTTTTGCGTGGTGGGGAGGGGAAAGGTTAAGTAGCTTTATTACTGGTACTTTTTTATGCCTCCAACTTGGTTAATTAGGGTAAAAGTTCTTTTCTCTCCTTGTAAGCATCAGGGTTTCAACATGAATATTTTAATTATAGCTGTGATATATGTATAAATTATTGTAGAGACATTTAAAAAATCTGTTAACTTTAATTTCTGCCCCCACTTTGGTCTTCTTATCCTTCATCATTTCTATTTTATATTGTACTTTTCCTCACTTTCTTAACACTTAAGATACATGGATCCTTTCTGGTAATCCCAATCAGAGAAGCTAGGTAGACTTTCTTAGACCATTTACATTTTATTCCCAAATATTTCTTTATTTTAACTCAAGCCTTATGTTTCAGAGCAGATATAACTTGTCACTTAAATGTTGAAAGAAAAAAAAGTGAACTTTATTATTGAAAAAAGTGTATTGAAGTTTATTGTAGTTTATTGAAGACCTACTATGTGCCAGCCACCATGTTAACTGCTTTTTATGTTTGTAGTGTTTAAAGATGTTTAAATATGTTTAAAGAACTTCTTCCACATGCTTTTTAATCCGCTTTGCAAGCTGTGAAGTAGATGTTGGATTACCCCATTTTGTAAGTGTGGAAGGAAGCAGAGGTTCAGAAAGGTTAAATAATCTACCTGCAGCTGCACAGCAAGTGCTTTGCTTTTCATTAGTATCAGTGAGTAGGGTGAGACTTTCACTGACACAAATACCTGATTTCATGATGTAGAGCTAGCCACCCAGGGTGAATTACTGGCTCTAACCATGTCCTTGAAGAATGAAGATAATGGGAGATATTCAAACCACAGTATACATTACAGAATTTATATAAAGATATCAAACAAGTTTTTTCATTTTAAATAACATTCAGGAAGAATGCACTTTTTTTTTTTTTTTTTTTTTTTGGTCAGAAAAAATGATTTGGTTGTAGGTTCTGGTGCTTTAAAAAGTAAAGTGATTATATCCTGAATATAGCCAAGGAAAGCAATTAGCATTCTAATTTCTCTAGGATCTTTTGTCTCATAATTAAACGAGTAAGCACCATCTTTACAGGCTCCTCAAGAAGTTGACACTAGACCTACAAGCACTGCAGTGAACTTATTTGAGTACTGCAACATGCAGTTTCAAAGAAATTCTGCCTGAGACTTTTTATATCCATTTAGTTGTGACTTCATTGTGAAGGAATGGGTTAGAAGCAGTAAGTATGGTTGTTATCTATAGAGTCATACCAATTACACAGATTTTTAAATCCATCTTACAAATATAGAGCATAAACATTCACCTAGGTGCTATGAAAGTGTAGGTGATTGAAGCATCATGGCCTGTGGAATAGGTATTACCTAAAATAATTGTTGAATTATTTCTGAAAGTCTGTCTGCCTATTGTTTCCTCAGCCTGTTACTGAAAGCTATAGGTTGTTTCTTTGGACACCATGATAAAAATATGTTTGATAAAACTAATTCCATGCAAAGGTACTGAAAATAAGAAAGAATATTTACAGTTTTCTCTGTTCTTCTGAGGAGGTTGACTGGGGCAAAAGAAACCTTTTATGATATTAATATTTGCAACCCCATGTCAAGTTAATCCTTGAGAAATCAAGGATTTGTCATTATTCAAACCTGAAGTGTAGCCTTAGGCCTTGCAAGCAATGATGAATTGTTTGGATGAGTTATAACATTCTGCTTTTGACTGACCTTGACTTTAAATTGTAATAACAGAAACCTGTGGGTATTTTCCTTTTGTTCTTAATGTTTAGAGCAAGCTTGTTTAACCTGCAGCCGATGGGCCACATGTGGCCCAGTTCATCTTTGAATGTGGCCCTACACAAATTCATAAACTTTCTTAAAACATTATGAGAGTATTTTTTTTTTTTTTTTGCGTTTTTTGTTTTGTTTTTTTGTTTGTTTTGTTTTGCTCATCGGCTATCATTAGTGTATTTTATGTGTGGCCCAAGACAATCTTCTTCCAATATGGCCCAGGCAAGCCAAAGAGTGGACACCCCTGGTTTAGAGGTTTAATTTTGTTCTTTAATTTGTAAATTGTAATGTTTTATTTACCGAAAACATTGCTTGAAATACTTGAAGTATTTTGCTGGAATTCATAGCAAAGATGACTTGTAAAAACAAATTTCTGCAGCAAAAAAATATAGTGAAATATAGTGATTTAATTTTTATTTATAGATACTTAAATGTCTTTTTAATGTATATTTTAAGTTTTTAAGTTTGCACAGAAACAAGTATGTCTATATGGTTTGTATTTAGTTAAGTGCTGATTCAAGTCACTGACATATATCATATATAGATGCATATCTGTTTATATTTGTATAAATATATCTTGATATAAATATATATTTATTTAAATATAGTTAAAGTGATAAGCAAAACATTAGGTCATTGATAGTACCATGTTTCAAATTTTTTAAAGATGAACTTTATTTTTGAGAATAGTTTTAGACTTACAAAAAAGTTGTGAAGATAGTACAGTGTTTCCATGTACACATACTCAGTTTCCCTTATTAGTAACATCTTATATTAGTGTGATACATTTGGCATAATCAACGGAACAATATTAGGACGTTATTACTAATTCCAGCCTTTAGTTTTTCCCCAGTGTCCTTTTTCTTTTTTCCCTTCCCCTCACCTCTTTTCTTTCTTTTCCCATCTCGTCTCATTTCGTTTCTTGAGACAGGGTCCCACTCTGTCACTCAGGTTGGAATGCAGTGGTGTGATCTCAGCTCACTGCAACCTCCACCTCCCAGGTTCAAGCAATTCTCCTACCTCAGCCTCCCAAGTAGCTGGGACTATAGGCACGTGCCACCATACCTGGATAATTTTTGTATTTTTGGTAGAGACAGGGTTTTGCTATGTTGCCCAGGCTGGTCTCGAACTCCTGAGCTCAGGCAATCCACCCACTCCGGCCTCCCAAAATGCTGGAATTACAGATGTGAACAACCACACCTGGCCTCAATATCCTTTTTCTACCCCAGGACCTCATTTTTGATCCCACGTGACATTTAGACATTAATCTCCTTAGGCTCCATGGTTCAAATTTTAAGTGAGTTTTGCAGTGCCTTTTCAGTCATACCGTATTATAAAGCCTTCGGTCTCTCATTATGAAAGCATGTAAAACATCAGGTAAGTAAGCTTGTGCTATGCAAGAGGCATTGTTAATTAAAACCTATGGTGTTATCTCCATAGAGATGAATGCATATGATTTTCAAAATATAGGAGAATTTAATCTGTCACAATTTTTAATATTATTTGGTAAGCATTGGAAAAAACCTAGTGTGGGAAAGTAGTGTAACACTAATGAACTGTATTGTAATGAGTAAGGTTGGGTATGAGAAGTTATTGAAAATAATATTGAGAATACATAAATTTATGGGACAATAACTGCATGTATTGATTCTTCTTTACAGAATGTGACAGTGATGATAACATGGGTGCCAAAAATACTTCAATAGGAGAAGAATTTATATCCACAGAAGGTAACCTAATAGAGTTAATTTCTTTTCTGCTTGACTGTATTTGTATTTTTTTTATTTCTGTCTCTCACCCATTCACCCCTTACTCCCTTCTACCCCCAAGTTGAAACATTTTCTCAGTTTGAAGGATAGCTTTGCATTTTTCATGTAAGACGACTTAGGGGTAATACTAATTTAGAAAGCTAGAATGTGTCAGCCAATTATGGCCCTTGGATCAAATCCAGTCCACTACCTTTAGGAACACAGCCATACATTTAAGTATTGTCTATGCTATTGCTTTTGTACCACAACTGCATGGTTGAGTAAGTGTGGCACGGATAGTAGAGCCCCTCCATCCCCACCCCCCTCAAATAATTATTTTCTAACCCTTTAAAAAGAAAAAGTTTGCTAACTCCTGGGCTAGGAGACAATTCTGATTTCCTAATTGTTATTTATCTTGAATAGTATTAAGAGTATTAGAAGACAGGCAGTGGAACTCTAAAAGCAAGCACCTATATCTAAATGTAAATGGGCTTTTTTAAATAAATTTTTTTAAAAGGGGGTTTTTTTTTTTTTTTTGGTTTTTGGTTTTGGTCACTCTGTCACCCAGACTGGAATGCAGTGGTAAAATCTTAGCTCACAGCAACCTTTGCCTCCTGGGTTCAGGCGATTCTTGTGCCCCAGCCTCCAGAGTAGCTGGTATTACAGGCGTGTGCCTCTGCCACGCCAAGCTAAAAATTAAAATTCTCTTGTACTCTTCTTAAAGGAAAAGCTATTTCCTTCCGTAGGTTAAAGAGAACTTTTTATGTCACTTGGCATCAAATCATTTGCTGGCTGTACCATTATTTGGTTGTGTCTTGTAACCATTCTTTTCTTTGGTTTTTCTATAACAGACTGCACTTTTTAATAACCAGGGGGAAATTAGATAATAGATCTTAGAAAATACTTTGAGCTTCACTGGAGAAGTTGAAAGTATTATATCAGCATCTTTGACGTTAAAGAAAAACAGCAGGAGTCTTCACGTACATTCCAGTATAATGTTTATTGTTGGAGACTGTAGGGTAGGACTGTGGAGGCTGGAAAGTAGGGATGGAAATATGTGACTGAACACACAAACAGAATGGCCCGACTGATATGTTTTCTTTGCATTTCTTTGATCTCAGGTAATACAACTAGTTTAAGAGCATACTAGAGCTTTATGGTATTAAGAGTTTGGGAAATGGAGTCTGGCAGTGGAATCGATTCATCCATTAGATGAAGTAGATAGCTGTAATCTTTCTGCCTTATAGCCAGATTCATTGGTTAAACAAAACTGGCAATAAATCTACAGCTAATTGGAAGGAAGCAAGTTTTTTGACCAACTTCTTTTCCCAGCATGGTCTTTCAAGGTCTAGCTCAATGCTTAGCAGCCACATAATGATGAATTAAACAAATGAAAGAACTTTTGTGTGTTCTGAACAAAAACTGCCAATTAAGTTGTTTATCAAGGCCACTAAAAGATAAACAGTACTGAACGTCTGAAGAGTTCAGATTTTGCAACTTTTATTTGACACCTTGTGACTCATCCTGTGGAAAATGCCAGGCAAAATTACAACTTTTAAATAGTTATAAGCCGTCACAGTTTTGTGGGCTCCTACCTAACCTAGGAAATCTAAGATTTGTGTAACTGGATATGTACCAGATATTATCTATGTAATGCATTTTATGGTTTGGAGGTGGAGATGTGACATTTTTGTGATTATTTGGTTTGGAAAAATAATAATTTTTATAGAATTCAAGAGAAGATACTTTAAACCTATAACTAGTCATAGTTAAAATAGAGGTGGGGATAAAATCCTTTAATTCAAAGAAAAACCAAAGGTGTTTGTGTTTTGTATCCTGATGCTTTACATAAAATAAGTGTGAGAAGCACACGATGTTTCACATAAGGAATATGGGCTCCTTTGCACTTTTCTCTAACATTCTTCTTTTTTTCTCCTCCTCATCACCCCAAAAGAGCTAACTCGAATTTCATCTCTTAGGTTGAACCATATAGAATTGCCGTTTTTGTAGGCACTGTTGTATGGTCAGTGCCTTTCCTAGATTGTCCATCTTTAGACACAGCCAACCACTCTCTATTCTGGGCTCCCTCTGTATCAGGCCAAATGGATTTAAAATACTTCTGTCTATATCTTTGATCTCCACAGACTGTAAGCTCCTTAGGGTGTAGGATCATGTTTTATTTATCTTACTTCAGCAGCACCTAGCACAGTGTTTGGCACAAAATGATTGCTTGTGAAATGAATAAACTTTTAACAAACTTAAAACATGTTAGAGCCACCATTTCCCTATAAATGGATAAGGGAAATTGAGATAGAGGCTATTTTGTTGTAGAATATTGGGTTATTTTGTTGACCTTGAACCACAGAAGCAAAATAATGTTCTCGTCTACACCTGATAACAAAACTGAAAAAAAATTTAAGCAACCTCTTAAGCCTCTTTTTATTCCTTCCTTTCCCAGTACAACTCTGTAAATGCCTGAGAAATAGTGGCAGAAGACAGGATAAATTTGCTTATGGCTTTTTGCCTTAGGGTAATCCCCCTCCTTCCGTGATTTGTCTTATTCTTTGTTGTTCCCCATAGACCAATATCAAACTCTGACCACACAGGCCAGCCATAACAATCCTATGTAATCTATTTCCTGTACTTGACAGAGGAAACAGATGCCACATAATGTGGTGGTGAAAAGTACAGTCTTTGGATTCATACTGCCTAAGTTAAAACTCTGCGCTTACAAGTTGTGTAATATTGGACAAGTCACTTAACTTCACCGTGCTTCAGCTTCTTCCTTTTAAATATGGGAATATTAGTATACCTATCTTACTAGAATAACATGACATATGATAAATAGTATATATTGGTTGCTGCTATTGTTACTGGGATTATGATGATCATTATGTCATTATTTATATCTTCACCTAAGGTCTCCTCTAGAGGTATGTCTATTAACTAGAGGTATTCTGACTCAAATTGCTGGAAGAGACAGAAAACAGCATTGCATAGATAATTTTCTATGCAAAACCAGCTTCCTATAAATGTTAGCGATATGCTTTATTTGGAGAATTCCTTCAATAGCAGTCAAAACTACTCTTAATCTTAACAACCTGTGAGAGTCAGACTATTCTCTTCATTTTATATGAAAAACTGAGGCTTCTAAACATTAAGTAATTGTAATTTGTAAAAGTAATTTGGCCTTACATCGACAGTTTTAAAATGATTGGGGCACCATTTCTATATGTCTTGTACCTCCTACTACTGGTTGTTTTTGCTGTTTGTTTGCCATAATTACTGCTCTCAAAGTAAATGAAATTAAGGCAGAGAGAAAGGAGCGTAAGGGGAACACAGACCTAGCCACAGAATAGAAAAACACAGATTTTTCACAAGTGCTCTTTAGTTTTTCATATGGCTTCAAGTTACTGTTTGATGTTCTTTAATTTCAATCTGAGAGATTCTCTTTAGCATTTCTTATAGGGCAGGTCTGCTAGTAAATTCTGTAGTTTTTGTTTATCTGATAATTTCTTTAAGAATAGTTTTGTCAGATGTAGAATTCTTGATTGACATTCTTATTTTCTGGTTTCCATGGTTTTTTATAAGAAATCAACTGGTAATTTTATTAAGGCTCTCTTGTATGTGATGAGTTGTTTCTTTCTTGTTGCTTTCATTGTCTTTGGCTTTTGATAGTTTGACTATAACATGTCTCAGTGTGGGTCTCTTTAGAGTTCATTGAGCTTCTTGGATATGTAGATTCACCTCTTTCATCAAATTTAGGAGTTTTTTGACCATTATTTCTTCAAACATTCTTTCTGATCCTATTTCGCTTCCCCTCTCAGGACTCCTGTAATGCATATGTTAGTTCGCTTGATGGTGTCCCACAGGTCCCTTGGACTCGGTTTACTTTTCTTCATTTTTCTTTCTGTTCCTCACACTGGATGACTGATTGATTGATTTAGACTGAACCCAAACCAAGACACATACTGGAGTAATTAATTAATTATATTATACTTTTAAGTTCTAGGGTACATGTGCACAACGTGCAGGTTTGTTACATATGTATACATGTGCCATGTTGGTGTGCTACACCCATTAACTCGTCATTTACATTAGGTTTATCTTCTAATGCTATCCCTCCCCCCTCTCCCCACCCCACAACAAGCTCTGGTGTGTGATGTTCCCCTTCCTGTGTCCAAGTGTTCTCATTGTTCAGTTCCCACCCAAGTGAGAACATGCGGTGTTTGGTTTTCTGTTCTTGCGACAGTTTGCTGAGAATGATGGTTTCCAGCTGCATCCATGTCCCTACAAAGGACATGAACTCATCCTTTTTTGTGGCTGCATAGTATTCCATGGTGTATATGTGCCACATTTTCTTAATCCAGTCTGTCATTGATGGACATTTGGGTTGGTTCCAAGTCTTTGTTATTGTGAATAGTGCCACAGTAAACATATGTGTGCATGAGTCTTTATAGCAGCATGATTTATAATCCTTTGGGTATATACCCAGCAATGGGATGGCTGGGTCAAATGGTATTTCTAGTTCTAGATCTTTGAGGAATCGCCACACTGTCTTCCACAATGGTTGAACTAGTTTACATTCCCACCAACAGTGTAAATGTGTTCCTATTTCTCCACATCCTCTCCAGCAACTGCTGTTTCTTGATTTTTTAATGATTGCCATTCTAACTGGTGTGAGATGGTATCTCATTGTGGTTTTGATTTGCATTTCTCTGATGGCGAGTGATGATGAGCATTTTTTCATGTGTCTGTTGGCTGCATAAATGTCTTCTTTTGAGAAGTGTCTATTCATATCCTTTGCCCACTTTTTGATGGGGTTGTTTGTTTTTGTCTTGTAAATTTGAGTTCTTTGTAGGTTCTGGATATTAGCCCTTTGTCAGATGAGATTGCAAAATTTTTTTCCCATTCTGTAGGTTGCCTGTTCACTCTGATGGTAGTTTCCTTTAGAAGCTCTTCAGTTTAATTAGATCCCATTTGTCAATTTTGGCTTTTGTTGCCATTGCTTTTGGTGTTTTAGACATGAAGTCTTTCCCCATGCCTATGCATACTGGATAATTTAAATTGTCCTATCTTTAAATTTGCTGACTCTTTCTTCTTTGTACTTAAATTCATTAAGCCCCTCTAAAGATTTTTCATTGTATTTATTGTACTTTTCAGTTCCTGAGTTTCTATTTGATGGGCTTTTAATAATTCTGCCTCATTATTGATACTCTTAATTTTGTTCATACATTGTTTTCCTGGTTTCCTTTAGTTCTTTGAACATACATAAGACAGTTAGCTTAAAGCTTTTGTCACCCATGCTATATCATGTAGCCTGTTGCTTCTAGTCTACAAACCTGTATAGCATGTTATTGTGCTGAATACTGTAGACATTGTAACATAATGGTAAATATTTGTGTATCTAAACATAGAGACATAAAAATACATAAAAAATGGTACACCTGTATAAGGTACTTACCCTGAATGGAGCTTGCAGGATGGGGAAGTTGCTCTGGGTGAGTGAGTGAGTGACTGGTGAGTGAATGTGAAGGTCTAGGTTGTTACTGTACTCTACTGTAGATTTTATAAACATTGTACAATTAGGATATACTACATTTTTTTTTTTTTTTTTTTTTGAGACGGAGTCTCGCTCTGTTGCCCAGGCTGGAGTGCAGTTGTGGGATCTCTGCTCACTGCAGCCTCCGCCTCCCGGGCTTAAGCGATTCTCCTGCCTCAGCTTCCCAAGTAGCTGGGATTATAGGCATGTGCCACCAAGCCCGGCTAATTTTTGTATTTTTAGTAGAGATGGGGTTTCTCCATGTTGGCCAGGCTGGTCTCGAACTCCTGACCTCAGGTGATCCGCCCACCTTGGCCTTCCAAAGTACTGGGATTCAGGCATGAGCCACCAAGCCCGGCCTATATTACATTAAAAAGAAATTTTTTTTTCTTCAATAATCAGTTCACCTTAGCTTACTGTAACTTGTATAAACTTTAAAATTTTTAACTTTTTGTCTCTATTGTAATGACACTTAAAACACAAACACTTTGTACAGCTATAGAGAAATATTTTCATTATATTCTTATTCTATAAGCTTTTCCCTACTTTTAAATTGTTTTATTACTTTTAAAACTTTTTTATTGAAAACTAAGACAAACACATATATTAGCTTAGACCTACAAAGAGTCAGGATCATCAATATACTTTTATAAGAAGCAGTACCCTCTAAAATAATAATAAAAAGTATAATAAATACATAAACCAGTACCAGAGTTTATTATAATTTTCAAGTGTTATGTACTGTACATAATTGTATGTGCTATACTTTTATACAACTGACAACAGCATCACCACAAACACATGAGTAATGTGTTGTGCTGCAACATGAAGATGGCTATGACACCACTAGACAATAGGAATTTTTCAGGTCTATTATAATCTTATGGGACCACTGT
Organism: Rhinopithecus roxellana; assembly: GCF_007565055.1. Lineage (NCBI taxonomy): Eukaryota > Metazoa > Chordata > Mammalia > Primates > Cercopithecidae > Rhinopithecus > Rhinopithecus roxellana. The sequence continues at coordinate 46,948,955 of NC_044552.1, read as the reverse complement.
TGTATATGTGGTCCATTGTTTACCAAAAGTTGATACACAGCACGTGACCATACTTGCCTTTTGTTTTTTATAGTCTTTCAGCTGGCAAGTTTAATACCTATAAGCTCACTGGAGGTATGATATATTTGTATAGATGTTGCTGTACTTAACAATGGTTTGATTTATGATTTTTTGACTTTATAAGGATGTGAAAGCAATATGCCTAAACTTGAACTGTAACTTGTATAAACTTTAAAATTTTTAACTTTTTGTCTCTATTGTAATAACACTTAAAACACAAACATTTTGTACAGCTATAGAGAAATTTTTTCTTTATATCCTTATTCTGTAAGCTTTTCCCTACTTTTAAGTAGAGAAACAGTGGTCTCATAAGATTATAATAGACCTAAAAAATTTCTATTGCCTAGTGGTGTCATAGCCATCTTCATGTTGCAGCACAACACATTACTCATGTGTTTGTGGTGATGCTGTTGTCAGTTGTATAAAAGTATAGCACATACAATTATAAATTGTACAGTACATAACACTTGAAACTTGTACTTGAAACATTTAGTATAAACCATACTTCAGATTTTGAATTTTAGTTCAAAAATTTTTATAACTTTAATTGTAGAACAGACATTGTGTTAAGACTATTTCATATATATATATATATATACATACATACATACACATATAACCTACTATCATTTATTAAAAAGACTTTTCCCTATCATTCTGCAGTGCTACCTTTGTTATAAATCCAATGTCCATATATGCATGGGTCTGTTTCTGAGCTGTCTATGCTGTTCCTTTGGTCTGTTTATTCTTGCACTAGTACCACATTATTAATTACTGTAACTTTATAATGTGTTCATATCTTAGACAAGTCTTGTCCCCTTGTTTTTCTTTGGTAAGAGTGTCTTCGCTTTTCTTTGCATTTCCTCATCCCTTTTAATTCATCTTAGGGGCAACTAACTGATCCTAGAGTGTAGCTTTAACTTGATACACAGTTCATGCTAGTTTGTGGTACTTTAAATTAGACAACACTAGTGTCCCCACTCAGAGGAACATGCAGTTGCATCTTAGGGAGATCACTGGTGTCTGCAGCCGAGTAGCCTCTGAGAGACTGTGGACCAGATGGGATGAGATAAATCTGGTGTGAGAAGCTAGTGAAGGCCAAGAAATTGACACCAAATTTCACCCTCCTGGATTTTAGCATCATTCCCAAGGAGGAGATATAACCCAACTATTGTGAACCCAGTAATGTCTGTCTTGTTCACTGTTACATTGCTGTTCCTGGTATATAATGGGCATTCAATAAATATTTGTCAAATGAGTTTACATACATCTGCATACAGCCTATATTATATGCTTCTCAGATGACATTTATGTGGCTATGAGTTTCACTACCTTAGATGCTAGGATGCTTGAAGCTAATTTTTCCCCAGCTTTATTGAGGTATAATTAAAAATTAAACTAAATTTTTAATGTCCTATGACATTTTGTCATTTCATGGAGTTGCCTTTCTGTTTAAAGTCTTATATGTATCACCTCGAGTCTTTTAGGAAATAAGTGGTACAGATTCTGTGTTGAAACAAGTTATTACCTGTCAGTGATTTTAAAAGTTTGTTGACTTTCTACATCCCTAAGTGGAATTAACTTGCAAGTTCCTTAGCACACTAAGTTCATATATAAAATTCAATCAAGATCATATCTAGATTTTCATATTTCAAAATACTCAATTTTTTAGTAGAGAAACTGCCAAGTTATCCTATGTTTTTCCATTTTGATTTTACTTTCCTTCTTGAAAAGATGAATACAGTTGATGAAACTTAAATAAATACAGCACATGTTGAGTAGTTTTCTGCCCTAAGTGTTAAAATTCTATGTTTTTTAATGCAGATGTGGAATTAGAAGAAGCTATTAGAAGAAGTCTTGAGGAAATGTAATTAAAGATATTACCACACAACATCAAGTGGCCTTGAAGAGACTCAGATAATGAATTCTTGAGTTTGTTTTCTAAAGGAGACCAGAAATCCACTATTACAAATGTATTTGAAAACATGGTTTTGCTTTCATATGTTCAAAATCTGATCTTTGTTTTGTATTTTTGTGTTAATGTGCAAAAATGTACAGAAGGAATAGAATACATGTTCATGCAAATATAAATCATGTATTCTAATATAGGTATAACATTTTCCCAGTTAACTTTGAATTTATATATTTAAAGGATTTAAAAAAAAAAAAAAGGAAAGCTCTTAACAGTTGTTTCCCAAATAGCATTAGTTCTTTAATTTTATTTGTACGGTACAAATGATTCTAGTTTATTTTTTTAGGAGTGAAAATGAATATAAAAAAGGTGACATAGGTCAAGTTTTCCATAAATTCTACTTCTCATGTGGCACTATTATATATTACCTTTGAGATCTTTGTTTATGTTTATTAGAAGAGGGTAATGGAAACTGATCATGGAAACACTTAAAATTTTATCAGCAGTGTTCTTTGTGGGTGCCATGCAGATGTGAATTATTGCTTTAATTAGAGCAGCACATTGCTAAAATAAAAAATACATCTTAATTTTTAAGAAATAATTTAAATGAAACAATTTCCATTCCTTTTACCTGCTTAGACTTTTATGTGACTTGTATGATCTCCTGTTTAAAGGGAATAGTGTCAAAATATTTGCATAAAATTATTTTTCATAATACTAGTCCTTTTTTATATATTTGTGTAAACATAATATTCTTCAAGAAATAATGTTGAAAGCCTACTCAGGAATAATCTTCCTTAACTCTTTAAAATTTTTATTTCATATGGAGTGTCTTCAGTTTAGTTATTCACTGAATTGTCAGTTTCCTTCATTTGGTATTACATATTTAATTCTTAAATATTGAGGCCCCATTGTGAGTAATACAAAATACGGCATAAGTAGAAGACTAAGAAGGGCTTGTCATATTATCTTTGTGTATATGCTTCATGTTATTTGACCAGAAATGTCTTATCTCTAAAAATTTTTAGTAGTGATTATTTACCAAATTTAAAAACATTTCCATAAATATAAAGCTTTCCTTTATATTTAAGACAAAATATAAAGGCTAGAATTTTGTTCCTTCTCTGTAACACTAAATATTTTAGTGTGAAATTGAATTTTTTTATTACTATAGTCTTTTCCATCTACAATTTGTGTTTTTAATTTCTTGATATGTCACTTCTGTTCCTCCCTGCTTGCATTTTTTTAAAAGTAGACATTGTGGCTTGAGAATTTATCAATCATCTTTCCAAAATGACCACATTGTGCATTTAGTTTGTATGTTTAAGTGGTCAAGCAAGGCTCTAGGAGGTAGTCACTGAGCTGGACCTTAAACACATCTGCAGGAGCTCACAAAATAGGAGCAAAAGAGGCATTCCAGAAAGATGAGTGGTTAAGCAGATGTGGGGGCAGGGCAAGAGGAGACAGCTCCTTGTTGCTAGAGATTCTACACAAAGGTGTCATGGACACTGATGCTCTATTAAGAAGCTTTTGTGGTGTGTGTGGTAGAGAATAAGGCTTTTGATATGACAGGAAAGGGATATTTCATCATGACTCTTAAGGTAACTGGGTTGTTTAATGTTTTAATTGATAATTGTCACTGATTGTATTTCTACCTGTTAAATAATTAAAAATCATCTTAAAATTCATACTTTGGCTTTAATTTAGACAAAAGGAGATGTAATCGCTGTGTAACATTAGAGAAAGTTATATGGATTATCATCAAAAGTAAATGTTTCTAACATTGACAAAGATGTTTATCTTTTCATTACATCATTCACTCATTAATTCATTCAATCACAAAATATTTATTGAGTACCAACCATGTGCCAGCAACTATTCTAAGCACTTGGAATAGACCAGTAAGCAAAACAAAGCCCTTTACCCCTCTGTGGAGCACACATTGGTGGAGAGAAGGAGATTGTACAATGTTAGTAAGCAAGCAAATAAAACTGCATATCTGATGGTGATACATGTAACAAAGGAAAATAAAGAAGGGAAGGGAATAAATAGTGCAGGGACAGGGAGTTGCAGGGAGGCTTGCTATTTTTAATAAGGTGGTCAGAAAAGATCTCACTGATAGGTAAACTTGAGCAAAGACCTGAAGAAGGTGAGGGAATGAGGATGAAAATATATATAGGGAAGAGAGTTCCAGGTGGAGGAGGGGAAGGTCCAGACAGGAGCTTAGTATATTCAAGGAAAAGCAGGAAGACTAGTATCACTGACAAGATGAGCTAGGAGAGTAATAGGAAATGAACTTGAGGTTTTTCTAATGACCTTGGCTTTTACTCCGAGGTGAGGAGCGATTGAAGGTTTCTGAGAAATGGTATGATCTGCCTAATTTAGGATTGCTGTAGTTGCTGCACTGAGATAACATGTACGTGAGAGGCAAGAGTAGAAGCAGGGAGACCAGAGAGGAAGGTATTGTAGTACTTCAGGTACTAACTTACCAGGTAGCTTGAACCAGAATGGTGGCGGTAGAATTGGGAAGAATCTGGATATATTCTGAAGGTAAAATTAATGGGATTTACTAATGAGGTGGATCTAGGATATGAGAGAAAAACAGTTCAGGATGATTCTAAAGTCACTTGATAGACTTTCAAACCACTCACAAAATGTGTTTTGTTTTTGTTTGTGTCATGATAAAGTATTTTTAATAAGGTCAAATAATCCCCTACCCCAAGAGTTAATTAGGATTTAGAATGAGTTCAGAGGGAATTGGGATCCAGCCTTAAGGGCTTCAACTCTGTTCAAGTATTTAAATGACTTTGATCTCTGATTAAAGGTGCTGGTTCAGCTTTAGACTATTATTATCTATCATTTTCTGTGCTGTGTACATTTTCATCCTTGCAGTGAGAGGCATAGAGCTATCAGGAGAGAGGACCAAAGCCTAACTTTTTAAGTAGACTAATCTTTGTATCCTCAGTTCTATTCCATCTTTTACCGACAGCTGGTGCCTGACCTAGAGGCCTACTGCATCTTTTTGTTAACATTAAAAGTTGAGGACTTCTTAATGCCAATTATTTCACTCAATATTTATTTATTTATTTATTTATTTATTTATTTACACAAGGTCTCAGGACTTAATGCCAATTATTTCACTCAATATTAATTAATTAATTAATTAATTTACACAAGGTCTCGTTCTGTTGCCCAGGCTGGAGTGCAGTGGCGAGATCTCGGCTCACTCAACAGGAATAATTTTAATAGCAAAAATTAAAAACTCCTTCATTAAGCCGGGCGTGGTGGTTCACACCTGTAATCCTTAGAATGGTAAAAATGAAGTAAATTCACTTTGCTTCCCACATCTAGCTAGATAGGGAAAGATGGAGTAGCTTTTTCTTTTTTACTTAATAGCTTCAGTGTTGTCCTGGCATTCGTTACTCTCATTTCAGAATAAAGTGGTAACAGGAAGGTCAGGTGAATGTGGGCTGCCTAGGAGCTGTACTTAACTGCCTTCTGTTTCACAAAAGGACCTTTTCTCCCTATATCACAGGACCCTTAATGTCGTTGTTCTTGCTTTGAATTATGGGTGCTGGGAGAAACTAAACGAAGCCGTCACTGAGCAATACACCCACAACCCATCGACCGATAGGAACCTTCGCGTGGGGGGAGTTGGTTACTTTTAGGCTGCACGAAGAGGCGGGGCCACGCGGGGCGGAGCTGGGGGTGGTCTGTGGGTCCGGGCGGGCTTCGGGTAGTTCCTGGGTCCGGGGAGCAGACGATCCGCTGGCCACATTAGGCGCTCGGTCTCTGCGTCCGCCCCTCCCGGTTCCTCAGAGACTTGCGCTCCCCAGGCCCGAGCCCCTGTCGGCCCGCGAACCTCTAATTCCAGCCGCTGCAGCCCCCTCCCAGGCCCGGCGTTCCCGAGCCCCGCGGGCGCCGCGCCTGCCCTTCTTTGGCCACGCGGCAGCCGCGGTGTCGGCGAGTCCTCCCGGGTTGCCCCTGCGGGCGTCAGAGGGAGGGCGGGCGCCCGCGTGGTGACGGCGACGCCTGCCGCCCGAGGAACGCTCCACTCGCCGCCGCCGGAGGGGCCGGTGACCTCTCGGCTGCCCCGCGTCGGAGGCTTAGATGGCTCAGGCGAAGATCAACGCTAAAGCCAACGAGGGGCGCTTCTGCCGCTCCTCCTCCATGGCCGACCGCTCCAGCCGCCTGCTGGAGAGCCTGGACCAGCTGGAGCTCAGGTGAGCCGCGGGCGGGCGGGCGGGCGGTCTCGGGCGTTCTGTTCGCCGCGCTGGCGGTTAGCGGACGGAGGCCGCGTGTGGCGGGCCGGGCCCTGGGGCACAGTGAGGCTGCGGCGACAGAAGTTGCTTGTTGAGATTTGTTGTGGATGGACGTGGTGTAGTTTTGTTTATTTCTTGGATTTTCTCCCCGGTCCGAGAGAAAACGCATTCGTAAGCTAAACCTGTGAGGGCGTGATGGTGGCCACACTTTGATTAACTTACCTAGGTGTTGGGGAGCAGGAAAAAGTCAGAGGAGATAAAAGTTAAGAGGTGACATTCCATGCGATTAAGGACTATGGCAGCGTGGGTCTGCAGAGCTTCTAGAACCTTCTGTGTGGCCTCAAATGTTTTTAACTTACTCTTCTCCCGTTATACATTTTTAAGGGAGGCAGCAGTTTACAGTGGCCCTCCCCTTGAAGTTAAGTTTCCTTGCTTCAGAACACTAAAGAGCAAAAATGAATAAAACAAAACCAACCCAGCAATCCATTGAGACCAAAGATTAGGGAGGAGTGAGGGGTAGGCAGTAAGTTACCGGGTGCTTCGTGCAGTAAAGACGTTGCGGCTTCTCTTTATCCCCTAACAGGATTCCGCGGTTCCGTTCGTCTCTCAGTATTTATTGGGCACCTCCCTACCTAGAAGACGAAGTGCTAGTCACTGGCCTGAAAGCATGAAAAGATAGTTTTCCCCTTTTCTTGCTTAAGATTTATTAGGTAATATAGTAGCAGACTTATACAGAATTTCTAAACAATTTAATGTTAATAGATTTTTGGGAAGACTTTAACGGTATATTGAAAAGTTTTATCTACTTCCTGTGAACGTTTGTCTCAAGTTACTGTGTAAATTTTGTGAGCAGGTGTAGTTAAAAGAAAACCTTGTTAGGCACCTGGAATTCCCTGAAACTGTACACAGGAGTTGGTTCTATAGTTTTCGCTAGGTTGTGCATGAGCAAAGAAGCATGTGAGCCAAAAAGTTCAGGAAACACTGCATGTGTGTTTTATCTCCCTCCATTCATACACCCAAACATGAAGTGTCCATTTGCCGAGAAAATACTTCAATAACCACGGCATCTCTTTTAACAAGTAAGGCATTATTATTGTTACTATTGGGAGAAAAGAGCCAGAGAGTGAGAGATTCTCCACTCAAAATCACTTCTTGGATGGCAGCAGAGAAACCTAAGCCCTAAACAAGGTTCTGGGGTTCCACTCAGAATGAGGCAAGTGAAAGAGAGAAATAGTGCTTCCTCATGGATTTTCACAATACTAGCAAACCTGACCCGTTCCACTCCCAGAAAAAGTAAAGCGCAAGTAGAAATTGGTGGCCTCAGTTACTGGAAGTCCCTCTAATTGATGTTTCTTTTTAGGGAGCCGCATAACAAGTAACACACCTCTCTCCATGTCTTCAGAACGTTGAGGGCATATTCTCAACCACTTCACTCGCTCTCCCTTAGTCAGAAAGAAAAGATTTTTTCCTAAAGGAATGGGGAGGATGTTACTCCACCCCGCCTTCCTTCAAGCTGAGTCATTGTCCTCCAACTTGAATTAATGCCTCACATGTGGTAGGTACAAAAGCACTCTGACGTGCTCCTCTTTAAAAAGAAAGCCTCAGGTTTTGAATATTATTATATTCTAATGTTTGATTAATGTAAAATGAATTCTGATTACTGCACATCAGTGATTAAATTACAACTTGCTTAATTAACATTTGAGCTGAGGAGAAAAGTGATTAATATGTGGCTGTTCATTTCAAGGACTGTTTTTTAGTAATTCTAGACTTTTGTAGGCCTTTTTTTTTTTCTTTTTAAAAAAGTAATACTAGCTGAAAAGTAAGGATTTCCGAAGGTAAGCAAAAATAGAGAAAAATGCTAATATTGATCCTATTAAAGTTTTTTTTGAAACCACATGGGCAATGGCACAGAACACTACACTATTAAAAACTAGAATCATGCGTACAAGATCGATTTTTAAACGAAAACATGAAACTCATATGTAATTTTGCTCTAATAGTTTGATTTTATGTTAACTAATAAAGTAGTGTAACTGGGTAGAATAAAACCTTACAGTTTGTACTTAGAAGTGTGCACGTAATGTTCCCTAACCACATGATCCTGTCAATTGTGGAAGAAATTTCATACTTCATGACCTGGAGTATGAACTGATCTACATGATGTTTAAAATGTTTGGCAGCAGTTCTACAAACTGTTAAAGGATTTCCATATATCTCTAATGGAATTTATCAATACGTTAGCCCTTTTTTTAGACTGCATTTTGTCTTCTGTATTTCTTCCTTCTACAGAGGTGATTCCCTTTTCTCCCTGTTTTTATGATCAATTCTAAATGGAGTCTGAGTTTTGCATTCCTCAGTGGCTCAAACCATCTTGCTTATTGTTACTTTTTAACAATTATTGTAATTTATAAAAAATACTATATTACAATTATATATATATATATAATGTTTTCATCCACAGTTCCTGGCTCATAACTCCCATAACCCTTGTGACAGTCTTACGTTATAATGTTGGGGTGCTTTAGGCCTCAGGAAAAAGAATCTCTGTCTGACCTTCTTGCACCTGCCTTGTTTCTAGTCTGATTGTGGATCAAAAGACCCTCATTCCAGAGAGGGTCCTGTCCCACGCCCTGGAGGAAGGAATTCAGCACCCAGAGACCAAGAAGAATCTGAATAGACTGGTCTTGTGTTAGAGTGAGAGCATACCCATTTTGTTCAGTCACATTTCTACATGGTTGTCATTCATGCTTATATAATGAAGCAAGCCTCCATAAGAACCCAAAAGGACAGGGTTTGGAGAGCTTCCAGATAGTTGGACATGTGGAGGCTCCTGGAAGGTGATGTGCCCAGGGACGGCATGGAAGCTTTGTGCCCCTTCCTCCTTGTACCTCACCCTACACATCTCTTCATCCATGTCCTTTATAATAACCTTTATAATAAACTGGTACATATAAGTAAGTGTTTCCCTGAATTTTGTGAACTGCTCCAGCAAGTTAAACCCAAAGAGGGGGACATGGGAACCCCAATTTGAAGCCAGTTGGTTGGAAGTTCTGGAGGCCTAGACTTGCAGCGGTGGGGAGTGGGGTCTTGGGGACTGAGCTTTCAACTTGTGGGATCTAACACTGTCCAAGTGTAGATAGTATTGGAACTGAGTTGGAGGATACTTAGCTGCTGACCACTGTTTGTTGGTGGGGAAAATCCCCCACATATTTGGTCACAGTAGTCTTCTGTGTTGTTACAGTGTGAGAGCAGAGGAAAAACACAGTGTGAAAGTTTTTTTCTAAAACACATGCTATTGTTTATTCATTTAATGTACACGGACTATATGCCAGGCCCCATGTCTTTGTGGAAGTTACTATTATCACCATTCTACAGATAGGGAAACTGACGCTTAGAAGCTTAAATGACTTGTCCAAAGTCACACAACTAGAAAGTAGTAAACTCCACATTTGAACCCAGGAAGCCTGGCTCTCCAGGCTCTAATACTTTATGCCTGAATTTTCTTAAATATGTCACATTTCAAAATGTAGGAATGATATATGGATGAACAGATGAGTTTCCTCAAAGAGATAAAAAGTCAATCTAAATTGGCCTTAAATTCAGGGGCTATTGAACACCCACTATGTGCTAGGTATTGGGTAGCTCATAGAAAGCTCAAGATGGTAATGAAGATGTTTGGGGGATGGGTTTTAGAGACTGGCAGGGGGGAAAATGATAGGACTGGGAGATTGGGTTGTTATGTGTTTCCCAAAACTTATGACATAGTGGCTCCTTCTGCCTTCCTGTCATTCTTTCGTTGTGGCTTAACCTGCACCCAGGTAGTGAAGGGCTGGGGTCGGGGGTGATAGGGATCATTCGTCTGACTTAAAGTTTCATGTTAGGGTGTGCCTGTGTTCCAGGAGTCACAAAACAAGATGGCATCATAGTTAATATTGTATAACACCCTGTAATTTAAAAGAACGCTTAATATATGTTGTTATTTGAAACTTTAAAAACCCTTTGAGTTAGGTGGAGGACACATGCTCTCTCTCCTAGAAATGAGGGAAGTGGGGTCCATAAGGATGAAGTGGCTTGCCTAAGGACATGCCACTGAAGAGTGGCTCTTCACACTAAAAACACTAGTCCCTTCTTTTACACCAAAATGTCTCGACAGTAAATGTAATTTAATATTTTGGCAGTTAGGGAAACCCTTCAGAATTTTACATTGCCTAAAAGTGATCATTATAGCATTCTTTTGATATAGGAGTACGGAATAAGAGACAGAACTATGAGTTTAAGAACCTGTTTTAGGCCAAGTGTGGTGGTTCACTCCTGTAATCCCAGCACTTTGAGAGGCCGAGGTGGGCAGATCACCTGGGGGGTTCAGGAGTTTGAGACCAGCCTGGCCAACGTGGCAAAAACTATCTCTAATAAAAAATTCAAAAATTAGCCAGACATGGTAGCGCATGCCTGTAGTCCCAGCTGCTTGGGAGGCTAAGGCAGGAGAATCACTTGAACCCTGGAGGTGGAGGTTGCAGTGAGCTGAGATCACACCACCGCACTCCAGCCTGGACGACCAAGCGAGACTCCATCTCAAAAAAAAAACAAAAACCTATTTTAGAAATTCTTTCTTTCAAATCACAGTATGAGCATTTGCCATTTTCCCTCCTTTTTATGAAAGCACAAATTCTCATTAATAAATAAGCCCACATTCATAATGGTAAGAATATAATAGCTATTAATACTATAAATACATGCCAGTGCCAATTCTAGACACATTATACATATTAACTTGTGTGTGTGTGTAATTTTTTTAGTCAGTGCTATCAGTCACTTAAACTCTACCTGCTTTACTTCATTTAGTCACAAGCACTGTTTCCTTATTGTCCCTGTTTCATAGGCGACTGACCCCTTTGCGCAGCTAGTAGTGGCAGTGCTGGCGCAGTTATCACTGCATACTGTATTAGCTGACATATTAATAGTAGCCACAGTTTGGGCAAAATTGCTGTTGTACTCCCCTAAGTCTCCCAGCAGTTTGCCATTTTGATACTGAGGCTACAGAGGTTTGTGAGGTGCCCAAGACCTGGGAGCTAGCTGAGGATGCATGCGCTCCAGTTTTGTCTTCCTATTGAGTGCTCTAAAATGTCTTTTTGTCAAAGCCTGCTTAGTTGTGATTTCATGCAGAGAGTTTTCCAGGAGCACAGCCCAGGCCAGCCTTGATGTGAGGAAAAGTTCTTTCCCAATTTGGATGTGTAGCTGCTTCCAGGATCTGTTAGTAAAAACAGAACTGCCCCTCTCCGCCAAGAAAAGTGTTGTCAGATGAGATATTAAGAAACATGAAGGATAAAGTGAGATGGTCCAACATTTCTCTAACCAGAGTTCCAGAAGAAAATAATAGAATGGGAGACAGGGAATATTCAAAGATACAACGGCCAAGAATTTTCTAGAACTAATGGAAAAATTGTAGACAAAAGACATGTATATGAGTTTAAGGATAGCAATAGCTGACGAACAGTACAAACATTACTTAAATTAAGTAGAGATCTAGGTTCAGCTTTTTAAAAGAAAAAATGTAAAATATGAGGTAGTCCATAGAGTAAATGGATGTACCAGGGCCAAAGGGAGCATGAATTGCCTTAAGGGAGGGGATGGGGGAAGCTAAGGAAACAATTCCTGCCAAAGCGATTGGGTTTTGAAAAAGGATCACCCAGTAGACAAGGGTCAGGGAGAAAGAATGCTACCTGAAGAGGGAATCGGACATGAAAAGCCCATGTTGCCAAATAAACCCTGAGATCTTTACATTCTGGGAATGACATTTTACCTTTGCATGAAATGAAAAAGGTATACATAAAAATGTATGTAAGAAGTTCTAGAAATGATAAAATCTGGTTTTCACAGGGATAATGCCCTGGTAATTTCTATTATGTATTTTTAAAAGCCTTGTGGGGTTGGGGGGGGTTCCCAAAAACACAAAATTTAGCAGTTCCATCTAATTATTTGGTCTCATTTAATGATAAAATATTTTTTTCATATGAATGATAGGCTTTTTTTTTTCTAGAATGTCTTTTTTTATCTATTTTGTTAAGAACATGAACTTACTGCTGTAACTCGTAAATGAAACCTTCCTTTTCAGAATAGTGTTGTTCTCTCTTATCATCTTACAATTGAATATCAGCCGAAAAAGTGTTGAAAAATTAATCTCTTCTTTCAGCATCTTCTCATTTACCAATCAAATGATTCACCTGTGTCATTTGTCTAAATATTGGAGTCATCGTTTGTGCTTTTAGCATAAATATTTAGTGCCAACTCAGTCTCTTTCCTATGTTCTGGGCCCTAGTTTATCTTTCTGAGAGATTGCTAATGTAAAATGTTTAAGTAAATAGTGAATGGTCCTGGAATAGGGCCTGATACTTGCATTGCTGTTACTTTGTAGAATATTGTATTTTGATTGTGTTCTCTAGCCAAATTTGTTACATGAGATTCTTCCCAGTTCTTTGCTTTTAGTGGCTCTTATAAACACAGACTTTGACATATATTTAATATCTTGAAGAATAAAGATACCCTGTGATGTTATAGCCTGTCAGTACTATTTTGGGGTATAACAGGTGGGTAACCGAAGGGGAAAAGGCACGTGTGTGCTTGGAGTAGGGGGAAGATTCTTTTATGGAATTGAACATGCTAAAACATTGATGAAGTTGTTCTTTCTGTGCACACTTAAGACAGCAGTTAGGATTAGATCTCTCATGAACTTCTAAGACCATCCAAATACTGGGAATAGGTCTGTCACTATTTCATTTTGCAAAAGTTGGCAACTTACTGTAATTCATAATAATAAGGTACCCTGGAAGTATACAACATGTTAAATATACAATATGTATATTTTTATTTTGCTCTCATTCCACAGCTTAGTTTTTTAGTGACTGGGCATATTCGTGTGTATGTATAGTGTGAGTGCATGTGTGTGCAGTTGAGTGAAGTGGGGAAAGTAGCGCTTCTATAGTTTGATCAGGGCTTTACACAAAAAAGCTACAGAGACTTTCCCTTAAATTTGGGAAAAGACAAAGATACCCCCATCATTGCCCCTGTTTAATACAGTACTGAAGGACCTTTTCTTAAAAAAAAAAAGTAATAGAAAAGTAATAGGATTGGGAAGGAGGAAATAAAAACTATGGATGATATGGATACGATCATTTACCTAGAAGAACCAACAGAATCAACAGACAGAACACTAAAATGAATACATGTAAATCAAGGTCGCCAGTGACAAGATAAACCTACAAAGACAACACTTCTCAAACCAGTAAAAATCAACTAGAAAATACAAATTCACAAGAGCAACAATATCCACAAAGACTACTATGAAGAATACATGGAACTCTATAGAAGATCTGAATAAATGAAGAGACATATATCATGCCCTTTAACAGAATGACGTTTTAAAGATGTTGAATTTCTCTCGTTTTTTGAGAAACACAATAAACTTACCCTAGAATTTATATGGAGAAGTAAAAGTCCATAAATAGCTAAGTTATCTTTAAAGAAGATTGAGGGGCCTGTTCTATCAAATATTAAAGTATATAGTACAAGGCTAGTGCTATAAACAAACAAAACAAAACTGGGCACTGGTATAAGAACAGTTAAATATACTAATGCATGGGATAGAGATTTTAGAGAGAAACTTAATTTACATTTGCTAGGGGAAAGATGGATTGTTTGGTAAATAATGTTGGGGAAAATGGCTATTTGGAAAAAAAAAAACAACATTCTTAACTAACTACATACAAGGGTTGATTCTAGGTGGATTAAAGATATAAGGAAGGTAGAACTATAAAGTTAAGAGAAAATATAGGAAAATATGACCAAGGGGTAGGGGGAAGACCTTAGGTCAAAACTTCAAAAGCATAAGCTATAAGGCCAAAAAAAAAAAAAAAAAAGATGAATTGGATCACATCAAAATAAGAGTCTCTCTTTAGTGCAAGACATCTCAGACGTGGTTCATAGAAGAGAGGATGAGAGATGGTTGCAATGTCTGTAACCAACAAGAATTTCTTGAGTATACAAATCAGCAAGGGGACAGTAACTCCTGTTTAAAAATAGAAAAACAAAATAGGAAAAGTCTATGAATAGGCTAACAAGGATACAAAGAGATGTCTGAAATTATTAGGAAAACGCTAGTTAACCTGACATACCAGTGTATTTCTACTACACTGGCAGCAAATAGAAAGTTGGAAAATGCAGAGTGTTGGTAGGGATATGGGGACTCCTGTGCTTTGCTGTGGAGAGTGGACAGGTACAGGTATTCTGCAGAATAATCATAGTACTAAGTCAAAAGCGGAGTACACATACCCTTTGTCTCAGCAATTCTGTCCTGGTGTATGTCCTAAGGAAATCCTCACCAAGGTCCAAAGGGGAAATGTATTCATAGAAGTGTTATTTGTAGTAATAAGAAGTTGGTAGACAACCTGAGTGTCCATCTCTGGGAGAGTGGAGAAGGAAAAGCAGGTAGGTATACACATGGAGTATTATAAAATAAGTAGCAGCAACTGATTAGAAGTACACATAGGGGGCCGGGTGTGATGGCTTACACCTGTGATCCCAGCACTTTGGGAGGCTGCGGTGGGCAGATCACTTGAGGCCAGCAGTTTGAGACCAGCCTGGCCAACATGGCGAAACCTCGTCTCTACTAAAATTAAAAAATTAGCTGGGCCCGGAGGCTGAGGCATGAGAATCAGTTGAACGCGGGAGGTACAAGTTGCAGTGAGATCGTGCCACTGTGCTCCAGCCTGGGGGACAAAGCAAGACTGTCTCAAAAAAAAAAAAAAAAAGTACACATAGGATCCTGGATGCTAAGTGAAAAAATAAAAACAGAATGAGATATAAATTCAAAATATACAAATAATACAGATCTTGTAAAAACAAATACTGTTAATTAGATAACACTAAATAGAATGATTGCCTCATGAGCTGGAAAGAAAATAGAAAGGCAAGTGGATAAAAAATAGAAAAATGAAAATTTTAAAGCAGAAATGAAGAAGTTTTAAAAAGTCTGGTGATCTTTAAACTTGATTTGGGTTGAATGAGAGATAAAATTAATAGGAAGAACATCCTGCATACAATAACCGTTTTGTTTTCCCAATTTCTATAGGGTTGAAGCTTTGAGAGAAGCAGCAACTGCTGTTGAGCAAGAGAAAGAAATCCTTCTGGAAATGATCCACAGTATCCAAAATAGCCAGGACATGAGGCAGATCAGTGACGGTGAGAGCCATCTCCACAGAAGGGGCTCGTCTTTTACACTCCTTTAAAGAGTTTATGATAAGTGTGGGTCAATTTTTGCTTGACTTTCGGTATGCGTACACTAGGCCACAGCATTTAATGTGAGCCACAGAGAGCAGCTGCAGCTGTCAGTTTATTATAGCAGCCACTTACTCAGAGATTTCTTCCAGCATGCTCTCTACCCCAAGCCATGGCTGGGAGAGATAGGAAAAAGCCTGCAAGCTCAGAAGAGCTGGCCCCAAGCAGTAAGGCCATGTGTTTTATCCCAGGTTCACACTCCTAACTTCAGTTCTTCACAAGTTACTGGACAGCAAGAGACTAAAAAACACAGAGGAAAAGGGTGAGAGTGGAAGCAGAGAAGTAGAGACCAAAAAAAAAAAAAAAGATGAATTGAGGTACAACATAAAGAGAGGGACAAAATGCAGAGAAAATGAGGAAACTTGTAGGACCAGTAAAAGGCATGAATGTAAAAATGTGCTGTCATTTTCTTTTTTCTTTTTTTGAGATGGAGTTTCACTCGTCACCCAGGCTGGAGTGCAGTGGCGTGACCTTGGCTCACTGCAACCTCCGCCTCCCGGGTTCAAGTGATTCTCCTGCCTCAGTCTCCTGAGTAGCTGGGATTATAGGCGCCTGCCACCACGCCTGGCTAATTTTTGTATTTTTAGTAAAGACAGGGTTTCACCATGTTGGCCAAGCTGGTCTCGAACTCCTGACCTCAGGTGATCTTGCCTGCCTCGGCCTCCCAAAGTGCTGGGATTACAGGCATGTGACATCACGCCTAGCCTGTGCTGTCTTTTTCATGTGAAGAACATGTAATAGGTAGGAATAGGTCACTTGTGATTTTCTTTTTATTGGCACTGGACTTCCTACTTGGGCTCCTTTGGTGCCACACAGGCCACATGTTACTGGGCCAAGTGGCTGGTGAGATAAGTAAGCAATCTAAATCCAGATCAAAACTGTTACACATCTATGGTAGGCCATGATCTAGTCTCTACACTGTCCTGCCCAAAGATCAATGAATTAGGAAGTTACAGAAGCAGGAGATTGCTGACTTTTTCATATAAATAATGAAATGTTGATAGAGCTCCTCATGCCGGTCAAGACTTTAGACCACTGTCCTGTTTCTATCTGGAGAAGCATGAAGTCAGTGCCTAGTATTGATGCCAGCTTATCTTCTATCATGATTATATTTTCTCAACCAAAATTTGGGGCAGTGTATTCTGATAAATGCACTTGTTGTTATGGAGAGATCTGGGACATCTGATCTCTGGAGCTGTACCCAGCATAAATCCTATATGTGCTTACTGCTCAGAGTGTTAAGACTTGATTTCCATCCCAGTTACAAATGCATACCTACCCAAACTTTTGCAAACATGCCAATTTGAGAAGTCATCTGGTATCCCATATATAAAGATTGTCAGGAAATGGTATTCTACAACCTCTGTCTATAATCTAATACATTTCATCAGTTAATGTTACATGCTAGAATTTTAGCTTGTATCTTTAAAAAAATTTCATAGCAGAGATATTTAAATAATAAATTTAGTCACAAACAAATGCCTTAATGTTCTTGACACAGATAAGTTTATGTCTCATATTGATTGATGTTTTAGGAGAAAGAGAAGAATTAAATCTGACTGCAAACCGTTTGATGGGAAGAACTCTCACCGTTGAAGTGTCAGTAGAAACAATTAGAAACCCCCAGCAGCAAGAATCCCTAAAGCATGCCACAAGGATTATTGATGAGGTGGTCAATAAATTTCTGGATGATTTGGGAAATGCCAAGAGTCATTTAATGTCGCTCTACAGTGCATGTTCATCTGAGGTGCCACATGGGCCAGTTGATCAGAAGTTTCAATCCATAGTAATTGGCTGTGCTCTTGAAGATCAGAAGAAAATTAAGAGAAGATTAGAGACTCTGCTTAGAAATATTGAAAACTCTGACAAGGCCATCAAGCTATTAGAGCATTCTAAAGGAGCTGGTACCAAAACTCTGCAACAAAATGCTGAAAGCAAATTCAATTAGTCTTCAAACCCAACAGCATTTACACAATACATATGGTGTAAAAATGATAAAATATTATTTTAATTGATAACTAGTTCTTTATGTTAGATATAACCACTTAGTTGGTACTGACAGTTGTTTTAGATGAGGAAAATATTCCATCAAGTATCTTCAGTTTTGTAAATAACAAAACTAGCAATATTTTAATTATCTATCTAGAGATTTTTTAGATTGAATTCTCGTCTTATACTAGGATCTAGCATATTTCACTATTCTGTGGATGAATACACTTTGTGGGGGAAAACAAGTGTTCAGCTAGGGGCAAAAGCATCACTGCTTTTTCCTGTGCTTTGGCGTGGAATCACGCAGTCACCTTGGGCATTTAGTTGACTAGAAATTCTTTACCTTAAGCAGCACACACATTTACTACACACACAGTGTTAACAAAGCACTGTGCTTAGAGGGATAAAAAGGAATCACAAAACAAGAATCTTTCCAAAGTTGTCTCATTCCGCAATGTTAAGGCATCTGTATCAAATTATTTTGGATGTAAAGATTCCTGTGTCTCATAATATGAATGTATTTTTTGATATACAAGAAACTATGATATAAAATGTGAGAAAACCACCTATAATTTGCCACTGTGAACAATTATATATCTGCTTCATCTTTTCTCAAATGCATCAATTCTCTAGAATTCCTATATTGTAACTTGCCTTTTTTAAAAAGTTAGATGCTGATATAAAGTCTGCTTGTCAACTTAATGAGCTCTATTTTGTGTAGTTATATCTTTCTTTATCCATTCCCATCTTATGGACATTTAGGTTGCTTCCAGCTTGTTGCTATTACTGCAACATATTTTTGTACGCAGGGCTTTTTCCTTCTTTTGTTTTCGATTTTCTCTGTATAAAGGCCCAGCAGTGAATTATATTGGATCAAAGGGTATAGACATTTTCATGGCCTCACACAGTTATTAAACATTTTTTGTACAAAGGTTATAGCAATTTATACTTTTTTCAGTAATTAAAATATAGCTATTTCACTGAACTCTTTCCAGCACTGAGCATTAACACTTAGTTTGCATTTTGTTTACTAAAAAGGTTGGCCAGTGTGTTGATTCTTCTTTTATCTGTGATAAAGTGAAGCAATTAGAGAACACTTATTTGTTTAAAGTAACTAGTCCTATTGATACACAAAAATGCAACAACTTCCCTGGATACTATTTTGAAATGAACACATCAATTTTTATTTGAATGTAGGTATTCTTCACACTGAAAAACCAAATCAGGATCCAAACTGATTTTATATATGTATATCTCTCTCAATGCAAGCAATATTGAACTTCTTTTTCTCTACAAAAATGCCAAGTTAGTCTCTTTATAAAAAGCAGTTACAATCTGAAGACATTTATGTTACTTCCTTTGCCAGCTCCAACTCTGGCTTATTTAAATCTTTCCATTTCATGGGAAACATTAATTCTATCTATGGCAAAGCCACTTGGTTTGTTAGCAGACTCTGATTTGCTGTCATCAGGCTGTGAGATGATTTTTTTTGTGTGCATCACTTTTTTCTTGACCAGCTTTTTGAAAATTAAGAAATGGATAGTCAGGTTTTCTTCAAGTTCTCAAGTATTGTCAGCATTCGTAAATCCCTTCCACTCTGGGAAATACTACTGCTCCCTGCTTCCCATGGCTTCCACATCAGCCCAGGACTTTTTCTACCACAAATTATTCTGGTTCTGCCTCCTTGACCTTGGTATTCTTAGCATTATTTTTCCCATTTTTTTTTTTGCAATGGAGTTTTTTTTTTGGAGGTCATTAATTTCTGATCACAGACTTGAGCACACTCCACATTTCCAAGCTGCTTGGGGTCCCTGGTTTGCAGTGTCTCCAGCATTCTGTATCTACAGCCACATCTAAAGGGCAGGGAATCTCCAGTTTCTTTGTTGTTGTTGGTTTTTTTTTTTTTTTTGAGTCTCGCTCTGTCACCCAGGCTGTCTGACAAGTAGAAGACATACCCACTGTAGCAAGGAACACTGTGGAGTATGAGTTAGAGAAAAGAGACTGTGAAGGAAAGGGAACAAACATTTTGTAGACGTTTAGTGAAGAATATATTCTAGGGAGGCAGTTTCTATAGTTTCTTTCGTTTACTTCATGAGGTTTCTTTTTGTTTTTTTTTGAAACAGAGTCTTGCTCTGTTGCCCAGGCTGGAGTACAGTGGCACGATCTCAGCTCACTGCAACCTCCACCTCCCGGGTTCAAGCGATTCTCCTGCCTCAGCCTCCCAAGTAGATGGGACTACAGGCGCACGCCACCATGCCTGGCTAAATTTTTGTATTTTTAGTAGAGACAGGGTTTCACCCTATTACCCAGGCTGGTCTCGAACTCCTGACCTTGTGATCCACCTGCCTTAGCCTCCCAAAGTGCAGGGATTACAGGCATGAGCCACCGCGCCTGGCCAATGTGTTGATTCTTAACATGTATTCTTATTTATAAGAATGGGAGTATAATTTATTTTCAAATGATGATCAATCTCCTGAGTCACATTTTTACCCTCATTTAAACTATTGTCTTTTATATAGACTATAAGTGCATATAGAGTATGTTTTGCCCTATCTCAATTCCATACCATTCCCAGCATATAATATACAATTTTAGGGTAGCCCTCCTGCCATTTCTTGTTAGCACTGCTTTCAATATAATGAGGTTATTAAATATTGGCAGAGTATCTGAAATATGAAATAATTTTAGGTTGCTTTGATCTTTAAAGAAGTTGCATTATATATTTTACTATTTAGTTCCACACTGTTGATACAATCATACATATCACACAAAATTTTAGCTTTGAAATGCATTTATTTTTTGATTATTGGAATTCATCCTTCATGAAATTTTTATTGAGTAGTGTGTTTTAAATTAAGCTCCAGAGTATAACTGCAACCAAATAGCAATACATACAAGTGGTTTTCCATTCAAATTTACAAAAGCACTATTTATTAGTAACAAAAATATAGAAGGAATTCAGTTTTCCTTTTATCCCAAATTTTTTATTTTTAAAAGACCATTTACTAACATCCTACTGTAGATATTTTGAGGGAGAGATGAAAAGAAGTACCACCTAATAAAGATTATTATAGCCAAATCATCCAGTTAGCCAGGAGTTTGAATATTTCAGAGTGTACTGCCGGTTTTAAATATTTTGTTAGCAAATGAATTCATCTGTATGATGACAGACTTACATGTTTTACAGCTGAAAACGTAAGGAGTGACAATAGTACACATGACATTCTTAACAGTTAAAACTGAGTAAGTCCTGTTCATTAGGTAGGTGCCACGTGGAACAAGCTTTCACCTCATCAGTTCATTTTGTTTTCAGAGAAACAGACAAATGATAGATTAATGGGAACATTTTATCAGGTTACCAGTAACTATTCCAAAGGTTTTGAAAAAGATGCTAATAATTAACACTATCTTATATTAAAAGGGTCCAACACTAAGTTGGGACACTAGGTCCTAAGGCCAACTCCCTATTCTAAGGTCTTCAGAAAAGGTCCAATTTCCTAAAACTCACAGGTCCAAGGAGTACATGTTGAGAGTTCTTTCTGAGCACTGCACTGCCAACTTCTAAAGCAACCACCTAAAACTTCACTCCATAATGAGGAAAGCTTTCATCCTCTTTTTGGTAGTTTTAGCTTTATTTTGAAAAAATACATGTGGGCTATGAACTTTGGGCAGATACAAAGGAAATAATTTAACCTGGTTTTATTTAACTATATTGCCTTATGTGGGTTATTCTGTATACTATTTAATTCATAGCGACTGGAAAAGTAAAGGGAAACCTGAGGAACTTGGAAACACGGCAATTATTCCACAGCAATATGTCTATGCAAAAGATTAGCCGTAATGTTAAAAAAGTAGATTAGAGTACAAATGCACAATCACCTGGAATCTTGGCAAAGTTTTTCTTCAGTATACATGGTTTCATAAAATAATTAGAGTTATTTAAGAGAATGAAGGGTCTTGGAAAAAAAATGTCAATTTTTGAAGGCTTTAAGAATTGATTAAATTGAGAAATTAACATATGGCTGACTTTCAGGCCTACTTAATTATTTTAAATGACTAATTATGGTTAGTTTTAAAATACGGCAGTGCAAATTAAAAATTCAAATATGTAACAAAGATCTCTCTTCAGTTCTTATTTTAAAAAAGACAAAACTAAGTACATAAAATTATATTGCAAATATTACAGGAACTGCAACTATCCTCAGAGATTACTTTTTTAAATATAGGTAACATGCCTTTAGCCACACAACTAATATGAAAAACAACTAGAACACATATAACAAGTGATTTTTCTGCCAATAAAGACCAAAAGATTATTTACTGCAAAATATTATTTTGTGCAAAAATTAAAGAGACAATTTGAAGAGAGTAGAAAAGATGACTCATTAGCAGTATCCACTGTTAGGAACTGAGTTTTGCCCCCAAAACCTATGTCATTGTCAGCAATGAGAGTAGTGACAACTGGTGACATAAAAATAAACATTTTATATTACTGTGAAATAGATAATGCCAGATCATTTCAATATAATGAAAAGCGAAATTTACTCTTTTTAGTTTTTTTATTTTTCAATCTAAAATAGCAAAGAGAACATTTACTTTTGATCACTTAACAAGGACACACCGAGGAAATTTGATTTTCTCAACATTAGGAGGACGAGGGGAGTGCAGATGGAAGACTTAAAAAACAAAAAACAAGGTAAAACACGAAAGGCGTACGTAAAACATTTTTTAGTACAAATAATGAAAAATGACTTCATGACACATTTTCCAAGAAAAGTTATTTTTACATATTTTGAAATGCTGTAAAAACCAGGTATATTGAAAGGGGTTATTTACAGGTTAAAAATAAAGCCATTGATGAGTGATAATCAGTTTTCACAGAGTTCACGCAATTATCTTAGCTGGAAAGCTATTGTCCCAAGTGACAAAATTTATGCTCTGACACATGATTACATGTTAAATCGTTTTGTAAAAGAAATGATTTTGTATGTGGGACTGACACCTGAGAAAGTGCTATACAAACTGAAGGTTATAGAAATTTTGAAGTGATAATCTTAAAATACCATACAAAAATGTGTAAACAAAAGGATGGTTTAGAGTTGCAGGGCATTATAAAATCTGTAATTTTAGTTAAGACTAATAATAATATTTTTGTGCACTTTAAAAATGGTTAGTATAATCTTGTAAGTTCAAAGCTGGGTTCTCAGTGAGCAGCAAAAGGTGTTAGATGCATCACCACACTTCACAGGACCTCCTGAATGATTACAGATGTGCTGTGTACCTTCTTAAGGGGCTTTGGCTGACCTGATGACAGCAGGAGCTCACCATGCTTATGGGTGACTATACCAAAAAGATTTTGCAATAAGGCTCACCTGGGAGATGCTCTAGCATTCAAATTCCTATACTCCTCTTTTATCTATGCTGTCAGACGAAAACTGCTTACTGCTTTTAAAAGATATAATAAACTATAAATTCTGATAGTAAAGCACTATAAAAATTAGGCATGATATTTTTGGCACAAAGCGCTTTTTAAACCCAAGCTCATTTTGCAAAATACATGTCTAGAGTTTCTCATTTGAAAATAAAAACATATACACAATATGTAAATGGTTTTATAAGTGAATTAGAATGTACATTTTCTTAAATAATGCACATACCTTCAGCTTACTCCAGTACCAGACATCTGCATGCACAACTCACATTCTACATTACACAGATATTGCACAAGTACCAATGCCAAAATACTAATGCAGGCTGGCAAGATTTAGGGTTTACCTTTCAGTATTATTTTGTGAAAGTATTCAGATTCAATATTATTTCACAGAAAAGCTAGATGATCAATTTCAGGAAAAGAATGCTATCTTTCCTTGATCCATAGTATTAAAATCTGTAACAATATATTTAGGCATTTCATTTATGTTTTCCAGCATTTAAAATTCAGCAAAACCTGTGTTTGAAATTTCTTATAGCATTCGTTTAAAAATAGGAGAAGCTTCGTCTAATGTAAAAAAAATTAAAGGAGTCCATAGGGCAATAATTTTTCCACCAGAGGTCTCACTCTACATTCTGAAAAGCACTGCAGAGCAATATTTAAGTCTGTCACTTTCAGAGAGCCATTAGGTGCAAAGTCTGCTGAAAACCTTGTAACATACCATGACAGCTGGATGGGTTTCTTAATGAACTGCACAATGTAATTCAATTATTTTCCTCCCAAAACATCTTAGGGTATGCTACAGCTGCTAAAAGGATTTCTGTTTTTCTTGGTCCTTTGTTTGTTGGGTCTAAGATTGATGACATCTCCACCATTGAGGGTACTTGAATTCTGACCCGAGTGACTCCCACCAGATGTATTAAACACACCTGTATAAATTGAGGGAAAACAGTGATTGCCACTGACATGCCTCAGAGTTACCTGTTGCATCCAGCTTGTTAGTAAAAGTAATACTTTCAAGTATTTACAGTATCTTTAAAATTGCAGTAAAATCCAACAAAATTTACCATCTTAACCATTTTTAGGCATACGGTTCAGGGGTATTAAATACATTTGTAATGTTGTGGAATGATCACCCCTGTCCATCTCCGTAACTCTTCATATTTAAAACTGAAACTCCATACCCATTAAACAGTAACTCCCATTCCCCCTCCCTGCAGACCTTAGCAACCACCATTCTATCTTCTGTCTCATGATTTTAGCTACTCTACCTTATATAAATGGAATAATAGTGTCTTTTTGTGACTGACTGATTTCATTTAGCATAATGTCTTCAAGGTTCATCCGACGTTAGAACACTGAAGCATTTCCTTCCTTTGTAACGGTGAATAATATTCCATTGCATGTATATACCACATTTTGCTTATCCATTCATACATCAATGGACACAGATTTATGATTTTAAAGCTTTTGTTTGAGTTTTAATAGCTAATACACATGGTACAAAGTTCCAAGGCTATAAAAGAGGTCACATTAGGGCTCTTTTTCACCCAGATTTTCACCCCTTGCCAGTTTTCCTCCCCTAAGGTATGCATGTTATTACTCTTCCTACTTATCCCTCCAGATACAGTTTATGCATATATAAGCTAAAATGCATATATATTCTCTTTCCTACCTAAGTTGTGGCATATTCTACACAATGTTCTGCATCTTTTGACTAACAATTTATCTTTGACATTTGAAATCAGTAAATATGATAATTTTATTTATTTATTTTTTGGAGACGGAGTCTCGCTCTGTCGCCAGGCTGGAGTGCAGTCCCATGATTTCAGCTGACTGCAACTTCCGCCTCTCGGACTCAAGTGATTCTCCTGCCTCAGCCTCCGAGTAGCTGGGACTACAGCCGTCCGCTGCCACGCCCGGCTAATTTTTTGTATTTTATAGTAGAGACAGGGTTTCACTATGTTGCCTAGGCTGGTCTCAAACTACTGAGCTCAGGCAATCCACCCGTCTGGGATTACAGGTGTGCTAGGATTACAGGCGTAAGCCACTGCGCCTGGCAAATACAATAATTTTAATAACTTATTAACTTCACATCATGTCACTTCCTCAAGAATACCTAACTTTTAGTTAACAACAATAACAACAGTATTTGTGAGGGCTGTGTGTGTTTTAATTTAAGAGATGGGGTCTTGCTCTGTCACCAGGCTGGAGTGCAGTGGTGCAATCATAGCTCATTGCAGCCTTCAACTCCCGGGCTCTAGCAGTCTTGCCTCAGCCTCCTGGGTAACTGAGACTACAGGTACGGGAATGTGTCATCAGCTAATTTTTCCTTTTTTTTTAAGAGAGAGGATATTGCTATGTTGTCTAAGCTGGTCTCAAACTCTTGGCCTCAAGCAATCCTCCTGCTTCAACCTCCCAAATAGCTGGGATTATAGACACGAGCAACCACACCCAGCTATTTGTGAGATTCTGTGTTAATACTAGTAAGATAGGTTTTTCCTACTTGTGCTAAAACAGTAAAAAAGTGGCCCACAGATAAAAGTGATGAGTAGCTAAAAGATAAAGAACTTTATAGTTTCCATTATGAACTGTGGTATTCACAAAATGAAACCTTCAATTTATGAATGATTTAGCATCCATGACATACAAAATTCTGGGCCAAAGACACTGTCAGGGATACAAAGGTGACTAAGACCAATTCTCACCCACAAGAAGTTTACAATGTAATAAGACAGTAAACAAGTAATGCCATATGAAATTATATGTTAAGTGTCATAAAAGAGACAAAATCTTACAGAAGGTTCAAAGGAAGGACAGATTACATCTGAAACATAAGAAAGGAAAAACTACATGAAGAAGGTAGAACTGGGCACTTGGCAATGCCCTGGACTTAGATGTCTATTCTTCTAGAAGATGGAGGCTCGGCAGTGGCTCACACCTATAATCCCAACACTGGGAAGCTGGGGCAGGAGGATCACTTGAGCCCAGGAGTTCAAAACCAGCCTGGGCAACACAGTGAGAGCGTGTTTCTTTAATTAAAAAAAAAGAAAGAAAAAGTACGGAGGCTGTGTGTTCTTCAGGCAGGCAGATACACAACTGAGAACTTTCTAGAAAGGCCTTGAGGAATGAAGTGTTCCTTCGACAAAAGATGGGAAAAAGGTCATTCTCAATAGAAGAAAAAAAAAATGACCAAAAGTGAAGAAGCAAGAAAGCATGGGGCATACTCAGAAAAGATCAAGACCTCTGAGAGAACCAGTAAATGGGGTACATATATATAATGGTGTGGCAGGAGGCTACACAGAAGGAAGGGTAAAACCATCTTTAAATGTTGGAATGAAGAGAATCTGCATTTACTTTGTTCCACAATATGTCTTATTAGATAAAGCATTAATCACTAGATATGAAGAAGACAAGAGTAGGGCCAAGGAGACCACACCAGGTAGAGGCTTATTGTAAGTGTCCTGTGTTCACAAAGCATTTAAGGTCTCTGATGGCAAGAAATTTTGCAATGAAAATGGCGAAGTCAGGGGAAAAAAAAAAAGCCAGAATCCAGGAAACATCTAAGTTAAAACAGGTCTAGAAAATAATGTGTTTCTATGTATGTACTGAAGGCGGACGGAATACAGATATGAATTCCTTAAGAGACTATACAAAAGATTTAGAACCAGCAACTTTGGCTCTCATTTTCCTGGAATCCAAAGCAAGAAGAGAGACATACATGGTCAGGCAGTTATTGTGTAAGAGAATACAACACACTTGTTCTTCAGGGAATGCTAAAGTTTTGCTAGCATTTAATATAAGAAAAAGCAAAATTAGTAATGGGTAATAAGCAAGATGGTAAGAAAAGGAAAAGGTAAGAGCCAGTATAAGTACAGATTCAGAAGAATAAGTGTTATAAAGCTCCTTTACATACAGGACAGATCTTCACAAAAAGTCTTTATCTCTGCTGTGTTTAATCTATCAAATGGGTTTATAAAATTCAATGGCAAAAAAAACCCATTAACGCAATATACCTTTTAACAAGAGACCTGATACTTATCAGTTTAATAATCAGTTATCAGTTTAATAATCACTTTTAAATCACATTTCTGAAAGAAATTAGCATATTATATGTATTTTTTAAAGTAAATATAATAATAATGGAAAACAACCTTACCAAGTAAATATGGGCTAAAATTTCCTAGGTACTTACCAATTTTGTTACTACCTGAATGCATTAGCTCTGGATCCTCAGCTATTTGTTGTTTGAGTTTCTGAAGGTATTTTTCAGCCAAATACTTAAAAACTAGAATAAAAAGAAAACATCCAGAACCAGGTCAATGATTTATGCATGTAAATCTGTTATTTCACATCATTTATAATATTTATGCTTACTAAACAAATTTAAAGTTAGAATTAGGAGCATACAATCTAGTTAAAAATTCAACTTTTAAAAATTATTTGGGCAGTATCTGAGTACAATGATAATATTAACAAATGTGTAATGGTATTTTATTAGTAAATGAGTGAAATAATACTTGCAGTGATTGGCTCTTCTAAGTATCTGAATAGTGATTAATATTAAACAACACTAAACAGACTCAGTCTTGAAAAGATGTCTACTTTCTTTATGTGAAGAAAAGTATCCAAAACAGACATCCAAGAGAATATCTAGTTGTAGTCTAAATAATTGGCAATTCTAGAATGAGAAAAATAACTGATCATCTTTCTCTAATTTCACTTTCTTAAACTAGGAAATACTATTAAACAAATTAAAGTCATTGTAACTACCTAGCGGAATATCGACACCGTGGAGTTCTAAAACAACTGAGTTATTTTTAACAGGTAGGCATCAAAACCACATATGCATATACTCTACATACACTGCATATACTAAAAACTTGTTCTCATTATAAATATAATTTCTAAACAACACAATTTTAAAAGTGCAAGAATAAAATTTTGTTTGCAATATGTATCCTTAAAAGGCAATTTACCTTCATTCACATTTAGATCTTCTTTCACTGATGTTCTGTAGAACCTTAACTTTAACCTTTTTGCCAGTGCCTCAGCTTCCTCACTGCACATCAATTAAAAAAAAAAAAAATGCTTTACAAAGGTGCCTTCTGATAGCTTGTTTTTTAAATCACTTTTAATTACATTTACTGAATACAGTTTGGCAGGGAAGGGGGATCAGATCTTTTAGAAAATTTTCGTATTTCTTTTTAAAGGAGCTTGATATCAATGCCCAATTAAGTAAAATCAGTTGAAAGCTATGTTTTCACTTAGTGCCTGAACTGATTTTAGTCTTCACTATTCTTGAGAAATAAACACCAACTCTTATACCGTATGTGTACACAGAAGACTTTTCTATAAAGTCATTAATCTCTAGCCCTAAAATAAGAAAATACCACTTTTCTTTACATAATATTTTAATTAATTTTCTCTCCTCCTAAGAACACCTGTAGTTAAACTCTAATAATCTTATAGCGAATTACTTATTTTATTCTTACTGGCCATGAAACAATTTTGCTGCCTAAATCCGAAGTCACTATATTAATGACTGTATCTCCAAATTGTACTCCTAATTTTAGTTTTATCAGGAGTCCTGGTTGTGAACTCCTGATATTAATGTCATTAGAGAGTTGTAAACATACCCCATAGGCTCCCGCTATTCCCCTGGCTTCTGGTCTTCAGCCCCTTGGGTAGTCTCCTCCGACACTGTAATCAAGGTTGGTCTGGGTGTCCACTAACATACAAGGGACAGTATGTGACTTCTAAGACTGGGCCATAAGAAACACTGTGGCTTCTGTCGTGCTCTCTCTTGGATCACCCACTCTGGCAGAAACAGCCGCCGTGTTGTGAGAACAGGAGAGGCCCATCTGACAAGGAACTAAGGCTTCCTGCCAAGTGAATAAGCCATCATAGAAATGGATGGTCCAGCACCAGTGAAGCCTTTCTGTGAGAAGAGGCCTAGCCAACATCTCGACTGCAGCTTCATGAAAAACCACCAGCTAAGCCACTCCCAAATTCCTGACCTACAAAAACTGTGATATAATAGATGTCTGTTGTTTTAAGATACTAAGTTTTGGGTTAACTTGTTATGCAGCAACAGATAACTAACATAAGAAGACTTAAAAAAAGGTAAAAACCAAGCAAATATTTTCAAAGCTAGCAAAAATATTAATAATGCAATGAGTAAATATTTATAAACAGAAATTATCTGTTCACAAATTTGAGCATAAGAGTTCTGAATATACAAAACAATATGAATCTGAACCCTTAATTAAAATTCATCAACAAGAATAGCTACTTATTCTGGATATTACAAAATCTAGGGATGCTTTTCTTAACATTCTTAGTATATTAAGGTTTGACTTAACATGAAGAATTAGATTTCTTGTGCAAAGACAAGAAATTCTAAAAGAGCCTTCAAATTTTATTCCTTTAATTTTCTCTACTTAGGAATCAGAATGAATTTTTTAACCCAAACCAATCACACAGAATAGCTCATAGAAATTTTAAGTAAATTAAAATATTTAAGTAATTAAAGCCTTCAAAATGAAAGTATAGAATTTTTCCTAGACCCTGTAAAACTATGCAAAAATTAAAATGTCTTAACTTTATAGAATGACTGTCCCTCCTCCCCCAAAGTAGCCGTCTTACTTCTTTATACAAGAATCATCCAAGAGATCAATCTTGTTTTGTACAAGTACAGTTGGTATATCTCCCACTTCAGCTACTACTTTCTCTCTCCAACTGGAAACTGCTTCAAAAGATTCCCTATCTGTGGTAGAAAACACGAGCACACAAGCCTGGGCTCCTGTAAGTTCACAGTCAATAAATCAATCAATCAATCAAGTTATTGACATTAACATATTACATTTACATTAATAACACAATCTCACGCAGAATGGGGGCAACTTTTATCCACTCAAAACAACTTTTATGTAAATAAATGTTGAACTCATCTTTGTACCACTCTTTACTTTTCAACATATAAACTCTATTCTCATTTTTACCAAAAACAGTGGTTCTCAAATGTGTTCAACTGTCAAAGTACCCTCAAAACCATACACATTCTTTTTGGAATACCATAAAATACTGATTTAATTCCATTATAAAGGCTAGAGAGAATAGTAAACTAAAATTAGAGGTTGTTGCCAAATTCTTCTTGTTAATTTGCTTCTTAATTTCTTTCAGTGCAGATTTCAGAAAAATTTGTCATTTGCTTAATTTCTTTCAGCAAGGATTTATGAAAAATTTATGAGAAAAAAATCATAATTTGCTCATTCTATTCACTTTTTAAATAAATTGTATTATTTTATTTCAGTAGAATACCAGCAATCCTAAGGAATATAATTCGAAAGCCAATACCGAGAGTTATATATACATACACACACACACACACACACACACACACACACACACATATATATATATAGAGAGAGAAAGAGAGAGGGAGAGAGAGAGAGGTGGGGGAAACTTAGTTTTACCCTGTTTAACTACATAATTTTACCCACCCATACTGTATCCATTGACAATATTTTAACCATCAACTGTCATTTTAGGCTGATAATATCAAAGACTTTATAAGCAGAAACCTCTTAGAAGAAGCAGTTTTATAAATTATTAGCTATTGATTCAGGTAGCATGGTGATAAAAGCAGGCATGTAAGCAACAAGAGAAAATCATCCTGGGGGTCAAGAGGATTTCCTGAAATCAAGGCATGTTTTCTTACCATTACTGCTTCTTTACAGATCCCTCTGGTATAAAAGTTTTCTACTAAGACTCAAGATATGTCTGGGCTATCTAAGACACTCTAGAGCCAAAAATAGTCTATATATCTATATATCACCGGGGGGGTGATATATGACCAAAAAGCTCTTTCTAATATTTATTTTAAAAAGCTCAAAAGATGACCCCTTAGCCCTCAGCCTCTGGAGTAACTGGGACTACAGGAGCCTGCTATCATGCACAGCTAATTCTTTGCTTTTTGTTTGTTTGTTTTTTTGTAGAGATGGGGACTCCCAATGTTGCCCAGGCTGGTCCCAAACTCCTGGGCTTCAGCAATCTGCCTGCCTCAGCCTCCCAGAGTGCTGGGATTACAGGTGTGAGTGACTGTGCCTGGCCTAAAAACAGGTTTTAATCCAAATAATAAATGAATTATTCAAAATGCAGAAAGAGAGAGACAAAGACACCCTGAGACCTCCTCAGAATGTGTGGGAAAATAAAACTGAAGAGATCACATTAGTATACTGATAAATACACTTATATGTACTTGAGCTGTAATATTTACCTCAACTATAAATTTTTTTAAAAATTATGTAATCATATTTTAAGAAACTGTGCTGGGCACGGTGGCTCACACCTATAATTCCAGCACTTTCGGAGGCCAAGGCAGGTGAATCGCTTGAGCTCAGGAGTTCAAGACCAGCCTAGGCAACATGGCAAAACCCCATCTCTACAAAAAATACAAAAATCAGCCAGGCGTGGTGGCGCACGCCTGTAGTCCCAGCTACTCAGGTGACTGAGGTGGGAGGACTGCTTGAGCCTGGAAGGTTGAGGCTGCGGTGAGCTGTGATTGTGCCACTGCACTCCAGCTTGAGAGACTCTGTCTCAAAAAAAAAAAAAAAAAAAGAAAAAGAAAAAAATTTGTTCTTTATCATAAAACTCAATGAATTACCTTTAAGCCTACAGCTTTATGTCCAGCTCACTGCCATTTAAATTTGAGGGCACAATAGGATATTTCCAAGTGTTCAAGGTCTCAGACACTTAACCATAAAAACCTCTTAGAGGAAGCATATATGATGGAAAAAAAAAAAAAACAGATAGTGCCAGAGATACAGGCAGTAAGAATGATTAAGAAAAGCTCAACGTTATTTAAAAAAATCAAAGACCAAAAGATAAAGTATGTCCACAAGAACCCCAAAATTATTTAGCAGGGGACAGAATGGGGAGAGACCAGAGAAATGTGGGAATGTGCCAAAGTGCTTGTGTGAAGAAAGGGAAGATGTTTACATAATCAAGGCAGGTAAAGAAACAAACCCTACAGCTGAGGCCTGTGGCCGCATGCATGGCATGTCCCCTCAGCCGGGCTTCAGTGCAGCAGTGGAAGACAGTTCCTGTGCCAGTTGCTCTTGCCCTACCTCCAGCCTATGCTGCAGGGGGCTCTGCTGTTCTGCTGGGGGCTTTTCTGATACATCCCCAAGGGGGAAGCAATACCTCTTGTGGGGTGGAAGTAACACCTCAGCCTCCCTTTGCTGGGCTCCTGACGCCTCTCTTCATGGTTCCTCAGGGAGACTGGGCCCCAGTGGCCCACAGTGATACTTAGAACACTTTACTGGTTTTTCTCCCTTCCTTGCCTCATTCTCCCTAGTCTTTCACTATACTTCCTGCGATCATGTCCCAAATAAACCTGCCCCGCTCATGTGGGGCAGTGGGCGGGCACAGAAATGCTCAAACTAAGACAGTAAGTGCCTTAAGTTAAAGGCAATCACCTTAAGAATAAGAGAATGTATGACTATTAAACCACAGAAGAAAAATGGATTTGTACAGTATAAACAACAAAATCAAAAAACAAGAACTGCAGGAAATAAAAAATCTGAAATAAGATCGCAAAAATAAGTCCTAGAAGATAAACTACAATCTCTAGAAAGAATGGTACACAAATCTCCAAAGCAGGATGGTTCACGTGATACCAAGCCTTTATATCAAATGCTGCACCACCTTGTCTGATTTGACCTAATGTATTACTAAAATGGAAACAAAATCAACTGGATTACTTTTTATGGATGACTTTTATGGTTACAATAATTCTGACAAATGTTGGACAACCACTTGTTTCCATTTCCTCTAACTGAATATCATCTTCCATTCAGACAATTAAAATACTTTGTCAAACTGTGATTCATCATGGTTCTTTTATGTTTGGAAAAATCCTAATAACCAAAAAGCCCTTTCTAATATTTATTTTAAAAAGCTCAAAGGATGACACCTTACCCTCCACCCTTTAAAAAAAAAAAAAAAAAAAATTTTGACTGAGGTACCAATGAAGCATGAAACACATAAAAGATTCCAAGATTTATAAGACAGATCATCATTTGCATAATTTAGAAAGCAAATGGCTGATGATCCTGCTACACAACTCTGGAACCCCCTCAAGCACGTCAAGAATTTTTTTTTTTTTTTTTTTTAATATGAGACGGGGGTTAGAAAGAAAAGGGATCTGTAAAGAATTTCTTTAGAGGAAGTACTGTACTCCAGACCCTCTCTCCTGCAAAAAGGCGCGGTAGGATGGACGAGGGTGCTATCACCACCTCCTTCCTCTCAAACCTTAAAGAATGGATGCTGGCAAGACCACTTAAGGAGGATGTTATGTATTTCCAGCAACTGGGGGACATTTGGGACTAGTGATGCCTTGACTCAAGCCTGAGAAAGATGCAGTGGCTGAGAGTGAGAGTGAAAAATCAAAACCAACAGACAAAAAGCAGAGAACTATAATGGGAAGGAACTGTGCTTCCCCCAGTGGCAGAGCAAAGAATGCACATGAATTTCATAGGGGCAGAGATGAGCCACATCTAAGAGATACCAACAATGGGGCTCTGGACATGCTAAACTAAAATATGGCACCTTGATGTACCGAATATTTTAAGCTGAAGGAATTTGAGAAAACAGCAGAAGCAGGGGCGTCACTTTGATGTCCCCCAGCCCCTTCTCCGCTGAAGCAGGTCATAAAATTCAGAAAGGATTTTCTTTCTTTTTCTTTTCTTTTCTTTTTTTTTTTTTTGAGATGGAGCCTTGCTCTGTCGCCCAGGCTGGAGTGCAGTGGTATGATCTTGGTTCACTGCAGCCTCTGCCTCCTGGGTTCAAGCGACTCTCCTGCCTCAGCCTCCTGAGTAGCTGAGATTACAGGTGCCCGCCACCACATCCAACTGATTTTTCTATACTTTTAGGAGAGATGGGATTTCGCCATGTTGGCCAGGCTGGTCTTGAACTCCTGACCTCAGGTGATCCACCCACCTCGGCCTCCCAAAGGAAGGATTTTCTGACCTTCACCTGAAGGAGGTCATAAGCCCCTCAGGTGAGAGGTGACCTCCCTATACCCAGAGGAAAGGAGAATCCTCATTTCTGAAGAGAGAGGGACACCAAAAGGAATCTGAATGAACCTCTGCTGATGAATCTTGCTAAGTTTCCTCCAGTTTACTGCTCTTAGCTCCTATTTGTCCTATCACATTCTTCAACGACTTTGCACTTTTCCTCAAACCTGGTATAAAAATGCTCAGGTTTAACTGTTTATTTGGGTTTTCATTTCCTTATGAAGGCTCCTTTGTCACATAAAACTGATATTAAATAAATTTGTAAGCTTTTCTCTTGTTAATCTATCCTTTATTAGAGACCCAATCAAGGACCAAAACGAGTAGAAGGAAAAAGATATTTTTCCTCTCCTACAAACCAAAGTCAACAGTAAAAAAACTGTAACAGAAATCTATTTCATGTTGTCTGTATCTTTCTGTACTAACTAAAAGCACTGGTTCCTACTGCCTAGAGTCGACTTTCTTTTAGAAAGTCTTTTAGAGAAACCATTTGGGATCCCAGAGGCTTCCTAATCTGTGCTCTGTTGTAACCTATTTACAAGAAGGTCTTGTTTCAAAATCTCTCACTATACAGTTAAGCCAGCATTCCAAGTCCATAATCATACCTCTGAGCAATGGCTTTGATATAATGGGTCTTTTAAATGAACTATAGTAAGATTTTTCTTTTTAAAATTTTAGTTTGATTTTTATGCATCATTAATAATACATTTCTTGGATTTAAATCAGCAAGTCATAACTGTATATGGCATAGTGTTTCTACCACTACATTTGTATCTTAATTCGTTCTTTCTAGCCCTTACCTTCTCTTACTTTTATTTCTATTTAATTTCATCACTATCTATACCTGTACTAGCAGCAAATACTGTCTGACTGCCTAGGTGGCATCTCTGCCTAAAAACACCTTTTCCCCACTGTATAGCAGCCATATGGTTTAGGTAGACTAAACCTATTCTCTGCTGGAGGTGGGAGTTGTGGTGGTGGCAAGGAGAACAATGTGATCCAAGTCAGTTAATCACATCCCTCTCATTACTGCAATCAGGTCAAGGGTGGTCTAGTCAGAGAAAAGCTCAGGGCATCTGAACCACTGCTGTGGGAAGTAACCCTCTCTCCCCAAGGATGGAAACAAAGCATGTGGCCTTCATTGCTCCTGGTGGTAATCTTGCAACCCAAAAGGAAATCAACATGAGGAGGTACCTCACACAGAGAGGAGACAAAGCCAGGAGAATCAGTAAGGCTGAACAAACAACTAAAAGGGATGCTATTTCCAGACTTTTCTATCAAATCAGTAAATCTCTGTGGTTTTAAGCCAGTTTGAAATTCCTTTTCTTTGGCAGCAACCAAAAGCATTTTAATGGAACCCCAAAGAGGTTTCCCCAAAGGGAAAACATAAAATAATGTTCAATATACTGTTTTTTCAATTTTATGTATAATTGCTGTTTTTTCTTTAATTTATATTGTATTGTGATAAATGTTTATTTTTACCATTTAGAAAAAGAAGTTGAAACTGAGGACCTGTCTCAGTATCTCACCCTCTTTGCCATTTTAATATAGTTGGCTAAAAAAAACGTTAAATTACTAAGATAGGCCTTTTTTTTTTTGAGACAGAGTCTTGCTTTATCGCCCAGGCTGGAGTGCAGTGGCATGATCTCGGCTCACTGCACCGGGTTCAAGCTATTCTCAGGTCTCAGCCTCCCCAGTACTGAGATTACAGGTGTGCGCCACCATACCAGGCTAATTTTTGTATTTTTAGTAGAGACATGGTTTCACCATATTGGCCAGGCTGGTGTCAAACTCCTGACCTCTGGTGATCTGCCTGCTGCAGCCTCCCAAAGTGCTGGGATTACAGGCCTGAGCCACTGCCCCCAGCCAGTTTTGCCTTTTTAAATTACAGAAACATAATGTCAAATATATTCTCTAAAAATAACCCTATTGGTTAAAAAGTAATAACTGCCACATCAAACTGTCAAAAGCTTACAAAGGAATAGGCCATCTATTTCCTAAAGAAAAAGAACAGACATTTCATGCAGAGAATTTAGAAGACAAAGTTCAGTAGATAAAAGTAAAATAATGAAAATCTCAAGTAATCCTACTTCTTTTCGGTATTTCCACGTAGGTTTTATGTTTACTTTTTTCCTGAGTGTGGGGAAGGTAGTGGTAATAACCCCATTAAAAAATACAAATAACTTTTACTCAAGAATAAAACTGTACATTTAAGACCTGTTAATCAATACTGTCAAGGCTGATGAAATTCATAATTTGATTAAAATATCATCTACTTGAATGACGGAGCCTTGGGAGAAAAAACAATACCATCTATTCCAAGAACGGCTTGGGGTAGTAAAAACGTAATTCTCAACCTTACAGCATGATGTAGGTGCTCAGGATCCAAACTGGTAGCCATAGAGAACAACCAAAGCTACTATGGATGGGAGGCCTTAAAGTACACAGTAAATCGTGGTAAGCAGTGGTGGCAAGAAACCAAAATGTGTTTTCGAGCAGGCAGTGGAAGTCAAGTTTCCTTGGTACCAATTTAGAAAGGCAACTTCTTTGGTCATTTATTTGTTAGTACAATTATTAAACCTTAGTTGTCATTATTACAATAAATTCTACGTTTTCAAAAGTGAAAAAATAAGCTATATATTCAAAAGTTACTTGAATTCACCCAATTTCTCAAGTATATTTATTTTATATAACTGGTATAAATTTGTAAATAAAAAAGCAAGCCACTTCAATAAAATCAGTGGTAAATCCTGTCTAAAAGAAGAAATTATGTGTTTATATGAAACTGTACCTAAAAGTTCATAACACTGTCACTTGGAACTTTCATATATATATAGATTTCTTCAAGAGACATATACTGGTATACTGCCATTCAATATATCTATTCTATTTTCAAGTACTTCTTCTCTGATAATCCAGGACACACAAACATAGGCTCCCTTTCAAGTTGGGTAAAGTGACATATTAAAGAAGACTTCCATGAAGAAGTCAGAAGAATTTCCATTGTACACATAACTATTATTTCAGTTTCATTAAACCTGTATCTTTCAATACAGGATGTTTAAAGAGACTTTGAAAAAATAATTCATAACTGCTTCCATATCATCTGTTCTTTAGGACTGTTTAGTATTCAACTACTAGCATTCTACTAAGATAAAATATATTTTAATTTTTATGATACCAAAGAGTAGATTTAAAAGGAGATTTAAGAAGTAAAAAAGATAATTATCTTAAAGGAAACTTTTCAGATACATTTCTAAGCAATGTTATTACATGAATATAAATACAAGTTAAGACAAAGAAGCCAGAGCAAGGTTTACTATGCCTATTATATCCCTAGAACAACGGAGACACTTAATATACATTTTCTGAATAAAACTTCAAATCTAGAGAAACAGTCATGGGGGCAACTAAAAACAAGGTAGATCCTACCTTCCTGGGGCTTCTAGTTCACAGAGCAAAAACCTTTAAGCAAAATCATTTATATTTATAAATATAGATATATGTATATATGCACACATACATATATGTGTACATATGTACACAGACATGTTTACATACACATACATATATGTATGTGTATATATACATCTGTTTATATTTATAAACATATGTGTACATATACACATATATAGATATTTGCATTTATAAATATATATACTTTATGCATATATACACATATATACACTTAATATATACATATATACACTTAATATGTGTATATATGTAATACGTATACATATATACACACATATAAAGTATATATATTAAATATATATATGCGTGTGTGTGTGTGTGTGTGTATACAGAATTTCATCCATTACTTAAGGTCAGAGTATAAAGTTATAGCATCTGGTAAGTAAAATGAGACTGTGTGATGAACCAGTAGAATTTCACTTTATAAAAAAATGAACCAAAATGATACTGTCTCCTAAGGACAACTGAATTCACTTGAGCCAACAGGTGAGATAAGAAAGCATTCGAGGCATAGTGTAAAAAGAAAAGAAAAAAATGGGGGATTTCTCAAGGATGAAGTACAAGTGAGGAATCAGCAGATGACGCTGGACAGACAAGGAGAAACACAGTTGTAAAGTCCTGTGTGTACGATGCTGAAGAGTTTTAACCGAGAACGTGATTTGATAGTGGGAAGGATAAAACAGTTTCACTGATTCCATCTATTTTCTCAAAAAGTGAAGCAAAGAAATCGGCAGAGAGTGGAGAGGAGGAAGGGATTCCCAAGGTGAAGGCAAGAGAAAACACAAAAGACCTCTTTTGGAAAATGACAGAGACTTGAGTAAAGAACACTGAGAGTGCCTGGCAGCACTCCATACTCATTAATGTCATGTGATGGTAGCTTTAAAGTTCAGTCTGAATGGTTGTCTGATATTCTCTATATGGTTCAGGTGCTTGGATACAGACTGGTAGATAGTCGGGTTTAACTGGGTTGGGCATTTTGCTGAGCAAGTATTATGCAGAGATTGCAGGTCAGGGAGTTAAAGGTCTTTGCAAGCAAATGCTTACAGGACTAGAAAAACTAAATTGAGGAAGGAAAGAAGTAAAGCCATGTGGAAAGTCATATTTAAAAAGTAGTAGGGTCAATGAACACAGAAGCTCTTGATGGTTTCAAGACAGAGTCTGGGTATTAAAGTTAGCAAGCCACAAGCATAGGCAGTAGTGGTCAGAGTGGGAGACTAGAGAGGTTTAGATTTTGGGGTAATGAAACAATTGTTGGCCTTGAAAACAACAAGGAAATGAGCAACAGGCTGAATATTCAAAAAGTAACCCAAACAATTGTGGAGAAGAAACTGAGCCAGATGCCAGTGTTATCACAAAGGAGGGATAAAGGAAGGTGATGGACCATTGCAAGCAGGAGGATTAGTGATGGGTAAGTCTCATGACCTGGACTTTCAAGGTGCTAAGGTTTTTGAAGGAGAAAAGAGGAGGAATGGTGTGGAAGCAGTAGTAAGAAACAAGACATCTTCTGCCCAACATCCTTTAAGTCTTGAATAATGTGAGTATGCAGGGATATGGGTAAAAAGCCTCCCTTAGAGAAGGCAGCAGAGGAAGTTGTATCTTTAGGAAACAAGCTTTAATTATGACACGGTGAAAAGTTCAGAAAAGAGGGACGTCATAGAAGGAATAATCAGTATGTCAGCTGTGCCTTTTTATTTCCCACAGCATCTGTGAAATGCAGAGTATTAAATGCTTGTCAATATGAATGATCAATTAATATTTACTTGGCATCAGCAGGCTATACTGCTACATGGTATTCCACCAAGCTTTTGTTACTGTGTTCTCTCACTTCAATCACTATTGGCAGCTGAGTTACAGGAACACTGAAAGTGGTGTTTTAAATTCCAAAAGAAAAGGGCAAAATTTTATAAGATGTTAAAGAAAACTTTTAAGTTCCATTCGGAAGTTTAATTTAGCCTCTTAAAAAATTTTAGCCCACATTTTAGAGCCTTAAATTCTTTAGTCATGGTTCCTTCCTTTCACAGGTGTCTCACACTTCTCTGAACTCCTACAACACTGAAAAGGCTTTACCATGCGACTTCATGTGTCATAACAAATGCCATCTTATTTGCCAGGGCTTTACTTTTTCATATGTTAGCTTCCACTCTGACTACACAGTCATTTTCTTGGGGTCAAAGTAGGCATTTAAGAGCTTCTTACTGATTTGGCCTGGGAATGCCTACATGAGTCACATAATTCTAAGGCAGAGACAAACTGTCTACAGTACCAGGTATTATTTGCTAACATACAAGATCTTTAGAAGAATAATGAACTGGGGTTTTAAAAAATACTTTGAAATTATTTTAACTATTCTTCAAGAGAAACACTTATATGGGAAACAAAGAAAGCAAAATTAGTTATTTAGCCAAAATAATGTGCCCAAACAAAATAAATAAATCAATCCTGTGTTTTACCTCGATAGTAGGCCTTTGTAATTGCATCAAATTCCTCTTGACCTGCAGTGTCCCATAACATTAGTCTGACATCTTCATCATTAACTCTAAAACAAGAGATGAATTTATTTCTTATGTAAAGGAAAATGTTTTTGGTAATATAGCTTTGTGTATATTTTTCATTTTCAAATCCGAAGAGATTAAAACTACAAATGCTCCTTGACTTATGATGGGCTGTCCCAATAAACCCCATTGGGGGTTACATCCTGGTAAGCCCATTGTAAGCTGAAAATATTGTAGTCAAAAATATCTTTAAGTCAAAAATGCATTTAACACCCCATTACACCACTGTAAATTCAAAAAACTCATAAGCTGAACTATTATAAATCCTTATGCTCCTCAACTTATGATGGGGCTATGTCTCAAAAAACTCATGCTAAAGTTGAAAAACTCTGAGTCAAACCATCTTGAGTCAGGGACCACATGGATACTGTCAGTTTCACCCTGAAAAACTCTGAGTATTCTCAGATGTTGATATCATTACCAACAGTGAAAGAGTGAAAAACATTCCCCTAAAGCTATAGCTTCCCACGTGATTTGGATTTATCTGCCATGTTTTTTTCTTTGACACAGTCACAGGTAGTGGTGGTCTAAGATTAACATCTTGGGAAGGGGAATTCCCTTAGGTCACTGCTTGCTCTCCTTTCCCTACATCCTTCCAATGGGTTCTGGTGCTTTCGTGATAAAATGAGAATAAGAATGCAAAAACGCAATTTACTGCCAGTAATCCCAGCAATTTATGAGGCCAAAGTGGGCGGATCACTTGAGGCCAGGAGTTCAGTACCAGCCTGGCCAACATGGTGAAACCCTGTCTCTACCAAAAATACAAAAATTAGCTGTGTGTGGTGGCACGTGCCTGTAGTCAAGCTCCTCAGGGGGCTGAGATGGGAGAATCGCTTGAGCCTGGGAGGTGGAGCACGGATGCAGTCCAGCCTGGAAGACAGAGTAAGACTCTGTCTCAAAAAAACAAAAGGAATTTACCTCCCTGGCTCCCTGGTTGCCTTTGAACTTAAAATTTACTCTATTTTGTCATATAGTCAATTCTCATTATTCACACTAGTTATGTTCTATAATGCCAATGTGAACACTGAATTGGCAAATACTGAACCACTGCTCCTAAGGGAAATACAGGGTTAGGTTCTTGAGAACCCCTGGTTACATTTTCATCAACTGATCAATACGTAACCTTGCTTTATGTGTTTCTGTTTAAAGACACCTTACTGATATATATTGTTAATTCATTAACACTGAATTCACGACCAACAGTACTGTAACTCGTGTCTGAACAAAGCTTATCAAACATATTTATTTTTTCTGTAACACACATCATAGCCTTCCTATATTTAGGAATGCTAGACAGCACTGCAGCACTACACTTAGGAGCATTCTTAAACAGCAAAATCACCAAGAAAAAGCACAAAACGTAAAAAAAGGGGCATTAAACAGAACACAAAAAGGACACGTGTTTACTGTATGAGGGGCTGAAACAAGAAAGAGACTTATTTGAATGACCTCAGCCGGGAAGTGCACGCTGGGCAACTTAAATTTTTTTGCTGCTCTATGTATGTCCACAAATGACCACAAATGCACATAAATACTGATTCTGGAGTTACAAATAAATATTTTATTATAAATAAAACAAAGTGGGTGAATTTGCATATGCAGAACTTATAAATAATAAGGATTGACTGCATACTTAAATATTTATTTGGTTTCAGGTAGTAAGTACAAAAAGCAAACAACATCAAGACTTAAAATGCTTGCTCTTAAAATATATTCTGAGGGAGGAAGCAAATATGGAAATATTTTTAAAAAGAGAGTAATTTTAAAAAGAATGCAGACTAGAAATTAATCTTTAAAATGATAAAATTATCTTTGATGTTAAAGTTGGGCCAGTAACCAAGTTTGTAGTATTTCTTATTTGGGTAATACATTTTAGTTTGTCTGCTACAATTTAAAATATCCTTAGACGTTCTCAGGACTAATGACAACAAATATTACTCTGATGTGTTTTAGAATCCAAATGAATTTCCTAAAGTAGGATTTCCTTTTCATAGGCAAATTTTGCCCTCCCAAATCTGTTTTGTCTTATTTCTTTAGAGTAAAGCAAACTATTAATTCTC
This sequence comes from Rhinopithecus roxellana, assembly GCF_007565055.1. Taxonomy (NCBI): domain Eukaryota; kingdom Metazoa; phylum Chordata; class Mammalia; order Primates; family Cercopithecidae; genus Rhinopithecus; species Rhinopithecus roxellana. The sequence continues at coordinate 46,906,801 of NC_044552.1, read as the reverse complement.
TAACTTCCATAGTCTTGCCTAGTTTCAAAAAAAGAACAGACATTCTAATAACAAGGAGCCCATAATACAATTTTCATTCCAAAGAAAACAGCAGTTGGAAATCTCACTGGAGTCAGTATCAGTTTGTGTTTAAAACATGCCCAAGGTGTCACCAATAAATATAAAACAGATATGAGACAGAAAAAAACGTGGGAAGGAGAGTAGAAAAAGAAAAAAGTGAAAGAGGAAGGGAAGAGATGAAAGAAAAAAAAAGGGTAAAGTTACGTGATGAAACCACCATCACGGTCGCATGAGCACAGACACTAGTGGCCACATCTCGAAATCCACTGCAAGTAGTTAACTATTATTCCAGTAAGTCTTGGATAAAGTTCACAAATCAAAGCCAAAGGAATAAAACAGCCAAGTACTTACTGAATTTGTCGCTCCAAAAAATCAACTCCAATGGTTTTCTTGTAGTCTTTTGTAAAAATGCCTTTGCAATATCGCTGAATCATACTTGATTTTCCAACTGCTCCATTCCCTACAACCACCATCTTTATGGCGACTTCCATATCTTCCTCCAACATTTTTGGAGCTGAAATGGTTTCTGTACCAACTCTAATTCCAGGAGATCAGATCTTCTCTCTCAAATCTGTGGTTTAAAATGAAATTATTTTTTCATAAAAATGTACAAAATAAACTAATTGTTTTATCAAGGAATCATCACACTGCATTGCAAGGATGTGTTTTCATACCTGAGGCCCCTCCCACTCTTTTTAAATAATATAAATTCTTTGAAAGGTACAGCAATAACACAATTCATTTTTGAATGAATCCTCATCAATAGCACAATGCATGACATTCATATATCAATAAATACCTAGATCTACTTTCATAGAGACGATGATTAGGGTCATTAGACTTGATGCCTGATTATTTAAAGGCACCACTTGCTAGTCCTGTGCTCTTAGTGAACACGTTGCTTAACTTCTTCAGGCTTCTGTTTCCTGGCAATAATATCCATCTCATACGGTTGTTGATCAATGATACACATAGAGCACTTAGCATAGTGAAAGTTACGCATTCAAAATTTAGTTGAGCATTCCTGATCCAAAATCTGAAGTCTGAAATGTGGCAAAATCTGAAACTTTTTAAGCACTGACATGATGCCATAAGGGAAAAATTCCGTATCTGACATGTGATAGGTCACAGTCAAAAGAGAGTCAAAACTTTATTTCATGCACAAAAATACTGAAAGTACTGTATAAAATTACTTTGAGGCTTTGTGTATAAGGCATATGTGAAACATAAATGAATTTCCTGTTAAGACTTGGGTCCTGTCCCCAAGACATCTCATTATGTACATGCAAATAGGGCAGGTGTGGTGGCTCATGCCTATAATCCCAGCATTTTGGGAGGCTGAGGCAAGAGGATCGCTTGAAGCCAGGAGTTTGAGACTAGCCTGGGCAACATATGGAGACCCAGTCGCCACTAAAAAAAATAAAATAAAATAAATTAGCCGAGTATAGTGGTGCATGCCTGTAGTCGCAGCTACACGGGAGGCTGAGGTGGGAGGATCCCTTGAGCCCAGTGATTTGAAGCTGCAGTGAGCTATGGTCATGCCACTGTACTCCAGCCTGGGTGACAGAACAAGATGCTATCTCTAAAAAAATTAAAATAAAATTTTAAAAAACATTGTAAATTCTCCATAGTGTATCACCAAATAGGCAACAAATTCAAAATCTGTGGAAATCGCTTTTCAACCTCACGGGTAATAATCAATGTCCCTAAAAAAGCACCCCAAAGAAGGTGTCGTATAATAGTGTATGACCATGTGTCAGCATTGGGCTCTTAGTTATAACGATTTAGTGTTTGGCTTACAATGAATCCTGTACAAATAAATATCTTACATCACACATTCCTGCTTTAGTTTCAAACCTTTATAGTTACACATACAATGAAAGCAATAGAATGGGCACTGTTTGCATTTTAGGAATGAAAAGAACAGAAATTCAATTTCTTCATGTTTCTTCTTAAAATTACTGTTAGGCTACTGCCCATTTAGCTATTATATTTCAACTACTTTAACTGAAAATCCTTCTATACAACCACTACACCAAGAGAGTCCAAAAATGTGAAGAACATTCCTTTCTTTGTCCCTAATAGTCTCAGCAATTGTCTCCAGTACTTTACAAACCTGAGTGATCATAAGAATCACCTAAAAGTCTTGTTAAAGTATGGTCCTGGGTCTCCGCCTCAGACATCATTTATCAGAAATTTCACAGAAGGCCTTGGAATCTGGTTTATAGAACAAGCACAAAAGATGCTGCTTAGCTCTCCCTTCACGAGCTGCTAGCTGGCAGTCTCTGCTACCTCACCTTCAGGATCCACTGCACTGTCCACTCCCGTTGAGGCCACATTCTCCCCAGGGAAAGATTAAACAGACAGGGCCACTTGAGTTGGGCCAATTCTGCACAACGTGGATCCTCTTTGGTCTGGGGCTCTCATCAGACTAGCTGAGATTTTTACAGAAATGCACTGCAGTCTGGGGTTCTTTCTACCCCATCTTTCTTCATCCTTTCACAAGTATAAAAAACTAGCATTGCAGCCTCTTTATCCTTCTCAGGCATTTCCTCCAATAAATCTCTTGCACTTCTAATTCCATCTTGGTATTTGCTTCCTGGAGAACCCAAATGGATATGCATCCCAAGTGATTTTACATTCAGGTAAATGTCAGAGCCAATACCTTACGCTAGTGATTCTCAATTTTGCCTATACATTTGAATCACCTAGATAACTTTTAAAAAATACTTGGCTGGGGGCAGTGGCTCACACCTGCAATCCCAGTGCTTTGGGAGGCTGAGGCAGGAGGACTGCTTGAGGCCAGGAGTTCAAGACCAGCCTGGGCACCATGTGAGACCCTGTCTCTATGAAAAAAAAAAAAAAAAAAAAAAAAAAAAAATTGGCCAGGCATGGTGGTGTGAGCCTGTAGTCCCAGCGACTCGGGAAGCTAAGGCGGGAGGATTGTTTGAGCCCAGAAGTTCAAGGCTACAGTGAGCTATGACTGTACCACTACACTTCAGCTTGAGTGACAGAGCAAGACCCTGTCTTAAAAAAAAAAAAAAAAAATCCTGATGCCTGATACCTGCATCTTATCTTCTGTGTATACAATCAGATGGTCTAGGGCAGTGGTTCCCAACCATTTTGGTACTAGGGACTTTTGTTTTGGTGGAAGACAACTTCCACAGATGGGAGGTTGGTGGGGGGCATGGTGGAGGGATGGTTTGGGGATAAAACTGTTCTACTTCAAATCATCAGGCATTAGTTAGATTCTCATAAGGATATAAGGAGTGCTGCAACCTAGATCCCTCACATGTGTAGTTCTCAATAGAGTCTGGGCTCCTGTGAGAATCTAATGCTGCTGCTGATGTGACGAGGCAGAGCTCAGGTGGTAATGCTTGCAGCCACTCACCTCCTGCTGTGTGGCCCAGTTCCTAACAGGCCACAGAATGGTACCAGTCCACGGCCTGGGGGTTGGGGACCCCTGGTCTAGGGTACAATCTGGACATCAAGTATCACCATCCTATTACCCTACACAAGATGTAGTCTTTAGGACACAGGGTCAAATATAAAATTCTGACCAAGAGCTGACCCTTGTTCATCCAGCTGTATCTCACACTGGTTCAGTTCCTAGAAGGCAACTTCCTTTCTCTACCTAAATAATTCTTCACCCAAGAAGACTGTTATGTTCATAAAAAGGCAACAACAAAACTCTTATCACATTTTATCCTTTTAAAGATACATACTTCAGACACTTTTGCTTCTGAAATGATAGACATTTTTCCCTATTCCTTCCTCTAAATGTAACTAAAATTTGTGAATATTATATATAAACAAACATTAGACATCGAAAAGTGAAAAGGTACCACAAGGCACAAAGAACAACATGGTAATGAGTTTTCCTTGAGTTCTTTTTACCTCATATATCCCAGACTGGATTATAGAGAAGCTAGTAACCAGGAAATTCACCACCAATGACAAAAAGAAACATAAAAGCTACTCTCTTGAGTCAAAGGACCAGGAAAGGGAAAGCCTAGCAAGGCGGAGCTTGCAGTGAGCAGAGATCGCGCCACTGCAGTCCAGCCTGGGCAACAGAGTGAGACTCCGTCTCAAAAAAAAAAAAAAAAAAAGAAAGAAAGAAACAAACATAGAAAACACCTCTACCCTTGTGAGGGCTATATTGATGCACCCCAACTCCCTCTATGGGGTGGTGTCAGAGAAGACCAACCGGGGAGGACTGGAGAGGACTTTCATCCTCACTGGGGAGAAATGAAGGCTCCTCCAACCCCTGCCCAACCACCACTAAGGCATCCCTGGAGTCCATGTGGGAGGATGAACTTCCACCCATCCACCAATTCAGTCATCCCTACCCATTTTTACCTCCACTTTTTTGCTGGGGTGGTGTCAGATGAAGCCTATTAGAAAGTCAGGACTTCCACTATCTCTCACAGGTAATAAGGCCATCTGCTGACTCCCCGCAGTGTCAGTGGGTCAGCCTCCTCCCAGCCAGGGTGGTATCAGTGGCCCCAGCAGAGAGTCATCATGACCAGTAGTAAGAGGAGCTCTTCCCACTCTCAGTTTCTTTCTCTATTTTTTTTTTTTTTTAGACAGTGTCTCATTCTACACTCCAGGCTGGAGTGCAGTGGGGTGAACACAGCTCACTGCAGCCTCAACTTCCTGGGCTCAAGCAATCCTACCATTTCAGCTGGGACTATGGGCGCATACCACCACGCCTGGCTAGCTTTTGCATTTTTTGTAGAGACAGGGTTTTGCCATTTTGGCCAGACTGATCTCAAACTCCTGGGCTCAAGCGATCTGCCTGCCTTGGCTTCCCAAAGTGCTGGGATTACAGGCACGAGCCACCGCACCCAGCCCACTATGTTTCAATGGAAGACAAGCAGGAAACCTGGAGTTTTATCCTCACCTGGTAGTAAAGAGGTACTGCCCCACCCTTCCTGTTTTTGGAGCACAGCAAAGGAAGAGAATCAAGCTAAAAGAGTATGTAATGAGACCAGAGTATCACAACATAACACTCCCAATGTCCTGGTTTCATCGAAAATCACTCAGTACACCAAGAACCAGGAAAATCTCAACTCAAATGCAAAAGACAATCAATAGACACTAGCAATGAGATGACAGACATTAGATTTCTGTAATAAGGATTTTAAACATAAAAAGTTAACTGGCAGTCAATGAGCAATTATGGATATATTTGAACAAATGTAAAACATAAAGAGTCTCAAAAATAAACAGAAGATATAAAGAAGTACCAAATGGAAAGTAGAACTGAAAATTATAATAACCATAATTTTAAAAACTCAATGATAGGTTCAACGGCAGAATAGAGAGGACAGAGGAAAGAATTAGTGAACTTGAACACACAATCTGAGCCAAGCAAACAAAGACTGAAATAAAGGAAAAAGCCTTTAGGATAAAGGAAACAAAGACTGAAATAAAGGAAAAAGCCTCAGGACCTGTGGAACTAAACCACAAAAAAACTGCATATTTCCGTCATTGGAGTTCCAGGAGGAGAGGAGGAAGAAGATAGGGCTAAAAAAGGACTTGAAGAAATAATGACTGAAAATTTCCCAAATATGGAAAAAGACAAAGCTACAGATTCAAGAAGCTGAGTAGATCTCAAACAGGATAAACCAGTCAAAATCTAGACCTAAACAAATCAAAGTCAGACTTCTGAAAACTAAAGACAAAATATTTTGCAAGCAGCCAGAGAAAAACGATGGGGAAAAGTCATTTGAATGACAGTGAATTTCTCCTCAGAAACCATGGAGGTCAGAAGGAGGTGGCACATCATTTTTTGAGTGTTGAAAGAAAAGAACTGTCAACTCAAAATTATATATCCAACAAAAATATCCTCTAGGAATGAAAAGGAAATCAAGGTAATCTCTGATGAGGGAAAACTGAGAGCATTTGTTGACAGCAGACCAATGCAAAAGAACAGCTAAAGGAAGTTCTCAAGTGGAAAGGAAATAATTTTTTAAACAAAGAACTTGGAATATCAGAACAAAAGAAAGAACATGGTAAGAGCAAAAATATTGTTAAATCCAATAGACTTCCCTTCTCTTCTTGAGTGTTCTAAACTATGTTTGATAGTTGAAAAAAATTATAAAACTGTCCAATGTGGTGTTCAATACATGTAGGGAAAATATTTAAGACAATTAATTATAAATGGGGATGGATAAAGGACTATAAAGGGAGGTAAGCATTCTACACTTCACTTGAATTTGTAAAATATTGACTACAATGATAAATTATGGTGATAAATCACATATACAGTCATGCACCACATAACAACATTTTGGTCAATGATGGATTGCTTATACAACAGTGGTCCCTTAAAATTACAATGCCATATGTTTACTATACCTTTTCTATGTTTAAATATGTTTAGATACACAAATATTTACCAATGTGTTACAAGTACCTACAGTATTCAATACAGTAACAGTGTACAGGTTTGTGGCTTAGGAGCAATAAGCTATAGCATACAGCCTAGATGTGTAGTAGGCTATACCATCTAGGTTTGTGTAAATACATTTTAGTATGTTCACACAATGACAAAACCATAATGTGCATCCCCATCGTTAAGCAATGCATGACTGTATGTAATGTAATACCAAGAACAACCACTAAAACAATAATACAAACAGGTACACTCAAAAACACACAGATAAATCAAAATGAGATTCTAAAAACACAATAAAGTCAGAATCTAATTGATATTTATAGAACTGTCTATACAGCAGCACAATATATTTCCTTTCAAGTACCCAGATTGAACATATTCTGGGCCATAAAACAAACATCAACATGTCACAGGGCAAACCCCAAAACTGGAGTTCAGCCCAGGAGGCCACATGGGTTTTTGGCTTCGTGCAGAAGGAATTCAAGAGTGAGCCGACAGAGTGAAGTGAAAGCAAGTTTATTAAGAAAGTACAGGAATAAAAGAGTGGCTACTCCATAGACAGAGCGGCCCTGAGGGCTGGTGGTTAGTTATTTTTATGGTTTTTTTTTTAATTACATGCTATACAAGGGGTGGATTATTCTTGAGTTTTCTGGGAAACGGATGGGGAATTCCCAGAACTGAGGGTTCCTCCCCGTTTCAGACAATATAATGTAACTTTCAGACATTGCCATGGCATTTATAAATTGTCATGGTGTTGATGGCAGTAACCTTTACTATGCTAATGTATTATGATTAGCATATAATGAGCAGTGAGGACAACCAGTGGTCACTTGCATGACCATCTTGGTTTTGGTCAGCTTCTTTACTGCATCCTGTTTTGTCAGTGGAACCAGATCTATCGACCTCCTGTCTCAAACACACTTAAAATAATGGAAACCATACAGAATGTGTTCACTGATCACAATGGAATCAAACTAGAAATCAATAACAGAAAGATAAAACAGGGAAATCTCCAGACAGAAACTAAAAGCACACACTTGTAAAACAATCCAACATTCAAAGTAGTAGTCACAGGGAAAGTAAAAAAAAAAAAAACTTAATTAAATGAAAGTGAAAATACATGTGAAACTTAGTGGGGCACAGCTAAAGTAGTGCTGAAATGTGAAAATATATTTTATTTTATTATTACTATTTTTGAGACAGAATCTCACTCGTCAGTCCAGGCTGGAGTGCAGTGGCCCGATCTTGGCTCTTGGCTCACGGCAAACTCCCCCTCTCAGGTTCAAGCAACCCTGCCTCAGCCTCCCGAGTTGCTGGGACTACACACATGCATCACTATGCTGGGCTAATTTTTGTATTTTTAGTAGAGACAGGATTTCACCATGTTGGCCAGGCAGGTTTCTAACTCCTGGCTCAAGTGATCTGCCCGCCTCGGCCTCCCAAAGTACTGGGACTACACGCATGAGCCACCGTGCCCAGCCTGAGACACGAAACTTTGGAGCACTAAATGCTTACCTTAGAAAAGGAAAAAAGTTTCAACTCAATAATCTAAGCACTCACCTCAAGAACCAGAAGAGCAAAATAAACCCAAAGCAAGCAAAAAAAGGAAGATACTAAAAAAGAAGAACAGAAATCAATGAAATTGTAAACAGAAAAACTGATGCAACAAAAAGCTGGCTTTTTGAGAAGATCAATAAATTTAACAATACTTTAGTGAGACTAACACAAAAAAGAGAGAGGACACAAGTATCCAATACCAGGAATAAAATAGGGGATAGCAACATAGACTCTGCAGACTCAAAAGGATAACGTAACAACCCTACATACATAAATGTGACAACCCAGACAAAATGAACCAAATTATTCAAAAGCATAAACGACCATAATTCACCCAATATAATATAGGTCTATTTGAATACCCCTATAACTATGAAGGAAATTGAATCTGTAATGTAAAAACTCGGAAAGAAATCTGCAGGATCAGGCAGTTTCACTGAAGAATTCTACTAAACATTTAAAAAATTAACACCAATGTACACAATCTCCTCCAGAATAGAGACGAGGAAACACTTGCCAACTCTTTTTATGAAGCCAGCATTATCTTGATACCACAAAAAGACACTACAAAAAAGAAAATTAGACAAACTCTTCTGAACAAAGATGAAAAAATCTTCAACAAAGTATTAATAAACTGAATTCAGCAATATTTAAAAACAATAATACATTGCAACCAAGTAGACTTTATACTGGGAATGCAAGGCTAAATACTCAAAAAGCAATCAATGTAATCCACCATATAAACACAACATAATATCAATTGATGCAGAAGAAATACTTGACAAAATTCAACATTTGTGAGAAAACTCAGAGCAAACTAGAAATAGAATGGGACTTCTTTGACCTGGTAAAAGGCACCTATAGGCCAAGCACAGTGGCTCACGTCTGTAATCCTAGCACTTTGGGAGCCCACAGCGGCAGACTGTCTGAGCTCAGGAGTTCGAGACCAGCCTGGACAACATGGTGAAACTCCGTCTCAACTAAAAATACAAAAAATTAACTGGGTGTGGGGTCGCTCACCTGTAATCCCTGCTACTCAGGAGACAGAGGCACAAGAATTGCTTGAACCAGGGAGGCAAAGGTTGCTGTGAGCTGAGATCGTGCCACTGCACTCCAGCCTGGATGACAGAGTGAGATTCTGTCCCAAAAAAAAAAAGCATCTATAACATAAAACAATTCTGGAAGACAGACTGCTTTCCTCAGATTGGGAACAAGGTAAGGATATCTATTCTCACTACTCCTATTCATCATACATGAAGTTCTAGTCATTGTAATAGGAAACAAAAATAAATAAAACACAGATTAAGAAAAAAATAAATAAAACTTTCTCTATTCACAAGTGACATGATTATCTCTGTAGAAAAATCCATAGAATCTACCAAAAATTTAAAAACCAAACCCTGAACTAATGAGTTTAGCAAAGTCAGAGGACATAAGTACAACACACAAAATTCAATTGTATTTCCACATACAATGTACAATTGGAAACCAGTATTTTTTAGAATGAGATTTACAATAGCTCAAAAAACATTAAATACTTAGGTATAAATGTAACAAAACATGTACACAATCTGTACGCTGAAAACTACAAAACACTAAACAAATCAAAGACCTAAACAAATGGAAAGACATATCATGTTCATGGATTGGGAGACTCAACAAAGTAAACATAGCAATCCTCCCTAAACTGATCTGTGGGTGTAATACAATTTCAATCAAAGCACCAGCAAATTTTTCTGTATCCACAAGTTGATTCTAAACTTTATACACAAAGGTAAAAGAATCAGAATAGCTAAAACAATTTTGAAAAAGAATGAAACTGGAGGAAATTATACTACCTAGTTTTAAGACATTACAATGCTAAATTAATAAAGTGTGATACTGGCCAAGGGAAAGTTAAGTAAATCAGTGGAACAAAACAGGCCCAAAACAGACCCTCACAAATAAAGCCAATTGATTTTTAACAAAGGTGCAAAAGCAATTCAATGGAGAGAAGGCAGTCTTTTCAACAAATGCTGATGAAACAACTGGACGTCCATAAGCAAAAAAGTAAACCTTCACACCTTATACAATTAACTCATATGGATCACAGATCTAAATGGAATACTTTTATAAAACAATTTTTAGAAGGCGAAAATCTTGACCTGTTAGGCAGAGTTCTTAGACATGACACCAGAAGATCCATAAAAGGAAAAATTGATACTGGACTTCACCAAAAATTAAAAACACTGCTGTCTGAAAGGCACTGTTAGAATGAAAAGACAAGACAGACTGGAAGAAAATACCTGAAAAACATGTAACTGACATATAATTTGTATCCAAAACATATAAAGAACCCTCAAAATTCAACATAAGAAAACAGACCAATTTAAAAATGGGCAAGTGACTTGGCCAGATACCTCACCAATGACTCCATGTGGCAAATGAACACATGAAAACATGTACAATATCTTTAGCCATTAGTTAAAGGCACATTAAAACCACAATGAGATACCACTACACACCTATTAAAATGGCTAAGTCTTGAAAAACTGACACTACCAAATGCTGGGAGTATGTGGAGCAACTAGAACTCTCACATGTTGCTTGTGGGAATGCAACATGACACAGACACTCCGGAAAAGAGTTTAACAGTTTTTTGAAAGTTAAACATACATTTACCATTGCTACAAGTGCAATCCACTTGTAGCAATACCCTAGAGAAATGAAAACATGTCCATACAAAAAACTTTTACATGGTATTTATAGCAGATCGATTCATAATCACAGAAAACTGAAAACCTCAATGTCCTTCAATGGGCAGATGTAGAAACAAACTGTGGCATTTCCACATAATAAAACAGTACTCAGCAATAAGAAAAGAAATTATCCATACATGAAACAACTTGGAAAAATCTTAAAGGCATTTTGCTGAGTGAAAAAAAGCTAATATCCAAAGATTACCAACTGTTATGATTCCATTTCTAGAAAATATTAATAATTGCCAGGGGTAAGGAGTATGATATAAAGGGATCACATTAGGTTTTTTTTCTGTGAGGGCGGGGAGTGACAGATTTGTTCTACATCCTTATTGTAGTGGTGGTTACATGAGTCTAAAATTCGCAGAACTGTACACCGAAAAAAAGATCAATTTTACCACATACTTTTAAAAATAATACATTAATTTCCTTAAAATAAATTTAAAGAAAAAAGCCAAATTAAATGTTAACAGGCAGTCGGACTCTTGCTTTTTAGAAACTACTCTACAGACTTAAAGCACTAGATCAAAACAATTACGTTCCTAGATATAAGCATAATTCTGAGTACAATTAAAGACCTTGACAATAATATTTTATATAAACACCCTTTACCCAAAACATTTTGCTAATGCAGTCTAATAAATTAGAAAAGCAAAGGGTGAGTTAACTCACCAATCAAAAGGTTGTTTTCTCACAACGGCCTTTATTTAAGTAGAAGTACAGTTATATTTGTAAAAATACTGAAAAACTTCTTAGGGTCAATGAAATTACCTAGATGTTAGGAGATATATAAAAACCCAGAGAAGTTAACAGCCCTTTTCAGACCCTACTGCCACTTCACTAGCTCCTGATAAGGAAGTTCTTACTCTCACACGCTCTCACGTTCTTACTCCAGGGAACTGCCGATGGCTCCTTGGCTCCTCGGATCTCCGAGTAAAGTTAAGTCTGTAGCAACCAGTGTCAATGGAATAGCACAATTTGGCTCATTTATATTCCAGCACTCTATGAGCAAGAAACTAGGGAAGGGTGGAGTCGCGGGTAAAGAGGAGTCGCACTGCAGGGAGAAGAGGAGTCTACATGCCTTGATGGAGCTGAGGACCCTCTTCGCCGCCAAACCTAACCTGAGCACTTCACGCCCTCACCGGTGTCTGGCCCAGCCTGGGTCGCCCCTTCCCCATTCAGAACTTGGGGCAGGCAAAAAGCCGAACTCTCGGCCAGACTGGGGACGCAGCGTCGCCCTCGCTCCATCCCTCTTTCCCGCCCACCTGGCAATTCCAGGTACCCACCGCTGGGAGCTGGGAGGAGTCGCCGGGCTGGCGCTGCCGCCCACCTTCTCTAGCTGGAACTTGGGATCGGTGCTCAAGGGCGGGAGAGCCGGCGCTCGGCTGTTGGAACAGGGGGATGGGGGAGCCGGGCCTGGAGGCCCCTGCCCACTCCCGAGAGTAAGGCACAACCCGGGACCCCGGGGAGAAGCTGACTCTTCCCCAGTGGAGCCGGACGAACCCCCAGCCGCTGGAGACGGCGAGTGAGTGCAGCGCCGCTGCACCGCAGCGCGAGCCGCTACTCACCGTCCCCCGCCCGCCGCGGACCCGCCGCCCGGCGCCACCGGCTCCTCCTGGTCGCGGCGCAACCGCTGCAGCCGCTGCCTCCTCCCGACGCGCCAGTTCTCCCTGCGGGGCCGCGCGGCTAGTTCGCACCCTCTTTCGCTCTCTTAAGAATGATTATGATTTTTAAACGAACTTTATTGGTAGCCAGGGCTCAGATTGAGTGGCTCAGCAGCAGCTCCGATGGGGATGGTGGGGCGCGGGAGTCTCGACTCCCCTCATCTGTGGACCCGCCGCGCTGCGGAGCATGCGCCGTGCCTCGTTTGCGCAAGCTCTGTGCAGACCAGCGGCCCTGCCCCGCCCATGTTCTGGCGGGTGGCGGGCGGCTGCTCAGCTTTCCAGGCGCCTCCAAGGGATCCCGGGAGGGCAGTGGGGAAACCAGAGGCGAGCAGGATCTCCTAGATCGTGAACTCTAGAAAAGAGAAATCGGCCAATGACGGTCTGCATAAGTTTCACAGAGTTATCACACTTCCAGAGTCCTCAAAGGGCTTGCCCCGCATCGGACACATACCTTATTTTCTTGACCAGATGACATCTTAAGTGGCCGAGTGAGCAAAAAATGTCGAACAAAGTCGAAAACGCACACACACAGCCTGCAGGATTTGGCTGGACAAAATAGAAGCCTGAGATGATTATTCAGAGGAGCAAACCAAAAACGAAAAGGTCCCGCAAAAGCAATCTCAACTTTGTTTGCTTCAGTTGTTTTTATATTTCAAAATAAAATAGAATAGAAAAAAAGATGGAAAATACCAAGTGTTGGCCAGGATGTAGAGTCACTGCATTCTTCTACTCTGCTGCTGGAATGTAAACTGGAACAACTCCTTTGAACAACAGTTTGGGACTGTCTGCAAAAGGTGCATACCCTATGGCCCCGCAGTTCCACGCCTCCATATAGAGCAAAAAGAAACGAATACTTAGGGTGCACCGACAGGCAGGTATCAGAATGTTCGTAGCTGCATTTATTGTAATAATTCCTTAATGAGAATAACCCAAAAGACCATCAACAATAGAATAAATGAATGAAATTACACAGGGTTCGCATAATGAAACACTATACAGCAACGCAAAGAACCATCTGCAAAAATTACGGGCAGCAACGTGGATCAACTGCAGAAACCTAATGCCCAGCATAAAAAGACAACAGAAGTACACGTGGCATAAGTCCCTTTCTATAAAGTACAAGAACAGAAGAACTAAGCTGCTCAAAGTTAGCATAATGGTTACCTTGGTGGGCAGGGGATAGTGACTGGAAGGAGTTAGCAACTAGAAGAGGGGCTTCCAGTTAGCGACTGAAAGAGGGGCTTCCTTCTAGTAAGGTTCTCTTTGTTGATTTTGGCGCTAGTTATAAATGCGTGTCCATTTGTGAAAATTCAAGCTGTACTCTTATGCACATTTTTCTGTATGTGAATTATACTTCACACTTAATAATTTTAAAAATTAAGTGGCGATTGTTTTACTTATAATAGCAATAGTATTTGTAAGAAATTTAATATCAAGTAGCTAACAGATTTATCTCTAGGATTTGGTTGGCAGTCTCTTAAATTTCAGTAACGTACTGGTGCCCTTTCTGAGAAAAAAAAAACGATTAAAAAGTTGGCAAATGACTTGAATAGACATTCCTCCAAAGAAGATCTACAAATAGCCAATGAGCCCATGAAAAGAGACTCAAGGTCACTAATCATGAGGGAAATGCAACTCAAAACCATGAGATACAACTTCACACTTATTAGAATGATGATTATAAACAAAGCAGAACAGAAAATAAATATGAGTGTTGGCAAGGAGTGGAAAAATTACAACCTTTGTGTGCTGCTGGTGGGAATGTAAAATGGTACTCCCACTGTGGAAAATTGTATGGTTCATCAGAATATTAAAAATAGAATTATCATATGATTAAATAATTCCACTTCTGAGTATATATCCAAAAGGATTGAAAACAGGGACTCAAAAAAGACATTTGTTCAACCATGTTTATAGCAGCATTATTCACAATAGCCAACGGGTGGAAGCAACCCAAGTGTCCATCAATGGATGAACAAAATGTGGTATCTACATGCAATAAAATATTATTCAGCCTTAAAAAAGGAGGCACCCAGGAGTGGCGATGTATCCCTGTAATCCCAGCTACTTAGGAGGCCAAGATGGGAGGATCACTTGAATCCAGTTCAAGACCAGCCTGGCCAAATCCTGTCTCAAAAATAAGAGAGAGGGAAATTCTGACACATGTTACAGCATGGATGAAGCTTGAAGACATTATGCCTAGTCCCAAAAGGACAAATGCTGTATGATTCAACTTATCTAAGGTACATAGAGTAGTCAAATTCATAGAGACAGTTAGGGGGTGGGAAGTGGTTGTGGGGAAGGAAGGGCAGGTGGTGAATGGGGAGTTAGTGTTTTCTATCTACAGTTTTAGCTTTGCAAGATGAAAAAAGTCTGGAGATAGATGGTGGTGATGGTTGCACAATGATGTGAATATACTTGATGCTCTTGAACTTTATACTTAAAAATGGCTAAAAATGGTTAATTTTATGTTTTATGTATATCTTGCCAAATTTCTTTTTAATGGGGGGAAAAAAAAGAAAATCCTAGAGGGTCTCAGAGAGTACATCTGAGATCCAAATCTGAGGAAAACTTCCTGAAAAGGGGTTCTCCTAAAATCATTTCTTTCTTCCACACCTTTCCATTTCCTTGGAATTGTTGGACATTGAAGGAAATCCAGAATATGCCATCCCAAAATATGCCACTTTGTCATAACGATTATTTTGAGCTGAAGGCAATTAAGAAACAGCAGAACAGAAGAAACACTGTGCTTTTCCCATTTCTGTCTAAAAGCAGGCTATAAATTTCCCTTTGTGAAGTTGCTCCTCCTCCCCATCCCATACTAGGAGGAGGAGATTCCTATCACCAGAGCACCAACTTGAGTCATATGTCAAACCTTTCAAAATAACCTTTGTCTTCCAATAGTTCCCCTCATATAGTTTAATTGGCCACAATTTACCACCTTCACAAGTCCCACCCCTTTTTCCTTTGTCTTATCACTTCTCCACAATTTATCACCCTTTTAAAAAATGGTATATAAGTTCTTAGGCCTCACTGTTTTTGGGGTTTTCACTTCTTTTCTGTGAGGCCCCCCATGTGCATATGAAATAAACCTTTTCTCCTGTTTATCTGTCATTTGTCAATTTAATTTGCAGGCTTCTGCTACTGAACTTACAAGAGTAGAGAAAAAGTGTTTATCCTCCCTGCAGACATGCTCAGTGCAATTAAAGTCTACTTTTTATTTGACTTGAGGCTGCTCTCAAGGACACAGCAGAGATTCTCATGCTCTCACTGAAGGCAGTGAAATAATGAAAGCCTGTGTGGAAACCTGACCTTTTAAATCATGTAGTTGTGCTATAGTAGAAATAGCAACAGAATTAACCTAAAAGGGTTTGAAAGAAATTTTACCTGTAGTGACTAGAAATGAGTTTCACAAAATTATTTTAAGGAAAACATTCTGAAAAGTTAGTTATTAAGTCATTAAATAATTGTTTGAATCTAGTACCTCCACTGACCCAGCCAAAAATGTCCATTTGGTCCCTTGCTTGTTCTTTCATTGTGTCTGACTCTGATGAGCTGAATAGTGTCCAAGCATCATGAATTGTAGCTGAGTTGAAAGAAAAACAAAAAAATCAAAAAATATTTTCTCCCAAGAAAGAAAGCTTTGAAAATTTTTACCACTTAGAATGTAAGTCTGCATATAAATGTGAATGCATATGTGGCCATCTGGAAAAACCTAGTAGAAATCACAGTATTGGTCTAGACAGTAATAATCTACTGTTCTTCAGAATCATACAGACCATCCTGGAAAAAAATTTTTTTTCTAGTACTTTCTAGCCAGACATTAGAATACTGATCCAGTTCCTCTGTTGCTTAAGCTTGGATCTTAGTATCCTCATCTATAGTAAGGAGTTACCCACCTTACAAGGTCATTTATCCATTCAAAAACATATGTATTGTGCCGAGTACTGTGCTGAACACTGGGTATTTAGTAATAGACAAAAGGCAGATGGTTTGTGTCCTCTGGGAGCTTATAACGTGTTAAAGGAGACCAAAAAAGAAAGTATACAAATATACACATATGCACACATATACATAAATAAATGATTACATACCCTTAGACCTTATGTGAAAGTAAATAACTGGTATGATAGAATCGTGTAAGAGGGAGCCCTAATTTATGTTGGAGAACCAAGGGAAGGCCTTTCTGATATAGTGATTTTTAAGCTGTAATCTGAAACATAAATGAGTTAGGTAAAAAATAGACAGAAAAAGACTTTAAGCAGAGACAACAGGAAGGACGATGGCCTGAGGCAGCAAACAACTCACTGGGTTGAAATAATTGAAAGGGAGCCAGTGTGCAGGAGTGAGGTGGAAAGCAGCGGGTAAAAAATAAAGAACAGTAGTGAGGGAGGCAGGGGGCAGATCATGAAGACCTTGCAGGTCATGTTAGGTAATTTGGATTTTATCTCAAGTGTATTGGGAAGCCACTGGAGGATTTTTTACTGCACAGACTAGGAGATTCACTGGACAGTTTTTAAAAATTCCTCTGACTGCTATCTAGGGAAAACACAGAGTAGTGGAAAATGGGAGAGCAATGGAAGGGCGGTTCAGGCAAGAGATGATGGAGGGTTAGACTGAGGTGGTTACAGGGGTGATACAGAAAAGTGCATTTGTTTTTAATCTTGGAAGTAGAACCTATAGGATTTGGCTATGGTGTAGGAAAAAAACGGAATGTCAAGAGTGACTCACAGGTTTCTTGAATGACGGCCTTGCTGAGATTGGTCACTAAGGAGCTAGTTACTACGCCTCACAGTGTGAGTCGGGGAATAATCTGTTCATTCTAAATTCCTTTTTGTTTTGTCCTTGATTGTTCTTGTATCATGGTCTAGTCTGTTCCAGCATATACACTTCTAGATTTAGGGCCCTTACTAACAAAGAATAATTAGAAAATAAAAAAATATATATTTTTTATTTATTGCCCAAGTCTTTCTCATATATATTTACTTTTGTTGAAATACTCTTAGTATACTGAGAGACCTCCTCTCTAATGGAAAGGGCTGAACTAGACAACTCTCTGACTTTTGGGAACTTCACTTATGGTAAATAAGGAAACGTCTGTGTGATATTCTTCCTCACACTTCTGTTGGAACATTTGTTCACTTCACTTCAGTGAATTGATGCATTTTTTAGAGCTTATTCACAATCAATGTTTTGTCATCATTCCATGATTTAAATTCTTCTCAGTAGGCCAGGCACAGTGGCTCATGCCTATAATCCTAGCACTTTGAGAGGCCGAGGCAGGAGGATCACCTGAGGTCAGGAGTTCAAGACCAGCTTGACCAACATGGTGAAACCCCATCTCTACTAAAAGTACAAAAATTAGCTGGCCGTTGTGGCTCACGCCTGTAATCTCAGCTACTCAGGAGGCTGAGACATGAGAATTGCTTGAACCCGGGAGGTGGAGGTTGCAGTGAGCCAAGATCGTGCCACTGAACTCCAGCCTCAGCCACAGGGTGAGACTGTCTCAAATAAATAAATAAATAAATAAATAAATAAATAAATAAATAAAAATAAATAAATTCTTTTCTCAGTGCTCTCATAAAATAAGTAGAGGGACTACTTGATTAACCTTATTTGTACATATAAATAAAGTAGGTAAAGGTCACATACCCTACAGGTAGGTTTGATACAAGAATCCAGTTCTCTTAATGGGCAGTTATGAATTCAAACTCATCCACTTGCCCATTCCCTGGTTTTGCAATTATTAAGTCACAAAAAAGTGGTGAGGAAATGTTCTACTTATGCTAATAATCAAATACTTAATGCTCATGACAGAATATTTTTTCCTCTTAAATATAATCTTTTCAACATTAATCAGTAATTGAGGTTTTGTGCTTAAAGTTTTTTTTTTTTTTTTTTTTTTTGCAACCAGGACTAATTCTTAATTTTTTAACCACTTCTACTCAACAAATATATAAAACGCTTTAAATATTGATGCATCTCCTGGTTTTTGGTTTTTGTTTCTTGCATCCTATAGAAGATCTACAAAACTAGAGTTAGACGCCAAAAAGAAGCTTCAGATGGTGACAAATAAAAATGTTCTGTCTCAATGCTGATTTTTTCAGTAATGAAGTGGTATAAACTCATTACCTTCATGAAGCTCCGTAGGTCATGAAAATAACATTGTTGTAGAGCTTCCATGTGCATCAGCCTTGACTGAATAGTTTGATGCACTTGCAAATCACAAAGTGCTTTCCTTTGAAATGTGTAAGGCAGGTTGAGATGCAGCTTGTCAGATGGATTTAGTCCTCCTAGGACTGGATGTCTCCTTGTTGCAGCTGAATTCTCATTTCATTTACCCATAACTAGAAAGATCTCATGGACAGCTATTTTAAACATTGAGTTGCCATCAACCTGGGGGACCAAAGAAATGGATTGAGGGCAGGGAGTAGTTGGAAAGAGCAGGGAGTTGATTTAAAGATGAGACATATGTGATAACGATGTACAGGTACTTTGTGGGGTACAGGAGGGCCCCAGGTAGACAGGTAGACAGGTAGGCAGGAGCTGGCATATGGCTTACAGTCGTCCAGCCAATGTTATTGGGCTCTTACGACTCAGGCTTTGGAGCCAGAATCCCTGTATTTGAATTCCAGCTCTACTACTTACTAGCCGTGTTACCTTGGACAAGTTACTTAAATCTCTCAGTGCCTCAGTTTCCTCACTTGTAAAATGGAGATAATAGTAGTACTTCCTGGAGTTATCAGAGGAATTTAATGAGTTACCATATGTAAAAGCACTTAGAAGAGTGTAAGCCCTCAAAAAAAAGTTAGTAGAAGTATTAGTAGTATCTAAAAGTTACTAGTTATATGAGAATAGAAGGGGCAGAAATGTCTCCAAGTTGACTCATCTCTAAGAGGTGAAGTGCCAATGGCATTGCCAATGATATATCTTTTTTTCCTCCTTGCTAGAAGTTTTCTTCAGCTTTACTGCGGTGCAGTGTCCAAGTATGGATTGTTTTTATTATATCTATAGTATTTAGTGTGCTATTTCAATAATGTCTTTCTTCAGTTCTGGAAAATTCTCAGCCTTGTATCTTCAAATATTGCCTCTAACCCAATCTATTTTCTTTTTCTGGAACTCCTATTAAGAGAGGCTGATCCTAAACCCTTCTTATAGTTCTCATATCGTTATCTTTCTAGCTTTATTATGTGTAATGGCCAATCTTCCAGTTTACTAATTTCTTCTCCATCTATTTCTACTCTACAATTTAAATTTACCAATCAAGTTTATAATCCCAATGAACGACATTTAAAATTTTCCACATGTTCTCTGTTTTGTTAAAATTTCTTTTCTCCTGTAGTCAAATTATTGTATTCATTAGGCTTTTTAATCTTTTTTGCATTGCTTTCTTTCTTTCTTTCTTTCTTTCTTTTTTTTTTTTTTTTTTTTGAGACAGAGTCTTGTTCTGTTGCCCAGGCTGGAGTGCAGTGGTGCGATCTCGGCTCACTGCAGCCTCCGCCTCCCAGGTTCAAGCGATTCTCCTGCCTTAGCCTCCCAAGTAGTTGGGATTACAGGCACATGCCACCACCCATGCCCAGCTAATTTTTGTATTTTTAGTAGAGACGGGGTTTCACCATCTTGGCCAGGCTGATCTCGAACTCCTGACCTCGTGATCCGTGTGCCTCAGCCTCCCAAAGTGCTAGGATTACAGGCGTGAGCCACTGTGCCCGGCCTGCATTATTTTAATTCTTTTAAACAAAATTATTTTAGTTCCTTTGCTATTGTTCCATTATTTCCAATTCTTTTTTATTGCACTTGATGACTCTCACTCATCATGCCTCCTTTTGTGGTTTTTAATTTAGGAATGTGAAGTCATCTTCACGAGGGCTGCATTTTCTATGGGACTTCTATACGCTTAGCCCCTGTATAATGGCTTGATATCTGCTTTTGATATTTGCTTTTGTCAAAGCCAGGGCTTCAGAATGTTCAAGGATGTGGGAACAGCATTTATGTTAAATTCTCAGCTTGGAACGCCCACATCACATAGGTAGCATGAATTCAGAAAACTTGCCCATCCATGGTGTTGGTTTTGGGTCTTGATTCCTCCCAGAAACATTTCCCCATTCAGAATCCTGGGGGATGGTAATCTTCCTTGTTGCTTCCCTGTTCTCCTTGACAAAATTTTTCTATCTCCCTTTTCATTGAATTGGTTCCTATTCTAGTGTCTTGTTTTTGTGTCTGTGTCTCCCTTCCAGCCTTCTCTTTCATCTAGACCAGGACATCTCTGCAATCACTTGGGAGCATTCAACCTTCTGTTTCCGCCCTCAGGTGGGGCACTTTCTTGCCCTGTCAAGACCGCTGGGGATTCCCCTTTCTTTGTTTCGATTTAGGCTATTGTATTCTTTGTTGTTGTTACAGTTTATCTTAGTGTATCTGTTTAAGTTTGTCAAGGCTGTGCTTATCTAGTGAGAGGGTTGATATCAGTTCAGTTAGCATTGTTACAGGAACAAGAAGTCTTGCTTTATTTTGTATTGCAAATTAATTCTGATCTGAGACATCACTTGCCAGGGGTCGTAAGATACCCAATATCAGTCTTTAAATTAAAGATTTCCTTCTCTTTTCCACAGTTGCACAAGACTTGTCAGAGGCTTGCACAGTTTGGAAAACTTAGGCAAAGACCCCTGGTACTCAATTGTGATCATCACTGTAATGTGAATTGCCCAAATACATTGAGTCTATTTGAATAAATCTACATCCTTTGTGCCCAGTTTGGTCTTAAGCATCTTTTACCTCAACTCCCAGGGTTATGGAGGTTGGTGTTCATGTCTTCATCACTGAGAAGCTGAAGCAGCTTCAGAGACTCTACTTATCTCCTGGTAAAGCCAGGCACAGATACCTATAGTTTTTGGTACCTGCTACCTCCATCAATCTCTAGGAAGCTAATTACATTTTTTCAATCCTAAGGATCCACCTCTTGAGCAGAATGGTGAGGACATTTGAAATGTGTAGGTACATTTTTTGGTTATCTTAATGACTAGGGTATACTATTGTTATTTAGTGCCTAGAAACCAGGGATATCCAATGAAGCTTTCCAGAAAGTCCACTGGAGACTTTTCTTTGAGAAACATTGTCTTTTCCATCCATACGTGAGGTGGTCCAACCTAATCCTCTTAGAAAGACTATACTTTAAAAAGTTTTTACTTTTCCCCTAGGGAAGGTGTAATGAGCTCAGATCTTTTTAAAAATACAATGTTAGGCTTCTCTTCCTGTGGTAGGGAGGGGAAAGAGATTACTTTATTCTACTTGGTAAATACCTACCTCAAAAACTCACCTTAAATTACAAATAATGATGCAAAAACAAATTACAAACTGAGAAAAAAATACTCTCAACATATGACAGATAAAGGGCTAAATTTCTTTAATATACAAAGATCTCTTACAAGTCAACAAGCAACAATTGGGCAAAAACTACTCACATCCAGATATTGGAATGAAAGATAATGAAAGATAATAACCTATTGACACATGAAGATATTTAATATCTTCACAATTCAGAAAATGTAAATTAAACAATAAGGATATAATTTTCCTTGTGTCTGATTGACAAATTGAACAGGTTAATATTTAATATGGGGAAGGATGTGGGAAAACAGAAATACTTTGTTGGAATGTAAATGGAATTAACCCTTTTAGAGAACAATTTGGCAAAATATATCAAAATTATAAATGTGTATTTCCATGTGTAACAATTTTATTTACACCATTTTCTATGAGTGCTTAAAAATATTAGTATATTCCAGGTAGAATCTCTAAGGAAAAGAAAAAAAAAAAAACTAGTACAATGAACTTAATTATCCCAAATGCTAGGGAAAATGGATATGGAATTTATGACCTAAGCAAAGCATTAAATGCTTTTCTTCTTTTCATCCTGAGTTATAATTGGTTCCTTCCAAATGTAAAGGCTAAACCTTGGCATTGCCATGTTTTCAGAGATTCAGAAATTATTCTATTAAAGAAGATAATCTGTCTTTAATTTCTTCCAAAGATTTCTTTTTTTCAAGAGACGTTATTTAAGGAAGATAGAATGAATGCAAGACAAAACAAGTTCTGCAAAACAAAACAAATGTTCCATTGTTGCATTAATGATGGTTATAGACATCAAGTTTCAGAGCCACATTGATGAGTCCAGATTCTGGTCCTCAAATTTGTAAGTTTAAAAATTAAAAATTTAGGGACTGGGCGTGGTGACTCACGCCTGTAATCCCAGCACTTGGGGAGGCCAAGGCAGGCAGATCATGAGGTCAGGAGTTTGAGACCAGCCTGACCAATATGGTGAAACCCTGTCTCTACTAAAAATACAAAAAAATTGCCAGGTGTGGTGGTGCATCCCTGTAATCCCAGCTACTTGGGAGGCTGAGGCAGGAGAATCACTTGAACTCAAGAGGCGGAGGTTGCAGTGAGCCAAGATCGTGCCACTGTACTCCAGCCTGGGTGACAGAGCGAGACTCCATCTCAAAAAAAAAAAAAGAAGAAATTAAAATTTTACCAAGGGATGGTTAGGTACCGGGAAACCAACCATCTTTCAAGAGACTTATATACATAAATCAGAATGCTAGCTTATTAACCTGTAATAGGATATATAGTAAGCATGATAACCAGATTTAAACTTGTCACAAAACACCTTCTCTTTCTTACAAATAGCAGAAGTCTCCTTCTTGTCCTCTCCCTGTTCTTCCCTGAACGTTTCCTTTTGGTGTGCACATACACTTAGGACACCAAATTGTAAGTCAGAAAGTTGTTGGGTGAGCACACAGTTAAAACAAATGGAATTGGATGCTTTTGGGATGGATTTCCAGCAAACTGAGGAATGCTAAGGAATTGTCCTTCCATATTTTAGAGGCATTTCTTCCTAAAAAGCTGGCCACAGATCAAGAATCAGAATACTCTTTCTCTGGCCAGTACAGGAGAAATACTAGCAAAGATATATTTTCTAATTCTTCTTTTTCTAGTTTCCACGCAAACCATCATATTCCTCTGTATGAAATCATATACCCACAGATATGTCGGAGTTTGGTCATAGCCTAGTTTGCATTTATGTTTTGAATCGATATCTCCAGCAAGAATTTCAGATATACTCTTGCCTTACTGAAATTTTGTCTCAGGGAAGTTTTCTGGGATGAGTTTCCATAAATGGGGTAATGTCAAGTATTTTATGTTGCTTCTTTCCCATTCCTGAAAGTAAGAATTACATTTTCATTTATTCATCCAACATATATTCAGTGGCGTAATTTGTCAAGCATTATGAGTGATACAAAGATACATAAAACATTGTTCCTGAATGTATTTAATCTTTGGGTTTTATCTAGACTACATACTATTTTAAAAATTAAACTAGCTTTTATAATTCAAAAAGTTACAGCTTGCAACTGGTAAAACTTCAACCTCTACACAAAATGGCATAAAATGAACATTAAATGTCCACCCTCTCCATATGCGCTTACCTGATGCCTGTTCCACTCCTAGGGGTAACATCTTGTTAACAATTTCTTTCCTCCTTCCCTCCTCCCTCCTCCTGCTCCCTGCCTCCCTCCTTCCCTTCTCTTCCTTCCCTCCCTTCCTTCCTCCCTCCCTCCCTTGACAGGGGCTCACTCCATTGCCCAGCTGGAGTGCAGTTGTGCCATCATAGCTCACTGTAACCTCAAACACATGGGCTCAAGTGATTCAATCCTTCTGCTTCAGCCTTCCTAGTAGCTAGGACCACAGGTGCGCAGTACTACAGCACAACTAATTTTTAAAATTATTATTTTTTTTACAGACAGGATCTCACACTGTTGCCCAGGCTGTTTTCAAACTCCTGGGCTCAAGTGATCCTCCCACCTTGGCCTCCCAAAGTATTGGAATTACACATGTAAGCTGCCATGCCTGGCCCTCTGTTAACAATTTCTTATGTATTCTTCCAGAATTTTAGTGTGTATGAATAAATATATATATGATTTTCTGCCAAATGCTACATACATCTGTATGTGATAAGCAATTCTCAGTTTGAAGGATAGACTAAGTTTCTTTCAAACACAGCCTTGGATCTTTAGATGAAAAGTCATTAGGCAGGAATGGAGGTAGGGCTGGTCTAAGGTCTCTTACATGTCTGGATTCACTGACTTTCAATGATGATACAGGGAAAAAAAGTTGTAAAAGAGCAAAAACAATTAAAAATAGATGTGTAGTTATATTTTTCTTCTTATATAGACCTAACTTGTGAAACACAAAAGGGTTATCTACTCCAAGTTGTGTTATTTTCAAGTTTTCAGTACTAACTCATTTAGTATTGTCATTGCAGTGGCATCACTGTTGTTGTTTTCCAGTGTGAGAGATATTAATTAAACTCCAGATTAGAAAAGTTGAAGATAACAGCTACTAACTGAGGATTATTAATTTTATGGCTTTAATAATAATTTTAGTAACTTGTGTCTGATGTGTTTTATTTTTATTTTATTTTATTTTATTTTTTGAGATGGAGTCTTGCTCTGTTGCCCAGGCTGGAGTGCAACGGCGCGATCTTGGCTCACTGCAACCTCTACCTCCCAGGTTCAAGCAATTCTCTTGCCTCAGCCTCCCAAGTAGCTGGGACTGTAGGTGCGTACCACCACACCCAGCTAATTTTTTGTATTTTTAGTAGAGATGGGGTTTCACTGTGTTAGCCAGGATGGTCTTGATCTCCTGATCTTGTGATCCACCTGCCTTGGCCTCCCAAAGTGCTGGGATTACAGGTGTGAGCCACCATGCCCAGCCCTGATGTGTTTTATTAAGTTAATTTTTGGGAAATGACTGAAGTTTATCTGTAACAAATAGGTACTGATTCCAAGGCCAGTCACAGTGGTTTATGCCTGTAATCTCAGCACTTTGAAAGGCTGAGGCCAGAGGATTGTCTGAACCAAGGAGTTTGAGACCAGCCTGGGCAACATAGCCACCCCATCTCTAAAACCAAAATAGCCAAGTGTGATGGCACATGTTACTTGGGAGGCTGAGGTGGGAGGATCACTTAAGCCCTGGAGGTCGAGGTTGCAGTGAAGAATGATAGTGTCATTGCACTCCAGCCTGGGTGACAGAATGAGACACTTCTAAAAACAAAACAAAAACAAAGTGAAAGACCTGGCACAGTGGCTCATGCCTGTAATCCCAGCACTTTGGGAGGCCAGGGGAAGCAGATCATATGAGATCAGGAGCTCAAGACCAGCCTGGCCAACATGGTGAAACCCCATCTCTACTAAAAATGCAAAAAATTAACCAGGTATGCTGGCGCATGCCTGTAATCCCAGCTACTCAGGAGACTGAAGCAGGAGAATCACTTGAACCCAGGATGGGGAGGTTGCAGTGAGCTGAGATTGTTCCACTGCACTCCACCTGGGCAACAAGAGCAAAACTCCATTTCAAAAAAAAAATGAAAAAAATGTTTACATGTAGGACTGGATTAATGAAATTCAAAGCTTCATGCAAACATAGTGTCACTTTAGTGTCTGTGATAGGCAAAATAATGCTCCAGTCTCTTCTACCACCCCAAAGTTGTCCACATCTTATCCTTCAAACCTGTGATTATGTATGTACCTTGCGTGGCAAAAAGGACTTTGCAGATGTGGTTAAGAATCGTGAGATGGGGAGATTGTGCTGGATTATCCAGGTGCGCCCAGTGTAATCATAAGGAGTCTTTATAAGAGGGAAGCAAGAGAGTCAGAGCCAAAAAAGTAGATGTGACACAGAAGCAGAAGTCAAAAAGAGGGGTAGAGAAGAGAGAGAGATTTGAAGATGCTGTGCTGCTGGCTTTCAAGATGGAGAAGGGGGCTACAAGCCAAGGAATGCAGGTGGCCTTCAGAAGCTGGAAGAGCCAAGCACAAAGATTCTCCTCGAGAGCCTCCAAAAAGAACTAGCCCTACTTTCATTTTGATTTTAGCCCAGAGAGACTGATTTTGGACTTCTGACCTCCAGAATGATAAAGCAATTAATTTGTGTTGCATTAGAACACTAAGTTTGTAGTAATAGTTACAGCAACAATAGGAGACTATATCCTGAGCTGAATTTAATATGTCTCCTACTATAAAACCTACCTCTTCTCCTTGCTTCACTGACTTAGTGAATCCACCTAATTCTGATGCCTAAAGTCAGATACCTGGGAGTCATTCTTGACACTACTCTCACCATTCATATCCAAATCTGACCTGTCATTCTTCCTTCCCTGTAGCTCACTGGTACATCTTCTCTTCATTCACCTAGACAAGTGTGTAATAGCTTCCCAATTCATTATTATTATTATTTTTAGCCTCTAGCCTCCACCTTTTATTCATCCTACACACTGCTGCCAGAATGATCTTTCTGAATCTTCTGCTTAAGAGCCTTGAATAACTCTTCTTTGGCATATTATTGCCAAGCTCCTTAGTATGACCTTGCCTTTGTCGTGCTGTCTAGTTGCATGTCTCTCTGTATCCCACAGTGTGTTGCCTGTTATTCTTTTTTTTTTTTTTTTTTTGAGATGAGGTCTCCCTCTGTCATCCAGGCTGGAGTACAGTGGGATGATCTCAGCCCACTGCAACTTCTGCCTCCTGAGTTCAAGCGATTCTCCTGCCTCAGCATTCTGAGTAGCTGGGACTACAGGCATGCCCCACCACACCCAGCTAATTTTTGTATTTTTAGTAGAGATGGGGTTTCACCATGTTGGCCAGGCTGGTCTCGAACTCCTGATCTCAGGTGATCAGCCTGACTTGGCCTCCCAAAGTGCTAGGATTACAGGTATGAGCCACCATGCCTGGCATGTTCCTGTTATTCTGCTACATTGAATTTGTTGTAGTTCCCAATATGTATGAAGCTATTTAATGTCTCTGTGCCTTTGATCATGCTGTTTTCTTTCCTGGCATTTTTTTTCTCCTCTCCTTCCTAGTTTTACCACTTCTTTTCTATTTTTCAAGAATTTGTTTAGGCTAGGTGTAGCGACACACGCCTGTAATTCCAGCACTTTGGGAGGCCAAGGTGGATGGATCACTTCAGCTCAGGAATTGGAGACCAGCCTGGGCAACATGGCGAGACCCCAAATCCCATTTCTACAAAAAATACAAAAAATTAGCAGGGTGTGGTGGCACATGCCTGTAGTCTCAGCTACCTGGGAGGCTCAGGTTGGGGGAGGATCACCTGAGCCTGGGGAGGTCGAGGCTGCATTGAGCCAAGATTGCACCACTTCACTCCAGCCTGAGCGACAGAGCAAAACCTTGTCTCCAAAAAAAAAAAAAAAGAATTTATTTAAATGCCACCATCCACAAGGAGTCCTCCCTTAAGTGCCTTCCCCTCTTCCCCTCTTTTCTTCTAGTGCCGTGATTATATTTATATCATACTACTTCTTAATCTGCAATGTAAATTTGAGGCTGCATCAAATAACTAATTTTTTGAGCCCCTACAATGTTATGCACCATGCTAACTCTAACTCATAAAATAGTAATCAAAAAAGACATAGTTCTTGCCCTCATGCAGCTCAGAGACTGTAGGGAGGAGAGATATTAAGAACATAATTATAAGTACTCCAAAGAAGAGACATAAATTATAGTCTCTTAAAATGGTAGGTATTAGCAGGAGGATCTAGGGGATCAATAAGCTTTCTTTTTTTTTTTTTTTTTTTTTGAGATGGCGTTTCGCTCTTGTTGCCCAGGCTGGAGTGCAGTGGCACCATCTTGGCTCACCGCAACCTCCACCTCCTGAGTTCAAGCGATTGTCTGCCTCAGCCTCCCAAGTAGCTGGAATTACAGGCATGTGCCACCATGCCCAGCTAACTTTGTATTTTTTTAGTAGAGATGGGATTTCTCCATGTTGGTTAGGCTGGTCTCGAGCTCCCGACTTCAGATGATCCTCCTGCCTTGGCCTCCCAAAGTGCTGAGCCACTGTGTCTGTCCAGGATCAAGAATCGTTAGGCTCAGACATTTCTGTCTCCCCAGTAGACCATGAGCAGCTTGCATTCAGGGAGGAGACTATGTTGGACCTAATGGGAAGCTACTGGAGAAGATAAAATGAAAGAGTACACAAAGAAAGAGGAATACTCAGGACCCAGGAAACAGGAGACCAGCACAGGTGAGAGGTAGAAGAAAGTCCTAGGACAGCAGCTGTGTGTGACAGAGAAAGCCACAAGTCCTGATTGGTAGAAGAGGTAGAAGACTCCTGAATGGCTGTCTCCAAGGAGAAATAATTGATAGAATACAAAACATGTTTGAAAAACATGTTGAGAAAAGATTTACATTTCTAGAGTACAGTATATGGTAAATTAATATAAGATAGAAAACTAAGCAAATAACAAAAATACAAAGCTGGGCACAGTGGCTCACACCTGTAATCTCAACACTTTGGGAAGCTGAGGCAGGAGGATTGCTTCAACCCAGGAGTTCAAGACCAGCCTGAGCAACACAGCAAGACCTCATCTCTACTAAAAATAGAAAAATTAGGCCGGGCACGGTGGCTCACGCCTGTAATCCCAGCACTTTGGGAGGCTGAGGTGGGTGGATCACAAGGTCAGGAGATTGAGGCTATCCTGGTTAATGTGGTGAAACCCCATCTCTACTAAAAGTACAAAAAATTAGCCAGGCATGGTGGTGGGAGCCTATAGTCCCAGCTATTCGGGAGGCTGAGGCAGGAGAATGGCGTGAACCTAGGAGGCAGAGCTTGCAGTGAGCCGAGATCGTGCCACTGCACTCCAGCCTGGGTGACAGAGCAAGACTCCTTCTGGAAAAAAAAAAAAAAAAAAAAAAAAAATTAGCTGAATGTGGTGGCACCGACTTGTGATTTCAGCTAGTCAGGAGGCTGAGGCTGGAGGATCGCTTGAGCCCAGGAGTTTGAGATTACAGTGAGCTATGATCACATCACGGCACTGCAGCCTGGATGACAGAGTGAGACCCTGTTTTAAAAATAAAAACAAAAATAAAAAAACCAGATTCCCCTCTTCATGATAGGATAGATGTGTAAAACTGAAAACTTTTTCGGGAAACTGCTGAAGGAATGGGAAGCAGAAAAAAAAAAAAAAACTTTAAAAAACAGCAGTATTAACAAGGATAGAAATTGCTGTAAATACCAAAAGAAACAGAAAAAAGGGTTAAGTCTTTGGAAACAAGAATTGGCGGGAGGGGGAGGGGTATGGAATTACTAGATTACTGTTTTAATACTAAACTATGCAGAACTATGTAATTTTTGTTTTGTTTATTGTTTTGTTTTTTGAGACGGAGCCTCGCTCTGTCGCCCAGGCCGGAGTGCAGTGGCGCGATCTCGGCTCACTGCAAGCTCCGCCTCCCGGGTTCATGCCATTCTCCTGCCTCAGCCTCCCGAGTAGCTGGGACTACAGGCGCCCGCCACCTCGCCCGGCTAATTTTTTTGTATTTTTTTTAGTAGAGACGGGGTTTCACCGTGTTAGCCAGGATGGTCTCGATCTCCTGACCTCGTGATCCGCCCGCCTCAGCCTGCCAAAATGCTGGGATTACAGGCGTGAGCCACCGCGCCCAGCCAGAACTATTTTTTTAAACTATGAATAAGAATATGTAAATAGATAAAGACATTACATTAAAATTTTCTGTGTCAACTGTAAAGTGACTGATAAAGGCTATTATTAATAATATTAACAATAATAAATTGTTTCTTCAGTTAGTTTGGTACAATGTTCTGGTACAAGGTAATGAGATCATACATCAATATCTGGAACACAGCTTGGCAGACAGTAAAGACTCAGTAAATAATTCTTTCTTTCTTCCAGTATCTTTGAATAAAAATACCTAAAAACTTCCCTCATATTAAAACACACTAAACGCAATAAAGCATTAAAAATTTCCTGCCAATAAAATGTAAATTTATGTTGTGTTTAAATATTGCTTTTAAATAAATAAAACAGAAAACAGTGAGCCGTTTTGATTTTTTTTATCTACTAAAAATGTTTTGTGAGGGAATTATTGTGATTTAAATTAGGTTATTTTTAAGAACAATAATTTAATACTAAAAAATTATGTTTTGTGGCTACAAAATGGAAATAAAATAACTTACAATTGACTTAAATTGCATCATGTTTTTCCAAACCAATATGATGGTTACCAAATCAGAAGGAAAAACATGCTAGTTAATCATAGTGTAGGCGTTTTTCCTAATATGGTATAAACAATTTTAAAGTTCTTACTGTATGACATCTCAGGGTGTGTATTTACTTAACTCTCAGAGGAAGATTAGTAACATATCATGTGCCTCTTTTTTTCTTTTTTTAAACCAGTGTTGCTGTCTGAACTTTATTTGGAGCCTTGAAAAGTCCAAGCTCCTTACATTATAATTAAGCAATAATGTAATCTGATCTGGATTTGTATCTGAGGTAATCACAGGCAGTTTCACAGTGATGTCTGCTTTGAGTTTTGTGCTTTAGGAGTAAATTTTCATGGAAAAAAATTTTCTAGAAATTCTGTTTTAAATATCTTTTGTGAATTTCACAGATGTTCTCAAAGAATGTAGTATTACTTGTTCCGTAAACCCATGTTCTCCAATTTGATGTCAACTATCAGTATCATCTTCCAAGGTCAGTCATCTATGAAGGATAAGTGGCTCTTAGAAGGTTCCTAATGTTCAATCTGCTCTCATTTGCAATCTATAATTCTTAATTCACATCTTCACACATTCTGAATGTCAATATTACATAGCCTCTTAGAATGCAAATGGCAAAAACATACAAATGATGCTGGTCATTCACTACTTAACCATTTCCCCTCAATAACTGCCTGGGATCAGGAAAAGGGAGCTTTAATGGGGAAAGGAGAAGCATAAGGAGTGTTTGTGTGTTACTGATGGTTGGTGGCTATTGAGAGCCTGAGTACAAAATGGGAGGCTGTGTACATATGGGAAAGGGGGAAGAAAGATGAGGAAAGGAATGGTGTTGGTCCCTAAGATAAAGATTAAGAGGGTACGTTAATTGGAATATTGGGACAGATGAGAAGGTTAAATCTTGTTTTATTTATTTACTTGTTTGTTTATTTATTTATCTGAGACAGAGCCTGAGTATGTTGCCCAGGCTGGAGTGCAGTGGTGCTATCTCGGCTCACTGCAACCTCCGCCTCCTGGGTTCAAATGATTCTCCTGCCTCAGCCTCCCAAGTAGCTAGGACTACAGGTGCACACCACCACGCCCGACTATTTTTTTTCTTTTTCTTTTTAGTAGAGATGGGGTTTCACCACGTTGGCCAGGCTGGTCTCAAATTCCTGACCTCAGGTGATCCTCCTGCCTCGGTCTTCCAAAGTGCTGGGATTACAGGTGTGAGACACAGCACCCGGCTAAGATTTAGCTTTTCATACAAATCTGTTTGAAAGATTCTTCCAACATTTCCTGTAACTTGCCGAGGTTGTGGGAGAACCTGAAAGTAGCTTCTTGACTTCTACATAATTCAAAGGACCTAATTATGCATTCTATGCTGTATTTTTAATTATACATGTTAAAGTATACCCTGGCTGACAGATAGAATGGACTCCTCATGGCTGAGGTGCTCAAAAACAGAACTATGCAGCCATAGCTGGGCGAGGAAGCAGTCACATATTCTGTTCTCAGAAAGATGTAAAAGTATCACAGGACCTCCCTTTCTGCAATCAAACCAGTGACGTCTGAGTTTGGGCTTGGAAAACAACTAATCAGAGCTCACCTACCCCAGCCAATCAGAAACCAGCTATATTGACCAATCAGAACTTAGCTGCATCAATCAATCAGAACTAAGCAAGTTTGAATCCTTTATTTGCTGGAAGCTGGGTGGGAACTTGAACCCCCTCCTTGTTTAGCAAAATGCACCTTCATTTTGCACCAAAGGCTGTATCTCCCAGTTTGTAAACTGTTCACTGGAATAAAGTCTCTTTCTTCCAAATTCCTTTTCAGAGAACTTTTGTTCACATAAGGAAAAATAAATTTTAAAATTGTCTTCCTCATTAATAATTGGTTCAGCTGAAACTTTATATGAAAATAGTGTTCTTTTCCATTTAATACAATTTTGTTGGCTGAGTATGGTGGCTCACACCTGTAATCCTAGCACTTTGGGAAGCCGAGGCAGGTGGATCACTGGAAGTTGGGAGTTCAAGACCAGCCTGACCAACATGGATAAACCCCGTGTCTACTAAAAATACAAAATTAGCTAGGCATGGTGGTACATGCCTGTAATCCCA
Source organism: Rhinopithecus roxellana (assembly GCF_007565055.1). Classification (NCBI taxonomy): domain Eukaryota; kingdom Metazoa; phylum Chordata; class Mammalia; order Primates; family Cercopithecidae; genus Rhinopithecus; species Rhinopithecus roxellana. The sequence goes on along the minus strand of NC_044552.1, from coordinate 46,874,211 downwards.
GCTACTCCAGAGGCTGAGGCAGGAGACTCGCTTGAACCCAAGAGGCAGAGGTTGAGGTGAGCCGAGATCACGCCATTGCGCTCCAGCCTGGGCAACAACAGCAAAACTCCATCTCAAAAAAAAAAAAAAAAAAAATGTTTAATTTCTGTTTTCATGCCTGTGGGTTTGCTCTGCAACATTGCAGCAGTTTTCAAAACCAAAGGTTCTGAACTCCTTGAGGAATTCTAAAAACTCCCTGAAATGCTTTATTACCATGTCTGTATGCTTTTATTTCGTATTAATTACAGAACACGTTTGCTAAGTTACTTCCTGAGCACAGGCAGCTCCTCTCACTCTCCTCAAGTCAGTGAATTAGGTGATATGTGTGCAGATGCCTCAGGTACAGGCTGCAGGGATGGCTCCCAGCGGGGAAGAACTGCCCTCCCTCCATGAGTCCCAGCACTGCCCTACGTTGAGGCCCTCCTCTCTCCACTGTTTCTGCTGCTGCATTTGCCCCCACCAGTCTAGGCTTAGGTGCAGGCCTACCCACCTTGGGGCCCTATGGTGCCCAGGATGGCCCCAAGGCATGTTACCAGGCCAGGTCACCAGGATGCCAGGTTGCTCGATGACGTCTATGCTGCTGTTGAGCATGCTCCATCGTCCTATCATATGAAGCTAAAAACACAAGATCAAAGATAAAATTGTTAATTATTCCAAGGTAGTGTAGGTCTTTCTGAGTGCAAGGCTGTGCATGAATGAACAGATCATACACCCATGATGCACCCCTGCCTACCTCTTACAGACTTTATGGGTTAGTTATATTTGCCATCTCTGGAGGGGCCAGTAAACTCACAAGGTAGCCTTTGTCTGAGGTTTGGTAACTAAATTAGCAAGTTAGCTCAGGGAACTGCAACTCATGTCCACCTTTCATCCACTTAGGTCTTGCTGTCTTCCCCCTTTCAGATTTCAATTTTATGTGTTTTGAGCCTAGATTCTCTTTTTCCATCTCTTAGAGACAGAGCACAACCTAAGATAGCATTTTGATAGTCTAAGCTCCTGGTCTGGTATAACTGCTATCCACTCAGAAATACTTCCTCTTCTCTGGAAAGGAAGGGATCAAACCATAGCTCAGTAAGAACATAATGATCAGATCAGGAGTCCCTGCAGATGTAAAGGTTCTGGTGCCAGAGTGTGGAGGTGGAGGGAGTGTGGAGGTGGAGGGAGTGGTGGTGGGGTAGTGCAGGGAATGGGGTTTGGGGTATGAGAGTGCACTTGGATTACCTGATTAAAAATGGCAGCACATTGAATTTTTAATATAAAGTTACAGTTTTCAAATTATTGAGAAAGATTAGATGATCAGTGTCACTCTAGTCATAGAAAACATACAAATCTAATTCTGATTTTGTGCCAACAGATCTATTATTTTTGTGCTTGATCACTTATTGTATCACATTCATCTCTAACCATCTATTTATCTATATATCTACAAATCATATATCTCAACACTGTAAAGAAACTCCAGTTCCTTATAAATTACTATTTTATTTTCTCTTATTCTAAGCTTCCTTCCCATAACTTATTTAAATGTTAACAAAATGTGTTATAGAAACCTGTGTTACTTGTTCTGCAGGCCATTTATGGGGGAGAAGATATTATGTTTCCTTGGTCTATGTTTCAAAGGGATCAACTCTCTTTGTTCCTGTATAACTACTTACATGTTCCTTATACTACTTTGTTCCTGTATAACCTCTGGGAAGTTAAAAACTCCCAGAGGCCAACAGAAAATGGCTGTGAAACTAGAAATAATACTATTCTACCTACACTAGTGTCTAAGTTTCCTGAGATGTTAGTGAAATACAGCTGGAGAAGTGCTTTAGCTGAAAAGAGAAAGTGGCTCAGTTTTCTTTTGGCCCAACTCTTACCAATAGCTCCTCTCCAGTCTCCAGGAGATACGCCATCCTATCTGTGATGGGAGAGGAGCAGGAGTGAAAGACAGGATGGTGTTGCAACAATTCAAAACCCCAGAGCACACAGTTACCCCCGATGCACTAATCAGGGTGTAGGTACTATGACTAACTAAGCCTGTTTAATAAATCCATGCCTGTACCCAGGTGAATGGGGAATGGTGAGAGAAGAGAGAACACTGTGATAACCAACCAGCTCAAACAGGGAGGCACAGCCCACCATTGCAAGGAGAGCTGAGTAAATGTCTAAAAAGGTAACCATTTCTACTGCCTGCCGATTCTCTCATCTGGCAGTTTCTGCATCTGCCCATAGAGTACTCATGTGCTCCTTCCTGTCCCAGATGATCTCCCTGGACTTAATTTCTTGATTGCCTGCACCTAGGGTATCCATTGTCTCTCCTACATGGCTGGGCAACTAGGTTTATCCCTTTCAGGCTAGCCCTCCTTCATTGCCATTACATCTAGCGGTGACATTGACTGAGTTGTGTATGATTATTCATCATTTCTCAGGCCTAGATAGATTGTAATGAGTTTTAGGGCTTGTCAAATTTCAAGGCTCTGTTTTATACCACACATAATTTTGAGAATTTGAAAAGTGCTTAATAATTATCCATCAATGAGTAAGCTTTGAAGGAAGATTAAAAAGTATTATGAAATAAATTACAGAGTTATAGTTGAGGCTTATTCAGAGCAAAATTATTTTTGGTGCATTTTGAGCACTAGATAAATGTCAAAGGCACCCATGAGAAATAGCAAAAACTGCTGAAATAGTATAAATTCACATTTATAGGTGCTGCAGAAGGGATGATAATGTTCTCTCTGTGGTTGGTCCGTGTGAGAAGGTGTTTCATGGCACTATCAAAATCCTATCTTAGGTTGTCATTTTGGACACTACAAATTTTCAAGTAGTAATTTAAAGAATCTTGAGATTTCCTTTTGACATGGTCTAGAAACCTTTGGTAACTAATTTCTGTATGACTCAAAGGATTTCCCCTAGAAGGGAATCCTACTATTGGGGCTTTTAAAAATAAACTCTGTCATTCTGGATACGTTTGTAGCCCTAGCTAGTGGGTGAGCATGAGTTTCATTCTGAAATCCAGAAATAATGAGACTAAAGAAAAACCAAGATGCTGAATACAGTACATTAGTTAATATAGCATATAATTCAATGTTTGCTTTAGAATTTTGAATGTGGCCAAAAAATAATTGGATCGGGTATCAATGATCAAAATTAGACCAGGTGAGGAATTAAGGAATGTACATAAGATCTTGGATTACATGTTACATAGTCATGTGGCATGAGCAGATGTATCCAAGTGTATTTACATGTGACTTTGAATTATAATGGCAGAGAGTTGGTCAAGGAAGAAGAGTACCCAGGCATCCAGCAAGTTAACACTGGAAACAGATGGTAGGAGCAGTTTGAAATTGAGCCAACTTCTTTAAATTACAAAGAGATCTTCAAGTTCATTTTGCTAGCCATAGAGAGCAATAAATCACACCTATTAACTTACCTAATTGTCTTTCGCTAGCAATATTAGATTCAGTCTTATACTCCTTAAATTTTCATTTAGTAGTGTTATAGGTTGAGGATGGTTGTCCAGGTTCTTGGTGTTTTGAACAAATAATTGAAGAAAACGCACAAAGCAAGGCAGCAAAAGCAGAGATTTATTTTAAACAAAAGTACATCTATAGGGTGGGAGCAGGACTGAGCAAGTGGCTTAAGAGCATAGGTAATAGAATTTTCTGGGGTTTAAATACCTTTTAGAGGTTTCCCATTGGTTCATTCATTCTATGCAAATAAAGTAGTGGCCCACTACTAGTCTGATTGGTTGTTGGAGGGGACCAATCAGAATGAAGAGTAGGCCCACAACTAGTCTGATTGGTTGCAGGTGGGGACCAGTCAGAGGTACTTTCATTTTTCAACTTCCCCTCGGCAAAAGGAGGGGTTGAAAAGGGAGTAGCCTCTGATATCCAGTCAGCATGAATCAGCCTTAGGCTCCCTGGCTCCAGACCCTATTCTCCTGCCTCAATAGCAGTTTGAGATCAAATGCAATGTTTGGAACGTACCTTACAGTGGGTTAGTGATTTCTGTTTAATATCCTTAATGTATTACTTCAAAATAACAGAATTTATTGAACAACACACATGTCAATTTGCTTAGCACATTGTTCTCGCGGAACTGCTGGCCACCTCACTGCCCCACTTTTGAAGCCACCTTAATATACTGGGGAAAAAAAGATTTAGTTAGCTTTGAACCACGATCAAAGGACAATTATGAAAACATGAAAATTTGAAAGGTTAGATTATGACACCAAAAGATTTTTAAAATAATTCCTCTCCCAAAACATTTGCTTCTAGGATGTGACATGCTTGCATGTAATAATGTAAACATTTTGTAAGGAGTGAAAATCTGAACTAGCTCTTCCCTTCCTTCTCTGCTTCTGCAAAAAAGCATATTTCCCCCTACATATTTGCAGAGCAATTTTTCTTTATTATGAATATTAGGTCAGATGTGGAAGAAAGAAGTCTTTTTCTAGTCGGATTACTTGTTTCAAGGCTTAGACTAGCTTAGATTGAGGGTAAGCATAGCATAAAACTGCCCAGTCCAAGTAGGGTCAGGTTTGCCAAGATGGGTTATAGGTTATCTAATGTGACATAAAGAATACCCAGATTAGGTTGGGCATGGTGGCTCATGCCTCTAGTCCCAGCACTTTGGGAGGCTGAGGCAGGTGGATCACTTGAGATCAGGAGTTCAAGGCCAGCCTGACCAACATGGTGAAACCCCTTCTCTACTAAAAACACAAAAATTAGCCTGGCGTGGTGGTGCGTGCCTGTAATCCTGGCTACTCAGGAGACTGAGGCAGGAGAATCGCTTGAACCTGGGAGGCAGAGGTTGCAGTGAGCCGAGACCTTGCCATTGCACGCTAGCCTGGGTAACGAGAGAAACTCCGTCTCAAAAACAAACAAACAAACAAACAAACAACAACAACAACAACAACAAAAAAAAAAAAAACAAGAAAAGAATACCTATGCTAACGTGCTGGTCAAAGGCTTGGAGCTACAAATTGGATGGAGACTGGAGACGGCACACTGAGTTTAAGGACCTAGACTTGAGGGAAGAATTTAAATGGAATATTGTGACTGCAAGGTGGGCTGTTGCTCTGCCATGAGCCTGACACCCTTGGCATTACTACACTCTGCCTGAACTAGTTCTTGGCCTTCCTGCTATTGGGAAGACCAGTATCTAAATGTGTATCTTCCTGTGTTGGTGCAAGTTCCACAGTGGCTTAGATTGTTCATCTGGTGGTTTGGAGCACACATCCTGAGAGATGGAGGAATGGAACAATTGTTTGTTTATTGACCTCGTCCTGTGTGCCTGGACACTGCACCAGACAATTGATGTTCCTTGCCTGGTTTTTCATTCCCTAAGTCTTTAATTATTTGGTTTTACAAATACTGGTATTTCTCCAATATGTGAACACTGATTCGGACAATATGTGTCATTTTTCTAGTGCTTCAGATTTGAAGTCTGGGAGTTTATTCATTCACTTACTGAGAAAATATGTATTAGGTATTTACTAGTGTCAGGTACTGTGCTGGGCATTGGGTATAAAATGTAAAATAAGGCCGGGCGTGGTGGCTCAAGCCTGTAATCTCAGCACTTTGGGAGGCTGAGACGGGCGGATCGCGAGGTCAGGAGATCGAGACCATCCTGGCTAACACGGTGAAACCCCGTCTCTACTAAAAAATACAAAAAACTAGCCGGGCGAGGTGGCGGGCGCCTGTAGTCCCAGCTGCTCGGGAGGCTGAGGCAGGAGAATGGCCTAAACCCGGGAGGCGGAGCTTGCAGTGAGCTGAGATCCGGCCACTGCACTCCAGCCTGGGCAACAGAGTGGGACTCTGTCTCAAAAAAAAAAAAAAAAAAATCAAAAAAAAAAAAAAGTAAAATAAAAGAGACATGACCACTATCCTTATGATACTTATAATTCAAGTGAACAAATCGACTTCAAATAAACAAATGCCTACATAGATATAGATATATAAAATTACAAATTAAGCAGTAACTTATAATAAATACTGTGAAAGAAAAGCAGGGGGGTATGAAAAGCGTGATGACATAATTTAGATTGAGGAGTCAAGGAAGACAACTTTCTGAAAATGACATTTGTGTGGAGACCTCAGAATAGGCAACAGTTAGTTAGCCATATGAAAACAAGGAGTAAAATAATTGCAAACAGAAGGAAGGGCAGAGTAAATATCCTGAGGTGGGAGATGGCTCAGTGGGTTCAAGATACTGAAAGCAACAGGAACTTGGTGGGCAAGCAAGGAGTGGTACAAGATGAAGTAGTATCTGACTCCTTCCCCTTTTCACTCATCACATCGAATTACAGGTTGAACATCCCAAATCTTAAAACCCCAAATCCTTAATGCTCCAAAATTAAAAACTTTTTGAGCATTGATATAATGTCCAAAGGAAATGCTCACTGCAGCATGTCAAATTTTGGGTTTTTAGATTTGTGATTCTCAACCGATATAATGCAAACATTCCAAAATCTGAAAAAAATCATAAATCTGAAACACTTCTTGTCTCAAGCATTTCAAATGAAGGATACTCAACGTGTGGTTGTTTTTATTTCTCTCTTATAATCATCTTCCCAGCCGTATCTTCTTTTCTGTTTCTTTCCTGCCCCCAAACTCAGGCTCCTATTACATTGAAGCTAAATTTCTGTGTCAGATTTGTAACTTGAGTTATCTGCCTCCATTTCCTTTCTCTCCTTGATCCATTTACAGATCATTTATAGACAAGATTTTTTTAAAATCTTACTTTTATCAATAAATCTAAAGTTTGAAGAGATATTTAGAGGTGACATATATTCTAACTTACTGTATTAGTTGAGGTAGATGAACCGCAGTTACAAACAAGTCCCAAATCTCAGCGGCCTACCACAATAAAGGTTAATTTCTTGCTGTGTCTGCCTAATGCAGGTTGGCAGGGATGTTCTCTGCCTGTGCAGTCATTTGGTGGCTCAGGTCTCTTTCATTTAGTGGATCAGTCATCCCCTAGGTTTTTGACTCCTCTGTTGAATCAGTCTCAAATTTCTAGAAGACAAAATCTGACTACCTAGCTTGGATCAGATGATTTCCCTTGGTTCTATTAACTGACACTGGGGAGGCATAAATTATGTACATCAAACGCAGGTGCAGTAGTCATTCTTATGGGTTGGGGCCATTTATACAGAAGGAGAAATGAGCTGGGCAGATCCCATTAAAGGATATATTATTCAAGCAGACATTTTTACTTCATATATTAGATCTTCATATATTTGAAGAAAATCATCCAGTCTTCTTCTTTCCCACCAGCTTTATTATTTTCTCATCAGAATGCATATTTCCTGCTTTCTTAGGGTCAGCATCCAGGTTATTACTGTAGCTTACCAACTTTCCTTCTAAAATTCAACTGTAAACTTCCTTCCAATTTCACCTGTTTGGTGAAGATGTCCTTAATTAACTACACTCTTAATTAATTATTCTCGAGTTCTGAATTCCTGCATGGCTTGATTCAATCAATCAAGCAACCTTTAGCCTTGCTTGTACAGTTGCCTAGCATTAATTTTCAGCTTTTCAAACTCCTTATCTTGCCCCATTGAAGATGAAGACCATGTCTTATTTGCCCTTTGAATTAATCACAATATAATGCTGACTGTATTCCTGTCTTAATCCTATCCAAAAACTTAATAATCTCTCCTTCCTCAGGAATACATGTATGTTTATAGAAGGAAATCTTCATTTATCTCTTGAAAATGTGATAAGCATTGTCTTTAATTGGTCTACAGATGTGTCATTTACTCACAAGAAATGCAAACTCCGAGTTACCATTTATTGAGGCTCGCTATGTACTGGGAACTCTGCTATGCACTTTTATATGCATTATTTAATCCCACAACAACCCTATGAGATAGTTACTATTATTATTTCCAAGATCAAATGGCTAATCTAATTTTGGAACTGTAGTCTCTTGAGTTTCCAAGCTCTCGCCTTCTTTTTTTTGTTTGTTTGTTTGAGACGCAGTCTTGCTTTGTCGCCGAGGCTGGAGTGCAGTGGCGCAATCTTGGCTCACTGCAACCTCTGCCTCCCAGGTTCAAGCGATTCTCCTGCCTCAGCCTCCCAAGTAGTTGGGATTACAGCCACAGACCACCACGCCTGGCTATTTTTTGTATTTTTAGTGGAAATGGGGTTTTGCCATATTGGCCAGGCTGATCTCGAACTCCTGACCTCAGGTGGTCTGCCCGCCTCAGTCTCCCAAAGTGCTAGGATCACAGATATGAGCCACCGCACCTGGCCTTGCTCTTGCCTTCTTAATTGCAACTCTGTACTGACATGCATGTTAACAAATTGGCCAAACTGGCATTCTCACTGCAGCATTCTCACTGTTCTTTTTCAATCCTTGAACCTCTCATTATGGATGCCTCATCTCCTCATGTTGCCTTTTCCACTGTGGGTTGTATTGATCAGAAAGCAGATCTGTTTATGGAAGGAAAGATAGGTATTGGGTTTAGTAGTTATTAGAAATAGAAATATTAGAATAAGGGCGACATTGAAAGAAACAGACAAGATAAAGAGGAGGAGGTTCCCCGTGTTTACATTCCTGTGACTCAGGAGTGCAGAGAGCCAAGAACAAAGCTGAAGTTTAGCCAGAGAAAGGAGAGTGTTCAACTATAATTAACTCTGTAGGCACCATTCCCAGTTGTTTGAGTTTCAGGGTCCCCTCCTCAATTTCCTAAGAAAAACAACATGCAAGTTAAAAAAAAAATAAACAGTAGTTAGGGGCAAAGTGTAATTAGGGCTAAAGTGATCTGTGGTATCTCTAAATGGTAGCTCCATTTAGAGAATGATCTCAGAGGCAGTTTTGGAAGGTTTTGGATCAGAGCAAGGAGGAGATCATGAGTGCAAGACTATAAACTACGGTCTATAAATCAGAAAGTTTATACCAAATTCAGAAACTTTAATGCTTCTTGGGTATGGTGGGCTTGTTAATATGCTACTGGCCTGATTTTGGTTAAGCCTAAGGATAAACTGGAAAATCATTAGTCCAAGTGGCTGTATCTGTTCTACCTGGTACTATAATTGTGCAGAGGGCTGCTCCCACCCTTCAGCACCGAGGTCATGGAGCTCGTCCTCTTGGTGGTTTTTATGATTGAACCTGGATTAACAGTTACTAATTACACATATATATATATATATGTATGTATGTGTGTGTATATATATGTATGTGTATATGTATATATAAAACTATCAATAGTGTAATCATGGTTATTATGAAATATTGATATTATAATTATTAATGCAACTACTCTCCCTATATTCTCCTGTCTCTAGTTTCTAACAAGGAAGTCTGAGCCCACACAAAGACTTAAGATAGGAGGAGAGTCAACATTCAGGGCTGCCTCTGAAACCCTTGTGCTATCGTCAACAGATTTCTCTATTCCTCCAGAGAAAGTTGGAAAGTGGAAAAGTTGCCTTTTGCTTCTTAGCCTTAATGCTCCTTCTAGTTTTTGGCTTTAATTGAAATCCGTCTCACAGGTTACCAAAGACATTGTTGTGATGACATTGCTGCGGTGATGATGATGGCTAGGTGGTGAACTGTTGTTCAGCCGTCTGCATTACAACTTCTAAACCAACAGTTGTCCAACTTTAGTGAACATCATCATTTGGAGGGCTTGTTAAAACACAGATTTCTGAGTTTCATCCTCATTTCTGATTCACTGGGTTTGGAGTAGAGCCTAGAATTTCATTTCTAACAAGTTCCTAGGTGACATTCATGCTGCTGATCTGGCAACCACACTTTGAGAATCATTGTTCTACATCATTACTGATGAAAATGCTCAACTTCCTTTGCAACCCCTGGCAATAACCTATACCATGCACTCTCCAACTAACAGCCCAGTCGCCACATATATACACTTTTGGAAGATACTATGGCAACAAGCCCACTGTTTCCTTTGCTACTGCAACTTCTCTGTAACCCTAACTTCCACTCCTTCCAATTCTCACACTTCCTCACCACAATTTCACCTGTTCTTTGAGCACAAGGACAGTTTTGTGGCAGGCCAGGTCTCACTAACACAGGCCTCTGGAACAGCTGTTTTAGCACTGATGGAGTGGCCAAGTTAAATATTAACAGCTGGTAGAGCCCGTGCCCTTATACAAAGGCTGGAATGTAACAAAAGCCCACCAAGAGTTTTGCCCAGGCCTTTCCTGGGCCTTGAAGTATGACAAGATAACAAATGAATTCTTAACAGGACCTGTTTAGGATTAAACAAGTTTTATTGGAGGTCTGAAGAAACTCCCCAGACCTCCACAAACAAGTTTATTGGGGGTCTAAAGAAACTCCCCAAACCTCCATGATTTAGCAGGAGAGAAGATAAGGGTAATCACCCAGCACCTGGACCCATTAGGATTAAGTAAATTTACTGAGGCTCCAGAGGAAGGTCTTCAGGATTCAAATCTTAGTTATGGATTAGAAGAAGTTTATCACTTACGTCTTTAGATGAATGTACACTAACACACAGACAGATAGCTTAGAAGGTATATAAGCTCTGGAAAACTTTGTAACTTGGAGTTGGCCTAGCGATATTTTCCAGGTCTTTTCCTTGTACCCAGTTACATAAATAAACTCTCTTCATTATTGGGCTGCAAGAATAGGCAGCCTGACCCTCGGCTTGGTCCGGAAACAGTTTGTTCTCCTCGATTTCTTTATTTAATTCACCTTTTGATCTCTTTTTGGCTTCTAGACCTTCTCTATACTGCCTGGAATCCAGAGTTGATTATTAGAATTACTCTCCATTGGGCCGGGTGTGGTGGCTCAGGCCTGTAATCCCAGCACTTTGGGAGGCCGAGGCGGGCAGATCACAAGGTCAGGAGATCGAGACCATCCTGGCTAACATGGTGAAACCCCGTCTCTACTAAAAAAATACAAAAAATTAGCCGGGTGTGGTGGTGGATGCCTGTAGTCCCAGCTACTCGGGAGGCTGAGGCAGGAGAATGGCATGAACCCAGGAGGCGGAGCTTGCAGTGAGCCGAGATCACACCACTGCAATCCAGCCTGGGTGACAGAGCGGGACTCCATCTCAAAAAAAGAGAAAGAATTACTCTCAATTTACTTGCATCCCTATATTTCCATCCTATTTCCAATGATCAATGCTGGGTCATTGCCACAACCTGCCTTTTCCATTTTTACACTGGTTGGGGAGGGAGTGATAAAGTTGATAAGATGTAAACATAAATAACCACAGTATGCAGCCATGTCTCATTTAAATCATAAGCATAATACAGAAATTCATGAACTTGTAAAGGTAGGAAAGAGAACATCTAGTTAGAATGATCATAAAACACTTCAAGGCTGTTATGGCAGATACAACTATGAATAAGACGCTACTAGACTTTTTTAAGCCCTTAAGTATAGGAATGGCATAATTTATATTCATTTCATTGATAGCACCAAGCACTTTTTAAAAAGAGAATTTATGAATTATGTCTCCTCTAGTGTGAGTCTTTATCTATTACACAGTGCGGTGTGAAATGCCCTAAGGGGGCTCAAATGCGAGTAAACAAATTTTTAAAAGCAATTTAGACACACACACACACACACACACACGCACACACACACACATTAGATGTACAAGCATAGAAAAATCTTGGAAGGATAAATACTGTCTTGCTTTATCCATCAGCATACTGATTACAATTGTGATGAAGTAAGTACCTGCACCTTTTGTAATGTAAAATTGTGCAGCAAAACGCAAAAATAAAATATTATTTGGAGGAAAAAGACAAATAACTTGTTTTTGGCCAAAGGTGATAGAAATAATAATACTTGTATTTCCTGAGGCCCTACCATATGTCAGGCATATGCTACCTCATTTACCCCTCACCATCACCCTGCAGGGCTATCTTATGTATTATCTTCATTTTGCAATTGGCAATAGTTATTGTATTTCTTCCATTATAAGATCAAATTTAAACATACTTTAAATCGTTGAAATTTGTATGAATGTTATCATTTACAGTGTCTTAGACTTGATAAAATAACTCAAGTCACATTATTATATAGAATTAGATATAATATTCTAACTTATGATTTAATTGGCCCTAAATTCTGTGCTTTTCCCCCATTGGATTGTATTATTTTTTCTAACAAAAGCAGACTTTTGTTTCTTCTCCAAGTTTTCTTTCTCTCTTTCTCTTACACACACACACACACACACACCATGCAGGCACACACACACAGTTTTGTTTTTCCTTTCTCTTTCTCTCTCTCTCTCTCTCTCTCTCTCACACACACACACACACACACACACACACACACACACACACATTCTTACATCTTAGTCCATACTAAAAATATCCTACTCATCAGATGCTCTGCCTTATTTTCAAGGCTTATGCTTATTTTGAGTGTAGCCATGGTGAATTTCATCTGTCTAACTGGTGTGCTAGTCTAGTCTCCTACCTACTGCTAAATTACCCAATTAACCTATTTTGTTCAATTCCATTTTAGCCACAACCCTTTAGTTTCAGTTGCCTTGACATTAGGGGGGGGGAAAAAAACTTAATCTTTCTTATCTATTTGGTTAATTGGCCTAATTAATTCTGACAGATATAACATAGGTATTTTTGTTTTTCTTGGGTCAGCTAGCCACCCTGGGCCAGTGCTTCTCAATCTGGGCACACAAGAAACAACTGGTGTACCTTCTTGAAGCAAGAGTTCTCCTTGAAGATTTACTTAAAGAGAAAGTGAAAGCAGGACACTGAAAAATGTAGATGAAAATCTTTGAAAGAAGTATTTTTTATCTTAAAAGAAAAAAGAAAATACTATGGAACAGAAAAAAATATCTGTAGGCATTTTTTTGTTTGTTTGTCTTGAGACGGAGTCTTGCTCTTGTCACCCAGGCTGGAGGGCAATGGCGCAATTTCAGCTCACCGCAACCTCCACCTCCTGGGTTCAAGCGATTCTCCTGCCTCAGGCTCCTGAATAGCTGGGATTACAGGCACCCACCACCACGCCCAGCTAATTTTGTATTTTTAGTAGAGACAGGGTTTCTCCATGTTGGTCAGGCTGGTCTCGAACTCCCGACCTCAGGTGATCTGCCCGCCTCGGCCTCCCAAAGTACTGGGATTACAGACATGAGCCATTACACCTGGACTGTAGGCATTTTTAAGGCACAACTTTAATGGAATTTTGAACTGGTGGTAAACTACTCATGGCAACCTGTGGTTGAAACCACAGGTTTTGGGGCAAGACTGAAACTTAGCTCCTCCCTTTTCTAACTGTGTGCCCTGGGGCAAGTTGCTTAGCCTTTTTGTGTCTCAGTTTCTCATCTGTAAAATGGGAATAATATCATCTGCCTCATAGAGTTATCATGAGAATTAAGTGACAGGTATATGTTAAATGTTGGAACAGTGGGTGATTCATAGTGAATGCTCCCTAATGTTAGCTATTTTCACTTTCATTTATATTTCTAGATATCCCAAGGGTTATTGTTTTGTCCTCCTCTTTTGTTAAGTTGTCTCCGAACACAAGTTTGAGCAGCCCTGCCTTAGTCCTTCCCCAGGATTCTCTCCAGTATGCTGCATTTGATTCTCATCTGCTGGTCTTTTGTAATGTTTCAGGAATGTACTGTTTTCCTTTTTCTCTTCTCTCTCTCTCTCTCTTTTTTTTTCCCAGCACCATTACAAACAAAGAGTAGCTGTTTTAGGAATTTGGGAAGTGAAGAAACAAGACATTCGACTGTGAGTTCCACCCATGTTTAAAATGAAATAACCTAACAACTGGGAGTAGAGTGCTACCGTTAAGATTTTGGAGATAGAGACGTGAAGATTTTCAGTCTCAACTCCCTTTAGAACCATGGCTTGAACCCGTAAAATATGAGGGCTGCCCATAAAACTTTCTCTTGTAAGATGTGGGACATGTGCAGTCTTGTCTAGTTATGGCTCATCTGGGAATGGATTTTCTGATGCAAATGAGGTTAAAAAAAGGCATAGTGTCTCTTTATTTGGTTAACACTATTTCTGCACTTTGCTTTTGCTTGTCAGCTTTAAAAGGAAGAGAACAAAGGCCAAGCACCCTGCCAAAACTTGGCAGTAGAGTTTCAGTAAGTGAAAATTCTCCACCTACAGTAATGTTTGAAGTGGTTGCACAGTGAGGGCCCCCCAGCTCCCAACCCAACCCACTCACCCCTCCACTGCAGGCCATTCTTGACCTGTTAGGACACCATCTTATGCAAAGTTAAGAAAGCCCAAGAGCCTAGAACCCACAGAAAAAGGCCAGAGTAAGACTAAGGGTATCTATCCCCTCTTCTTTTTTCCCTCTTCCATCTGATATTATCTTTGGCTCAATAGTCCTAGAACTCAGAGGGCTGATACTCCAATTTACCCTATAGTTGTTAGACTCAGCTCTACCATCTCCTCCACTCCTAGAACCTAGACTCTTGGAGGGCAGAGAGCAGGATAGGAGCAGCCTCAAGGATGGGAAAGCAATGGAGACTGACCTATGTTTTGCTATTTCCCTTTGCCAGCAATATCTTCTAGTTACAGAATTTTTGCACCTAGAAATAAAATATAATACAAATATTGACCATAACTTACAGTAATTCAGTGCTTCTAAGTTGCTATGTACCATGGTAAACACATGGCTATATTATAGCAACATCATAAAGCAGACATGATTATTTCTATATCAAGGATAAATCTGAGGTTTAGAAGAAAGGTTGGGAAAATTGTTGAAGGTCACAAGTAGGTCACAATCTAGAAGTACATGGCACTGGAACAGACCTGACTTTTGAGTCCGAGCCTATTGTATTGACTTACTATCAATGCATAACAAACCACATCACACAAGACCAGTAGGATCTATGAGTCATCTTGGGGTTGGCTGATTTAAGCTGGGCCAGGCTAGGTGGCTGGGGTAGCTCTGTTCTATATGCCTCTCATCTTCCTCCTGGGACCAGTAGGTTACCCTGGACATGTGTAAGAAGAAAATTGGAAATATGCAAGGTCAAGGCCTAGGCTTGGAACTGGTGCACTAATTTCTGCCTCATCCTGTTGGTCAAGGCAAAGTACAAGGCTGAGCCTAATGTCAAAGAGCAAAGAGACACACCTCATTTTTTTTTAAGAGATAAGGATCTGACTATTGACTAGGTTGTACTCAAATGCCTGAGCTCAAGGGATCATCCTGCATTGCTGGGACTACAAGTGTGCACCACTGTGCCCAACTGAGGTATACTTCACCTTTGTGGAATGTAGTAGATGCTGAGGTGCACTTCCTGGTCCCTTTCCAGAACCAAGGCACTTACTTTATCAGCTGCTAGGAATATTGCTTGCTGCTGATGGCTCACCAAGTCCACTGACTCCCATCCTCTCACCTCCACCCTCACCCTGGAGTCCCCATCCCACTGCCCACCAGGAATTGTCCTCAGCTGAAGGGCACTGCCTTGCCCAAGGGTGCCCCCATGGTCAAGCCATATCCAAAGACTAGTCAGATATGAGTATGAGGTCTGACCCCTTACCTCAATTCAAGACATCTCTGAAGGGCTATCCTAGCATCAGAGCTTCCCATAGGATTGGGTGAGGCCTGGGTTGCAACTAAATTAGTCCCATTTTTCTCTGCATCAATCTTGCTTCCCTCACTCCCTTAAAATGGCTGTTTCCAAGAGCATTCCTCAATAACTACTCCATGAAATCTAACCTTCAACATGAGAGGGACTCCAAAGTCAATGGTGAAGGGCACAGATACAGTATAGGAAAGAATCAGAACCAGTAATGCAATCTACCACATCTTTGTGTTTAACAAGTAGATTAAACTGCATCCCAGCTCCAAAAACAAAAGCATGTAGTGGAGCAGACAGAATCTCTGTCTGACATGTCTTAATATATATCTAAACCATTGATATTGGACCTTGAAATATATTTGAGTTGGAAAAGGCATGTGGTCCTGAAGAGTTGTGGGCAAATGGAAACTTTGTAAATTGAATTAAATTCCAAATGCATGGTGAAAAATGTGGTGAATTATTTTATGAATAACCGTTTTAATAACATACTGATTTTTCTATGATGGGTTTTACATATCAGCAATTTATTTCATTTTTATGAACCCATTCCATTTTTAAAATAATTCTCTCTGTGTGAAATTATAGCATGATGTCATACATTTGTTTTTTGGTCTCCAATTCTTAGTGGATTTCCTTTGCATAAATTTTAAGTTTACATGAACCTGAAAAGATTGCAGGGACTCTGGGTAAAGCCATGGGTGCCTGGTTGTTGGAAATGGGTACAATGGATATAAGTAACAGGGCAAACATCCCAGGAGAAGAAATTTTGGCCAGGTAGTGTTCCTTTGTCCAGTAAAAAAAGCAGGAAGAGAGAAAATAGATAATTTATTGTACTTAAGGATAGGGACTGACAGAATAGCTACAGCAGAAGGACAAGTCAGCAGGAAAATCAAGAATTCTCATAGAATATTGCTGATATGATTGTTCATGATTTCCAGGGATATGAAGGGCAAGCCAGGCTAAAAAGTAGACCAGAACACTGGTGGTTGAGGGACTGGAGGCCCCAGTGAGAGGAGGGAATAGGCACACAGCAGTGACAGATTCAATGGAAGTTTTTCCATATTTATGATATGCAAGTCATGTTTATATTCATTCCCTTCATGCTTTTCTGGGAAGGTTGAGGCTCTCCCATGTGAGAGTTTCCTCTATCAGTCAGGATTCTAAATATTCTTGATATTTTAAAGAAGAGATTTAATACCAGGAGATGACAAAGGTAAGAAGCCTAAAGTGGGAGAGTAAGGTATCCTTGAGATTATCAAGAGCAGAAAGCTACTACCACTGCCTAAAGCTTAAGGGACAAAAGGAGCCAGGCCACCAGGGAGAAGCTGGAACCACCGAAACTCTTGGAGCAAGAACTGGGTCCATAGAAGAGATGGCTGCTGCCAGAGACAATACTTGAAGCTGAGAGAAGTGGGGAGAAATACCCAGCTTCTTCCTTTCTGCTCTCTCTTCAGGGCCATCCAATGGCTGAACTGACCCAGAAACCAGAGGGCAAAGGAACAAGGAAAAAGTAATTCTCTGTGATACGAACAGGGTAGAGTGGGGACAGAGAATAAATCTAAGAGCAAAACAGGACAAGCCTAGAACATGGCCTCAACTTCTCTGCTCTCCATGGCAATGTCCTCCTCCTCTTCAGTTTCCAGGAGTCTCTGATTCCTGCCACCTGTTGCCCCAGGCTCCCTTGATAGCTGGTTTCCAGGTGGGGGTACAGCCAATGGTGGCAGCAGCAGGAGACTGGGAGATAAAAGGAAAGGTTGTGTTATTTTTCCCCACTCCCTGTCTGCTTTGGCGCCAACTCTCTGGCAGGCTCCCTCCACCATTATAGATCCTGCTAGTGGCCTGTCTTTTGTGGCTGTAGGTCTCACCAGCTCTCACTAGGTCTCTCTAGGAGTGGTTTCCTTCTATTGCTGGTCTCTGGGTGTCTCAACATCCCTTGCTAATTCCCTTAATCCTGCCCACAGCTATGTCACTAGTATCTTTGTTAAAGTCCCTTCATTTGAATAATTTGGCTTGAGTTTTGTTTTCTGCCAGGACCCTGGCTAGTACCCTGACCTACTGTGTTCTTTTCCAAGCTCCTTGCAAGTGTCAACTTTTCCCTACTGTTGCCCAGATCAACAGTGTGGTATAGTAGAAAGAGTACTGGCTTTACTGGCAGACACACACGGATTTATTTCCGATTCAGTCACTTACAGAGTTACTGGCTGGGAAAGTCATTTAACCTCCCGAGCTTCAGTTTTCTTGCTGGTAAAGTGGAAAGGGGATAATGATGAATTTCAGTTGGATATATTAGAAATCTGTGCCTGACCCATGTGTTCCAGGCCTCATCTGCCAGTTGTCTTTTTTTTACATACCGATATTTATGGCATAAATCCCCTTCCTACTTGACTGAAAGAAATGAACCCCCTTCAAATTATTTCCAGTTATTTCTAGAAGTTTCCGAAGAAGTTTCCCTGCTCACCAGTCTTTCTTTCGCAGTTGCCATGGTCTTCCGCCTTGTTATTTTGCTTCTGCCCCAGCTCCCACATGTCCAGCTTCTGCTTGCAGGGTCACTTGCTGAGGCTTTGCCAAGGCTGAAACTTTTCCAGGGTCACTGTCCATCATAAGAACATAGCCCATGCCAAGGGCGTTGCCTCTTAGTGTTCCCAAAGAGTCTTGTCCTTGGGAAGCCTCCATTTGGCCTCTGTGGTGCAGAGAGGAGAATGTCCTTCCCTGGCTCAGCCCCAAATATGCTGGGCTTGTGCCTAGAGCCTCTGAGAGTCTATTTGACTATTTCCTCAGCTGGTTTCACATGTAAACAAAACAACTCATAGAAGTTCTGGAAACTGCTTCCACCATCTTTCTAGAAGGAGGTCAGAAAGGGAATAGATGCTTTGCCCTCTGCTTCACCCTTTTCCCTCTTCCCTTCACAGCTCTCCCAGCCCCCAAACCAATCTTCCTCTTCTATTTACTAAACTAAACATTTTATACATATCAACCACTGTGGGATAGAAGGGGGAGGGTCAAGGAGGGAGGTGAGGTCTAGATGACTTCTGTATATAAGCCAGAATCCAATCCGTTTATATATGAATGACTCCTAGTGCAATACCTGGCACATGGTGGATTCTCAACAGATGATGAATACTATCATCATGTAAATAGGAAACCACATTTCCTACCATTTAGATGGTATAAGTTCTTCAAAGTTCAATTTATATGTCATCTCTTACCGGAAACCTGGCCCTAATCCCAGTAGGATGAGATTACTCTTTGCCTCTGTATTTGCTTCTTAGGGCTATGGTTATAATATACCAAGAACAAAGAAAATTTATTCTCTCACAGTTCTGGAGGCTGGAAGTTTGAAATCAAGCCATTGGTAGAGCCATCCTCTCTCTGAAGGCTGTAGGGAGAGTCCTTCCTTGCCCCTTCCCAGCTTCTGGTGGCTCTTGGCAATCCTTGGTGTTCCCTGGCTTACAGCTGTTTCACTCCAATCTCTGCCTCTGTTGTTGCACAGTCATCTTCTCCCTGTGTGTCTTTGTTTCCACGTGGCATTCTCTTCTCTTATGAGGCCATCAGTCATAGTGGATTAAGGCCCACTCTAGTAACCTCATTTAACTTGATTATATCTGCAAAGGCCCTATTTCCAAATAAGGTCACATTCTGGGGTCCTGAGAGTTGGGATTTCAACATACCTTCTTGGGGGGTGCAAGTCCACCCACAACACCCTGCAATAAGATTCTAAAATTGAATAGCAACAATCTTATATCTCTTTTGACATCTATCACATCTATCTCCCCCTATAACACTGAACAGCCCAAGGACAGAATCTATTTCTGATTCACTTTTGTGTCCCTGACCATACCTACACGTCCCATAATAGGTTTGATAGGTACTAAGTGACCGGGCTGAGGCTTACACCCTCCCCTCCTGACTCACGACTAATACTTTAGACTAGAGCATGCTGCCACCAGCGTGGTACATGCATTTGTGAGTTCCTTGGATTTTCAACTCCTTGGTTGATTTATTTTTTGGAAACACTATATATCAGAAAGATGGGTTTGGCTAGCTGAAATAGCTGATTATAGCTTGCCTTGGGTGGTTAAATATTTATGTCTTTTGAGAGTGAACAATGGGCTTCATTCTACCAGGGAAATAATCTTGTTTGTCCCCATTTATTGGCTCTTTTTTCCTCTTTTACATTTTCAGCATCCTAATGATGTCCTTAGTGATAGTTGCTATGGAAGTATTTTAGTGTTTTCTGCAGTGTTGGGTGGTACAGTACCTGAAGCCTTCTTTAGTGTGTATTTATAATGACACCAAGCCATGAATTTCATTTTTGTGATAGCTTTCTTGCTTAATAACCGGTTGTCATCAGGGGAGTGATGTGCATTTATTTTGGCCTCCTGATTTATCACACTGATTTTTCTTCTCCTTTTCATTGTTCCTGGAGTGCTCATCATCACTTTAAATACTCAACCCATTATTTCACAGAATGTAATGACAGAGTCAGCCCCATCATTTTATCATGTATAAACTGGTAAACAGTTGCAGCCCCTGTGATGAGGGGTGATTTAGGCTTGTAAAAGTCAAACACTTGGGAGGCCGAGATTGGCAGATCACGAGGTCAGGAGATCGAGACCATCCTGGCTAACACGGTGAAACCCCGTCTCTACTAAAAGATACAAAAAATTAGCCGGGCGAGGTGGTGGGCGCCTGTAGTCAAACTTTTTTTTTTTTTTTTTTTTTTTTTGTCTCACTCTGTCGCCAGGCTGGAGTGCAGTGGCGTGATCTTGGCTCACTGCAACCTCTGCCTCCCGGGTTCAAGTGATTCTCCTGCCTCAGCCTCCCAAGTAGCTGGGACTACAGGTGTGCCCCACCACACCCAGTTAATTTTTGTATTTTCTGGTAGAGATGGGGTTTTACCATGTTAGTCAGGATGGTTCCCATCTCTTGATCTTGTGATCCGCCCACCTCGGCCTCCCAAAGTGCTGGGATTAAAGGTGTCAAAAACTTTTGAGGATGTACAGTTTGGAAACTGAGACTCAGTAATGGGTGGAGGAGAGAAAACTGGGATATCTAGAGAATTGGATTGTGGTATCTTCAGTAAAACAGTAATAGTAATACATGTTCTACCTACTTGATAGGATTGTTATGAGGGTCATGTGATTAATGTGTGTGAAAGCAATTTGTAAGCTGTACAGTGCTATAAAATGTTTATGAATGTTATCATTAGTAACAATTAGATTGTTAATAGTCCTGATTGCTTTTGACCTGGATGTCCATGGGGAAGCAGCTTAATCTCTCATGAAGACATGACTTGACCTTTTTACTGAACCATGTGGGCAAATGCTCAGGCCATTATGCAGCATTTTCAAGGCCATCAGGTTGTCTGCGTCAGCCTCTTTCATTCAACTCTTACCTTTTATTTGAGGAGGAGAAGGGACAGTATGACTTTAATTATTAAGCTGAAGAAGTGGAGACATATTGACTTCTTGAATATCTTTTTCAAGTCAGCTCTTTAATATAAAGTCTCTCTGGTGCCTCTGTTGCTAGCTTGCCATGTTGATATATGCCATTTTAATTTTGTCCCTCCAAAGGTTTGGGTTATTTTTCCATACACTTTCGTTTATGGTAGGCGCTCAACCACTTACTGGAACACACTTAGGCACGTAGACTTTGACAATTCTAGGGAACAGTTCTGAATGCATTTAGTGATTTCATTTATGTGTTTTAGTTTAAGTACTCTATCAATTTATCCTAGAGATAGTCCAGAAATTGATGTCACTGCAATTAAACAGAATTTTTTTTATAAAGAATTCCATGCCTGACAACTCTAGAAATATTTGTTATGCAGCTTCTCTTAAAGGATTTTCAATTTGCTCATTTGGAGCAAATTTTGTGTGTTAAATGCAGTTGGTTCCTAGACACTGACTCATTTTCCAAATCTGAGTACACTTTTTTCCTCAATTGACTTTCCTCTGCCAGTATGTCATCCAACTATTCTTTAATGTACTGTCAAAATACGGTCACCTCATCATTAACAGGAAATGGGCTTCTTGCCCACTCTTGTGAAAGTAGAATAAAGTCAGACAATTTGATTTTTAAACTATAAGAAAAGGAGAATGAAAAAACAGCAAAACCTAACTAATTTCCAAGCTCAGGGCTGTTTATAAAGAGCCTGAACAAATAAGACACCCAGAAACAAAAGGAAAACTGCGATTTGCTTGGCTTTGTGTAGAATACAGAAGAATTTCCATTTTACTCTAAATATAAAGTAGCTGCAATGTGAGTCAACATAAATAAAATGAAGAAACCAAGTCTTCATGGAAGACGACAGAAGTTTCATGTGGGTAGCTTCATGTGTTTAAGCATCTCAACGTGAAAACTTGGCCATTTGCTCAAGATTGTTTCTCTGTATTTAGATTTTGGGTGCAAATATCATCTCTGTCTCTAGGAAACAAACCCAGACGGCCTACAGAGTCAAGAATGAAGAATTCATTTTACTGAAATGTTAATGTCAACTCTAAAAATACCAGTGTTTTCAATTTTACCTAATCAAATAATCAGCTCGAGAATTTTTTTGCAACCACAGTTGCTTATATGGCTGACCAAAGTGACGATTTGTTTAAGACCAAGTTCGAGGTTAGTAAAACATATAATATATAGCACAGATTTCATTTAACCATGTGGATAATTCAGCAAAATATGTTCTTCATGAATTGCCATGAAAAAGAGTAATTTGCTGCATTTGAATTATCTGATTACCTGTCCTGATCTTCTACTTCACTTTGAGTGTATATGTAGACTTTATTAGAATAACATTTTGTGGCGTAAAAATAGTCTATATTGCCACAGCTTCTCTCTACTTGCTTGTTCAAAGCTTTCTCTTTAATTTTTGATCAGTGCCGATTTGGAACCAATCTCTTTTAGCTCAATTTCCTCATTTGTGGAGTGGGTATCTTAACATCCAAAATAATATAAAGTTACAATGATTAGTGGGATGGTGAAAAACACTTCACACAGAATCTGGCATATAGTGAATGCTCAATGAATTTTAACTATTTTGACTTTTACTGTTAAAGATGTGACCTGGGAAGTCATTAAAACTTTTGTAGCTTAGTTCTTTACATGTGAAAGACAAATGTCTTGATATAATTCTAAAAATGTTCTTAAAATGCATACAGTGCCTCCACATGCAAAGTGAAGCATGGAATTTAAGTAATTGCCTTCATTAATTAATCAATGCATTGCTTTACCTAAGAGGTTGATACATGTTTTAGAGCAAAGCTTGAGGCACAAAGTTTCACTTTGCTTGGATATTACTTTTATTGTCATTTTGCCATTTTTTGGTATTCATTATTTACTGTGGTGGGGCAAGAATTTGGGTGCAAGTAGTTTACTTGGGAGGTGATCCCAGGAGGCATGATCAGGGAGTGGGCAAGTAAGACTGGCAAAAAAGGAACACCATTAAAGGATACATTGAGAAGCAGGTTACTGTCCTGAGCAAGTGAGCTCAATCCCAGTGGCATCTCTTTGAGAGACTGCATAAAACCTTTGAGCAAATTCATCTGTTTAGTTCAGCATTATACTAATATTATCACTTTCTATGAGCAATACCGCATGAAAAAATTTGAGGAGCATTGCTATAAAGAATGGTCGAGAGTGCTGAAGAGAAGCCAGGAAAATAAAAAGCAGAATAAATAAGAATGGTTGACATGCATGGCATGGTGGCTCACACCCATAATCCCAGCACTTTGGGAGTTGGAGTGGGAGGATCACTTCAGGTCAGTAGTTAAAGACCAACCCGGGCAACATTGCGAGACCCCGTCTCTACAAAAATTTTAAAATTAGCTAAGCATGGTGGCACATGCCAGTCTCGAACGCCCGGCCTCAAATGACCCTCCCACCTTGGCCTCCCAAAGTGCTGGGATTGCAAGGGTGAGCCACCGTCCTGGCCTGGTTACATTTAACTATGTTGCACAGAAGATCATGGATTCATTCAAAATGAAATCATTGTTGCTGGGTTCTTGTAAAAGTAAGGTTATTGAGCTATGGGCGTTGAGCATATGGGAGCAGAAACAATCCTTTTAATCTACTCAGCATTTTGTGGGCTTTAAAGGAATAATGGCTGTTGTTTCTGGCTTTGCAGTTCAAGTGAGATGGATTTAGAAGCACTCCAAGCACATTCCTAAAGTATTGGGTGGTTGGAAGGGTCTATGAGTTACGTAGTTGTTACTTCAGTCTCCAGCGGAAGGGAGGGGAGATGTCTTCCTGGTCACATTCCTCCTTGGGTGCAAGAAACCACGTTTTGTTCCCAAGAAACCACGTTTTGTTCCCTTCAAGTCAGAAATGTAGCCAGAATGCCCACTAGGTGGTGCTCCAATTACTTTACTGTGTAACATTTGTAACCTCCTGTAGTATGTAAGAATATTAAATGTCAGAGCCAAAAACACAGAAAGTATTCTATAACTCGAGCTTCAAGATGTAAAGGCTTCATATATTGAGAGGACTAATATGGCTTTTAAAATATCACATGATATCAAAATACGCATAAAAGGTGAAAAAAAATGCTACCTCAGAGCCAAGGTTCTTGGTAGAAAAATAGATTACATTCAATATTTTTTTAATTGAGCTTTAAAAAGAACTCTGATGCATTAGGTTCTGAGGCAATACAAGGATTTATATAATATATATAAATATGGCAATTCCCCCCCAACATTTATTTATTTATTTATTTATTTATTTATTTATTTATTTATTTATTTATTTTGAGACAGAGTCTTCCTCTGTTGCCCAGGCTGGAGTGCAGTGGCATGATCTCACCTCACTGCAACCTCCGCCTCTTGGGTTCAAGTGATTCCCCTGCCTCAGCCTCCCAAATAGCTGGGACTACAGGCCGGTGCTGCAACACCTGGCTAATTTTTTTTTTGTATTTTTAGTAGAGACGGAGTTTCACCGTGTTACCCAGGATGGTCTCCATCTCCTGATCTCGTGATCCACCTGCCTTGATCTCCCAAAGTGCTGGGATTACAGGCGTGAGCCACCGTGCCAGGCCCCTCCCCACACATTTATACATGTGATGTCTTTCAGTATCATCTCAGAATGGATAAGATGTAGATCAAAAATTCTGTCAAAAACAGTGCAGAAAAATGCAAGCAGATGAAATACCAATTTTCAAGGTAAGCAAGCAAGAGTAGAGTTAAAAGTAGACTATGTGGCTGGGTATGGTGGTTCAGGCCTGGAGGCCAAGGTGGGTGAATCAAATGAGGCCAGGAGTGATATCCTGTCTCTACTAAAAATACAAAACAACTTAGCGAGGCGTGGTGGAGCACACCTGCAATCCCAGCTACTCGGAGGCTGAGGCACGAGAATCACTTGAACCCAGGAGGCGGAGGTTGCAGTGAGCCAAAATTGTGCCATTGCACTTCAGCCTGGGCAACAGAGTGAGACTCTGTTTCAAAAAAACAAACAAAAAAAGTAGCTTGTGTTATTACTGGACAGTTACTACTGAATGAATCCAAATATTTGCTTTCTTCAGCCTTACACTTGGACTGCCAGGCTGCTAGAGAAACATAACAGGACAATTTCGTGTCATCTTTAAGTCAAGACTTTGGACAGAATTTCTGGAAAGAAGCAACTTAAATGCATTTCTCTCCACTTTCATTGCCAGCCCAACACAGCTGACGTTTCCTGAGCCATTGAGTTATTGGGCCTACAGTGGCTGGAGAGTGCTGGCTCTGTTGGAGTCCTCATGGAAAAAATAGAATTGGACTTTTTCCCAGTGAGCCAACTAGAACCCCTTCACTCCCACCAAAAGGGTAACAAAAATGTCCATAGCAATGGTGTTCATAACAGCAAAAATGCAAAACTACCTATACATCAATTAGTAGCAAAATGAATTAATCAGCTGTCATATTTTATATAGTGAAATATTATATAGCAGTGACGAGGAAGGAACTGGAGCTGCATGTTTCCACATGGATAATCTGTAAAATATAGAACTGAACAAAAAGAAAGAAAATAAGCAAGTAGCAGTAGCATGCTAGAATATTATATAATTAATAAAAAGTTAAAAACTGGGCCAGGCACAGTGGCTCACACCTGTAATCCCAGCACTTTGGGAGGCCAAGGTGGGTGCATCAGCTGAGATCAGGAGTTCAAGACCAGCCTGGCCAACATGGTGAAACCCTGTCTCTACTAAAAACACAAAAATTAGCTGGGTGTGGTGGCTCACGTCTGTAATCCCAGCTACTTGGGAGGCTGTGGCATGAGAATTGTGTGAAGCTGGGATGCAGAGGGTTGCAGTGAGCTGAGATCATGCCACTGTACTCCAGCCTGGGCAACAGAGTGAGACTCTGTCTCAAATAAAATAAAATAAAATAAAATAAGATAAAATAAACCAAAAACAAAGTTAAAAATTATAAAATAATACCATATACACACATGCATACATATGTATGTAAATACATATATAATAGTCACAAAGGTGGTGGTTACTTTTAGGAAGGGAAAAGCATTGGTGGAAAGACATATATAGGAGCTTCAATTTTAATGGTACTATCTTAATTTGTAAACTGAATGGTAGATGAAGAAATGATCATTAAGATGTAATGATATATTTGGGAGGCCAAAGCGGGTAGATTGCTTGAGCTCATAAGTTCGAGACCAGCCTGAGCAACATGGTGAAACCCATCTCTAAAAAAAAAAAAAAACAAAAAACAAAAAATTAGCTGGGCGTGGTGGTGCATGCATGTAGTCCCAGCTATTCGGGGGACTCAGATGGGAGAATGGCTTGAGCCCAGGAGGTTAAGGCTGCCGTGAGCCAGGGTTGCGCCACTGCACTCCAGCCTGGGTGACCAAGTGAGACCCTGTCTCAAAAAAAAAAAAAGATATAATGATATATGAAATGTAAGATTTTTTTTTTCTTACATGTCTCAAATAAGTCAAAGAAACATGGGGGAGAAGAAGAAAAAGGAGAGGAGGAAGAAGAAGAGGAGAAGAAGAAGAAGGAGAAGACCAACTTGGAAGGACAAAGAACAGGAACTAGCAGGCCCGTGAGTTCCAGTGGGTGTGTGGTTTTGGGCAAGAAGTTACCACCAGAGAGACTCAGTACAAGAAGAGGGAATGCTGAGAGGCATTTCTGAGGTCAGAGAGTGTGTTTGCTGGGAAAATCAGATGACATGGGATGGGAAGGTATCCTATCAAAAGGGGCAGGTCCATCCATTCATTCAACGTATACTTATTAACTGTATGTGCTCTGCACTGTTCTAGGACACAGCAGTGAACAAATCAGCCCAAAATCTGCCCTCATGAGTTTAGGTGCCTGGCAGGCAAATTCTGTATCCAGCCTGTTTGTCTGAACTTCCCAGCTAGGCATTCAGGGAAAGACAGAGATTTATTTACTCTACAAATATATCTTGAACACTTCATACATGTCAAACAATGCTGGATGCTGGGGAGATGGAATGACTCCCTGTCTTCAAAAAACTTACAGTTCAGTGGGAAAAGCCTTATATGCAGTTACACATTTAAAGTTAAATGTGTTGGAGGCAAGCAGAGTATCTTGGGAACACAGCAGAAGCCGTGGGGTGGTAGGGAGTGTTGGAGCCTGCTTCTGCTTGGAAAATGAGTTGATTTCAGAGAACCAAGATGTTAATTCAGAATCAGTGTCAGTTCATTAGCATAGATTAAAGATTCTGGCCAGGCGCAGTGGCTCACGCCTGTAATCCCAGCACTTTGGGAGGCCGAGGAGGGCGGATCACGAGGTCAGGACATCAAGACCATCCTGGCTAACACGGCGAAACTCCGTCTCTACTAAAAAAATACAACAAAAATTAGCCTGGTGAGGTGGCGGGCGCCTGTAGTCCCAGCTGCTCAGGAGGCTGAGGTAGGAGAATGGCGTGAACCCGGGAGGTGGAGCTTGCAGTGAGCTGAGATCACGCCACTGCACTCCAGCCTGGGTGACAGAGCGAGACTCCATCTCAGAAAAACAAACAAACAAACAACAACAACAACAAAAAGATTCTGTGTTTGGGCTGGGCTCGGTGGCTCATGCCTGTAATCCCAGCACTTTGGGAGGCTGGAGATGGGCAGATCACTTCAAGTCAAGAGTCTGAGACCCTCCTGGCCAACATGGTGAAACGCCGTCTCTACTAAAAACACAAAAATTAGCCGGGTGTGGTAGCGGGTGCCTGTAATCCCAGCTACTTGGGAGGCTGAGGCAGGAGAATCGCTTGAACCCAGGAGGTGGAGATTGTAGTGAACTGAGATTGCACCGCTGCACTCCAGCCTGGGCGACAGAGCGAGACTGTTAAAAAAAAAAAAAAAAAAAAAAAAAAAAATTCTACCTTTGGAGCATATACCTAAGGTAGCCTTATGCTCTGGGGCACTAGGAAGCCTGTTATCCAAAACCATCTCTCTTCCCTCCCATGTATCCTCCTACCACCAGTCCGTTGCTATTAGAAATTCATTCCATTGCCTCCATTTTATTATTTTAAATAATACACTATTCTGTTGAAAATTATTTTATAAATACAATTCTTATAATTGAATTTGCAACTTTAATGTTTTGACAAGAGCTATGTCCCAAAATGTCTTATTGACAAAAACACCAAAATATCTGTGACATTCTGAGAGACACAATATGATACACAATCAGGACACAATGTGTTTATTTTTTTTTTCTTCTTCCTGTTTTCCAAGGCATGAAGAGTACTGTAGAGAAGAAAGGAGTTATGGATGAGGGAGTGGCTTCAGCCAGGAAAGGATCCATGAAGGAGGAAAGCGTCTCCAGCAGTTGGGGAGGTAAAAGAGAGTCTAGTTTTTATGAACAAAGCTACAGACTAGGGAGAAAAAAAGATATAGACTAGGAGATCTTTCCCGTCAACATTACTCTGGAAATCTGTGGAGCAGTTTTTTCCTACATGAGAATTATACTGAAACAATGAAGCAAATAAGAAAAAAAGACTGTTTATTCATTCAAATATTATGTTATGCTTATTTGATGACCCTGTGATAGATACTAGGGGTACAGTCTCTGAAGCGCCCATTGAAGGCAGTAGATTGTGACTGCTTATAGTGTTCATTCTCCTACCCAAAGGGGTGAAATTACGGTCTGTGAAACCCTCAACCCAATTCGTTGTGGGCATGGTACTAGAAGTTTGGCTTCGAAAATGATGTTTCCAAGTCTCGTCTTAGGGAAGGACTTGAGCTTATGAAAGTTTTACGTGAGGGAAACCACACATTAGAGCTGGAAAATCTTACAGCTTACTTTACTGCTTTTTTCTTTTTTTAACTTATGGAAAGTGCATTCCCTAAGTCTGGGAGGAAAAGGAAATTTCTGCCTCACACCCTTTTCAATTCTTGTGTGGAGTAGTTTGCTTTTACGTTGCGGGGCACCAGCTTCAGGAACTACTAGAGAAGCTTCTGACAGCTTTTTTCAGAGAAACATTGTGTGGATCAGTAAATGCAGTGTCCTTGGGAGAATTTCCAGGAACTCATGACTGCTGGAACCATCTACCTCAGGCAGGCTCCAGTCACCCTCTTTTTCGGAGAACTATATGACTAGATTGTGGCAAGTTTCTCTTTGCATCTAGGGATGTTAGGGGAAGGTGGTAATGGCAGCGCTGCAGGAGAAACAATGAATATAGTGAATGAAATTAGTCTCATTCAAAAAGTGGTGGAGGTTCTACTGTGTGCTAGCACTGTGCCAGGCTCCAGAGCCTGGATAGTAACGCAGAGACACTGTGCTCAAGGGGATCACAGACAAGTGGGTGAGACAGATCAATGTGTGATAAATGCAAAAAGCAGCCAAAATATGGTACTATGGTAGCATGGGGTAGAGAGGAGGCAGGGAAGTCCCACTGAATGAGGCTGTGGCTGAGTCTTGAGGGATAGTCCTTAATAAGGGGAAGATTTACCATGGGGTAAGTTTGGGGTCTGTAAGTAGCTCATAATAATGAGAAGGGAAGAGGACAAGAGATGAGGCTGAAGAGGGAAACAGACCCAGATATCATGAGGCACCTTGTCTGCCATGCTAAGAAATCTGGATACCCTCAACAGTACTTAGGGATAGTGAGGGAGCTTGAGGAAGGCAGTGAGCACTTTCAAATGGTTTTTGTTTTCATTTTTTTCTCCTATAAAACTAAAAAATTCTCACTGAAGAAAATTCTCACTGAAGAAAGGCATAAAGAGAAAATATATCACCTTTAATTTCTCCACACAGAGGTAACCACTGCTAATTTTGGTATGTTTGGTATGTATGTTTTTATATGTTTGTGGTCACTTTCTTTATATAACTTTACATTTGCTTTTTTCATTAACATTCTTTCCTGGGCATTTCCATGCTTTGTATTCTTTCTTTTTTTTAAATAAATTTTTAATTTTGAAATAATTTTAGACTAACAGAAGGGGTACAAAGACAATGCAGAGTTCCTGTAGGTCCTTCCCCCAGCTTCCCAGGATGTTAAACATGTACTTTCTTTCTTGTTTTTTTTTTTTTTTTTTTGAGATGGAGTCTCACTCTGTCACCCAGGCTGGAGTGCAATGACATGGTCTTGGCTCACTGAAAACTCTGCCTCCCAGGTTCAAGTGATTCTCCTGCCTCAGCCTCCTGAGTAGCTGGAATTACAGGCATGCACCACCACGCCTGGCTAATTTTTGTAGTTTTAGTAGAAATGGGGTTTCACCATGTTGGTCGGCTGGTCTCGAACTCCTGACCTTATGATCTGCCTACCTCGGCCTCCCAAAGTGCTGGGATTACAGGCATGAGCCACCATGCCCAGCCTGTACTTTCTTTTTTTTAAAAAAAAAATTTTTTTATTGAGGTAAAATATCCATATATAATTTACCACCTTTACCATTTTTGGGTGGACATTTCAGTGTTATTAAATACATTTATATTATTTTTTCCCTTTATCTCCCTCTTTCCCCATCCCTCCTGGCCTCTCCTAACCA
Organism: Rhinopithecus roxellana; assembly: GCF_007565055.1. Classification (NCBI taxonomy): domain Eukaryota; kingdom Metazoa; phylum Chordata; class Mammalia; order Primates; family Cercopithecidae; genus Rhinopithecus; species Rhinopithecus roxellana. The sequence goes on along the minus strand of NC_044552.1, from coordinate 46,843,727 downwards.
CCAGTCTACTCTCTATCTTCATGAGATCTACTTTCTTAGCTCTTGCATATGAATGAGAACATGCAATATTTGTCTTTCTGTGCTTGGCTTATTTCACTTAACATCACGGCCTCCAGTTCCAAATACAAATGTTGCAGTTGCTGCAAATGACAAGATTTCATTCTTTTCTATGACTGAATAACATTCAATATGTACCAGTTTTCTTTTATCTATTCATCCATTGATGAATACTTTGGTTGATTCCATACCCTGGCTATTGTGAATAGTGCTGCAATAAACACAGGAGTGCAGATACCTCTTCGATACATTTATTTCCTTTCTTTTGGATATATACCCAGTAGTGGAATTGCTGGATCATGTTCTGTTTTTAGTTTTTGGTTTTTTGAGGAAACTCCTTACTGTTCTCCGTAGTGGCTGTACTAGTTTACGTTCCCACCAACAGTGTATGCAGAGTTCCCGTTTCTCCACATCCTCAACAGCATCTAACAACATACTTTCTATCTTTCCCATCACGGTGTTGAAATATATGTACCTCTATCATATTTTCACTGATACTTTAAAATGACCACTAACCAAACTGGAAAACTGACCCCGTAGTACTCTGAGTTCATAGACATTCCCAACCTGAAACCCAATTGTACTTGAGTAAGAGCCTCCTGGAGTCACAGTGCATTACCCTGGAGGGTGGGAATTCTGGACAAAAGTAGCATGCTACACAGAGAGGTGCTCCTGGGCAGATGGGACTTTCAGGACCCCACAGCTTAGCCTGCATGTGGGAGCAGCTGGTGTGTACTACTTCCAGATGAATTCTCACTCACTAAGATAGTGATAAGTGATCTGCAGGTGTTTCTTCTTATGTTTATTAAGAAAAGCCATACAACTGAGTTTCTTTGTGGTCTTCACCAGTTTTAACCCTACGTCTGATTGATCCAGCATTTACTGACATTGCTTAAAGCCAGTACTAAATGATTTATGCTCAATTCTAAAGTCCTGGGTTGAATCACTTGGTCCTCCCAGATTGTCCAAGGAAAATATCATGTGCTGGGAAAGGTCATCATTAATGAGAGAAACAAATTATCCCTGAGGCTCAGTTCTAGCCCCTCTGCCTGTTCCTTTTCACCATCCAGTGTGACCTCTTGGCACTCATCTGTCCTCTTTGGGGGCTGTTTTCATCCTCTGTCATTTACATAGTTGTGTCTGTGTATATTTCTTATTATATTGTATATTTCTTGAGAGTGTCTTCTCCCTTCTTATGTATTTCACAGCATACCACCTTACTATTTGATGCTAAACAAGTATTTACTCCTTTGAATTTATTAATTCTCTACACTTTTTCTTTGGAGGTGTCATGGAGTCTCACTGCTTCAGCTAAGATCTTTTAGTATGTAAACTCTGTTGGGTATCTCCAACTGCTTCCTAAATGGTTCTACCCAGTAACCTACTTTCATTGCTAATTCCAAAAGGCTAATACTGAAACAGTCCCTCCCTTAGTCTCTCCATGTTATGAGTTGAATTGTGTCTCCCTGCTCCCTCTACCAAATTCATATATTGAATTCCTAACCCCCAGTACCTCAGAATGTGACTGTGTTTGAAGATAGGGTCTTTAAAGAGGCAATTAAGGTAAAGGTAAAATGAGGTCCTATGGCTGATTGTCTTCATGCAGAGAGGATATTAGGAGGATATTAGGACACAGACACACACAGGTGGAAGACCACGTGAAGACACAACACAGAAGACAGCCATCTGTAAGCTAACAAGAGAGGCTGTAAAAGAAACCAAACTTGCAAACACTTTGTTGAACTTCTGGCCTCCAGAACCATAAGAAGATACATTTCTGTTGTTTTAAACCACCCAGTCTGTGGTATTTTGTTATGGCAGTCCTAAGAAACGAATATACTTCTTTTACCTGAATTATAAGCTGACTTTCCCAATACACCTCCACATTCTGTCATGTACCAGCACTCTCTCAGGCATACATATCTGGAGGTCTTTTTTTCTAGTACTCTCATTCCTCTCATCATCACTAGATAATTGTTTTGCTCTTTAAAGAAAAAAAAATTTCCCCTTATTGGCACAGCTATTACTCTAGTCCTCCTCAGTTTTTATTCTTATTTCATAGCCTCAACACATTTTCCTCAAATACAGTTTTATGCAGATCTCAGTATCTGATTTCTCTGTTATAATATACTCCCACATGCTTTCTCAGTGCCACTCATATGAAATGATCAACAATTCAACCATATGTTTGCCCCATATTATCGCCTTTGCTGGGAGTGGCCTTTCTTCTCTTCCCCAGGGCTTAGTGATTTGTGTATCTGGACATGTAACTATATGCCTTCTTGTTGACCTCTTATATTCCCTGTACTTCTGAACGTGTCATATATTCTTGACTTCCCTAGTCTCAACCTCCAAATTTACCTCTATGCTCTGTTCTTACTCCAGTTCCAGTTTAAAATATTAGATTAACATTGGATACCCCCTGATTTCAAAGAGGCACTTCTCCAAATAGTTATGCCACCTATATAGGTGGCAGATACTGAAGATTAACATAACGTTAAGTTAGAGATTTTGGTTTTGTGTCAGGTTTTTTATTAACTTGGTAGCTTTGGGAAAGTGCTAACACTTTTTTTCAGCCTCAACTCTAAAGTGAAGATAAAAATATGTGATTTCACTTGAGCATTATGAAGAAAAATAGATTAAGTATGTGAAAGATTTGTAAGGCATCTACAAAGCAATATTCAGTATTATTTGTTGAGTTTGGCCTTCTTGATGCTTCCCATATTGTCTCTTATTACCACTAATCCTGTCTTCCCAAGTGCCTGACAAACTTGTCTGGGGCCCAAATTATAGGTAATATATTCTTTCTGACTCTTAAAGTAGCTAGTCATCATTTAATACTGTTTTTTTTTTTTTTTAAAGCTAATTCCTAAAATCACAGTAGTTGAAAAGCCTTTTAAGTAGGGTGATTATTTAATTAACTTTGCATGACATGGTTCTAGCTCACCTTGTAATCTCAGCATCATTATTTTAGTATCTTTCTTACTCTCAAAAGTGTGTTTATTTGGACAACACATTATATGGTCACTCTCCCCATAGATATCCCTGGCTTAAACAGAACCACAGAAGTTTGTTTCATGAAGATAAAAAGGACACAGAGCAAACTTTTTTCTGTGGGAAAGAAGAACATGAAAGAGAGAGAGTTGAGTCTCTACTTGGGAGAATATTTCAGCTAGCAGAGATTGTGAAATCTGTGGGTAAAATGTATTGTACTTAAATGTTTGTATGTCAGATAAGACAAACCAGCTGCACTTCACTACAATTGCCAAGTCTGGTCTTTGCGTTTAACTTTTGGCAGATGTGCTTGTATGCTATTCAGGTCAAAAAGCTATTAATCAAACTGTTAAAATACATTGTTAAAAGTTGAAGACTTGGTCTATATTCTGATCTCAAACAGTTTTTATTTGTTTTTATTACTCAAATAATACATAGTTACTCCACACATACTCAACATACACAGTTTTATTGTCTACTTAAAATTATATCAAAATATATAGATTGAAAAATGTCTCTTTCCATCATCTCTCACCCCTCATTTACCTAATCTCACTTTTCCATATGTAAACCAGTTTTTAACCAGAAACAATGCAAAATAAATATTTAGTATGAATAAATTATAAATATCAAGACATTCCATAAAAGTAACAAATTACTAATTTTTAATAAATAGTCCAACTTTTCTGGAAGAAGATTTGTCAAAATACATCAAAGTGTCAAACACACATTTTTAGACTCAGCAATTTCAATTCAAAGAAATAATTGTGCAAGCATACAAGGATATACATATAAAGATATTCATTGCAACCCAGGAGCTGAATTTTGAAAAGATTAACAAAAAGATAAACCGCTAGCCAGACAAATAAAGAAGAAAAGAGAGAAGAATCAAATAGACACAATAAAAAATGATAAAGGGGATATCACCACTGACCCCACAGAAATACAAACTACCATCAGAGAATACTATAAACACCTCTACACAAATAAACTAGAAAATCTAGAAGAAGTGGATAAATTTCTGGATACATACACCCTCCCAAGACTAAATCAGGAAGAAGTCAAATCCCTGAATAGACTAACAACAAATTCTGAAATTGAGACAGCAATTAATAGCCTACCAACCAAAAAAACAGTCCAGGGCTGGACAGATTCACAGCTGAACCAGAGATACAAAGAGAGCTGGTACCATTCCTTCTAAAACTATTCCAAACAATAGAAAAAGAGAGAATCCTCCCTAACTCATTTTATGAGGCCAATATTATCATGGTTCCAAAACCTGGCAGACACAACAAAAAAACAGAATTCCAGGCCAATATTCCTGATTAACACTGATGCAAAAATCCTCAATAAAATACTGGCAAACCAAATCCAGCAACACATCGAAAAACTTATCCACCAGAATCAAGTTGGTTTCATCCCTGGGATGCAAGGCTGGTTCAACATACACAAATCAATAAATGTAATCCATCACATAAACAGAACCAATGACAAAAACCACATCATTATCTCAATAGATGCAGAAAAGGCCTTTGATAAAATTCAACAGCCCTTCATGCTAAAAACTCTCAATAAACTAGGTATCAATGGAACATATCTCAAAATAATAAGACCTATTTATGACAAACCCACAGCCAATATCATACTGAATGGGCAAAAGCTGAAGCATTCCCTTTGAAAACCAGCAAAAGACAAGGATGCCCTCTCTTAGCACTCCTGTTCAACATAGTATTGGAAGTTCTGACCAGAGCAATCAGGCAAGAGAAAGAAATAAAGGGTATTCAAATAGGAAGAGGAAGTCAAATTGTCCCTGTTTGCAGATGACATGATTGTATATTTAGAAAACCCCATCATCTCAGCCCAAAAACTCCTTAAGCTGATAAACAGCTTCGGCAAAGTCTTGGGATACAAAATCAATATGCAAAAATCACAAGCATTCCTATACACCAATAATAGACAAACAAAGAGCCAAATCATGAGTGAACTCCCATTCACAAGTGCTACAAAGAAAGTAAAATACCTAGGAATACAGCTTACAAGGGATGTAAAGGACCTCTTCAAGGAAAACTAGAAACCACTGCTTAAGGAAATAACAGAGGACACAAACAAATGGAAAAATATTCCAGGCTTATGGATAGGAAGCATCAACATTGTGAAAATGGCCATACTTCCCAAAGTAATTTATAGATTCAATGCCATCCCCATCAAGCTACCAATGACTTTCTTCACTAGAAAGAACTAGAAAAAACTACTTTAAATTTCATATAAAACCAGGTATTGATGGAACATATCTCAAAATAATAAGAGCTATTTATGACAAAACCATAGCCAATATCATACTGAATGGGCAAAAACTGGAAGAATTCTCTTTGAAAACCGGCACAAGGCAAGGATGCCCTCTCTCAACACTCCTATTCAACATAGTGTTGGAAGTTCTGGCTAGGGCAATCAGGCAAGAGAAAGAAATAAAGGAAAAGAGGAAGTCAAATTGTCCCTGTTTGCAGATGACATGATTGTATATTTAGAAAACCCCATCGTCTTAGCCCAAAATATCCTTAAGCTGATAAGCAACTTCAGCAAAGTCTCAGAATACAAAATCATTGTGCAAAATTAGTTGGGCATGGCAGCACGCCTGTAGTCCCAGCTACCGGGGAGGCTGAGGCAGGAGAACTGCTTGAAACCCGGGAGGTGGAGGTTGCAAAAATCACAAGCATTCCTATACACCAATAGCAGACAAACAGAGGCAAATCATGAGTGAACTTCCATTCACAACAACTACTACAAAGAGAATAAAATACCTTGGAATACAACTCACAAGGGATGTGAAGGACCTCTTCAAGGAGAACTACAAACCACTGCTCAATGAAATAAAAGAGGACACAAACAAATGGAAGAATATTCCATGCTCATGGATAGGAAGAATCAATATCATGAAAATGGCCATACTGCCCAAGGTAATTTATAGATACAATGCCATCTCCATCAAGCTACCAATGACTTTTTTCACAGAAGTGGAAAAAACTACTTTAAAGTTCACATGGAACCAAAAAGGAGCCCACATAGCCAAGACAATCCCAAGCAAAAAGAACAAAGCTGGAGGCATCATGCTACCTGACTTCAAACTATACTAGAAGGTTACAGTAACCAAAACAGCATGGTACTGGTACCAAAACAGATATATAGAACACTGGAACAGAATAGAGGCCTCAGAAATAACACCACACATCTAAAACCATCTGATCCTTGACAAACCTGACAACAACAAGCAATGGGGAAAGGGTTCCCTATTTAATAAATGGTGCTGGGAAAACTGGCTAGCTATATGTAGAAAGCTGAAACTGGATCTCTTCCTTACACCTTATACAAAAATTAACTCAAGATGGATTAAAGACCTAAATGTAAGATGTAAAACCATAAAAAGCCTAGAAGAAAACCTAGGCAATACCATTCAGGACATAGGCATGGATAAAGACTTCATGACTAAAACACCATAAGCAATGGCAACAAAAGCCAAAATGGACAAATGGGGTCTAATTAAACCAAAGAGCTTCTGCACAGCAAAAGAAACTATCATCAGAGTGAACAGGCAACCTACAGAATGGGAGAAAATTTTTGCGATTTACACATCTGATAAAGGGCTAATATCCAGAATCTACAAAGAACTTAAACAAATTTACAAGAAAAAAACAAGAAACAAACAACCCCATCAAAAAATAGGCAAAGGATATGAACAGACACTTCTCAAAAGAAGACACTTATGCAGCCAAAGGACATATGAAAAAATGCTCATCATCACTGGTCATTAGAGAAAAGGAAATCAAAACCACAATGAGATACCATCTCACGCCAATCAGAATGGTGATCATTAAAGAGTCAAGAAACAGATGCTGGAGAGGATGTGAAGAAATAGGAACGCTTTTACACTGTTGGTGGGAGTGTAAATTAGTTCAACCATTGTGGAAGACAGTGTGGCAATTCCTCAAAGATCTAGAACTAGAAATATTATTTGACCCAGCGATCCCATTACTGGGTATATACCCAAAAGATTATAAATCATGCTGCTATAAAAACGCATTCACACGTATGTTCATTATGGCACTATTCACAATAGCAAAGACTTGGAACCAAGCCACATGTCCATCAATGATAGACTGGATTAAGAAAATGTGCACATATACACCATGGAATACTATGTAGCCATAAAAAAGGATGAGTTCATGTCTTTTTCAGGGACATGAATGAAGCTGGAAGCCATCATTCTCAGCAAACTATCGCAAGGAGAGAAAACCAAATGCCGGATATTCTCAATCATAAGTGGGAATTGAACAATGAGAACACATGGACACAGGGCAGGGAATATCACACACCGGGGCCTGCCAGGGGGTGGGGACCTGGGGGAGGGATAGCATTAGGAGAAATATCTAATGTAAATGATGAGTGTTGATGGGTGCAGCAAACCAACATGGCACATGTAAACCTATGTAACAAACCTGTACATTGTGCACATGTACCCTAGAACTTAAAGTATAATTAAAAAAAGAAAAAAGATACTCCTTGCAGCATAGTTTGTGATAATGAAAATCTAGACATAGTTTAATGTCTCATAATTATAAATTGGTTAAATATATTATGGCATAGTTGTGCAATGAAATACTATGCAACTATAAAAAATAATGATGTAGTGCTGTATTTATTGGTATGGCAGGAGGTCCACAATATGTCACGAAATGAACAAAAGTAGATTCCAAACAGTTTATATAGGCCAGGCGTGGTGGCTCATGCCTGTATTCTCAGCACTTTGGGAGGCCTAGGTGGGTGGATCACATGAGGCCAGGAGTTTGAGACCAGCAAGGCCAACATGGTGAAACCCCGTCTCTGCTAAAAATACAAAAAAGTAGCCAGGTGCGGTGGTGCACACCTGTAATCCCAGCTACTCAGGAGGTTGAGGCAGGAGAATCGCTTGAACCCAGGAGGCGGAGGTAGCAGTGAGCCAAGATCGTGCTACTGCACTCCAGCTTGGGCAACAGAGCGAGACTCCATCTGAAAAAAAAAAAAAAAACCCGAAACCAAACCAAAACAGAACAAATACAGTGTATATAGTATGATTACATGTGCATGTATATATTTATGCATACATTTATATATAAGTATGTGTGTACATATGTATTTAAATAAGTGTATGTATAAATATATACGTACGTAGCATGTGTATGTATATATTGAAGCACATATATAAATGTATGCATACACATATAAATATACTTTAAGCATTTATGTATATTGATTGAAAAAAGTACATGGAGAAAAATACAGAAGTGTTCATAGTAGTTATTTTTAAGTGATATAATATTGACATTTTTTACTCATTTTATAACTTTTTTTTTTTGAGACACAGTCTCACTCAGTCGCCCAGTCTGGAGTGCAGTGGCACGATCTTGGCTCACTGCAACCTCCACCTCCAGGGTTTCAAGCAGTTCTCCTGCCTCAGCCTCCTCAGTAGCTGGGACTACAGGCATGCTGCCACGTCCAACTAATTTTTGTATTTTTAGCAGAGATAGGGTTTCATCATGTTGGCCAGACTTGTCTCCAACTCCTGACCTCAGCCTCCCAAAATGCTGGAATTACAGATGTGAGCCATCACGCCCAGCCATACTTTGTAACATTTTTGATACCAACTTTATTTTTCATAATAAGGGTATATTACTTCTAGAATCAGAAGAATAAACCTCTTTTTTTGTTTTAAAAAACTTCACCCAAAAAGTCATCCATTCAAGAGTTGTTTTTCTCTCCCCCAGCTGATGTGACAAAATGCTGCCAACATTTTTGGTGCCAATAATGACTTCTACATATTAAATACTTCTACATACTGACATAAAATTATCTCTTAACAGCATGAATTGAATTTTATTTAAAAAAAAAAACACAGGTTCGATTGGGAATATCTGCTCCGGTACTTAGGGGTTTAACTAGTAGCAAACCACTGGTTTATTTTGGAGTGAATCAATCTACATTGATTCTATGGAAAGAGTCCTAAATCTCTCTCCTGCCAAAGGAAATATTTGGCATGGAAAAAGTCAGCTTGTATATTTGCTTGACAGCATGTTGTGGTTTAATGAATTAGAACCATAATTTTTAGCTTTGTTCTTAACAACAGACTGATTTTAGAGAAATAGAAATAAAATGTATGGAGGTGATAGAAAATACAAATTTCCCAGGTACTAAAGGAGGGCCTGTTTTACTCCTTGTTTTAAATCCTTTCTGAGTGCCAAATCTTAATTACCAATTGCCTGATGCTTATCTCTACATGAACAGCTACACAGGCACCTTTACTCATTTACAAAATTAAATGTATCATCTTCTTCCCACAAATCTTCCATTTCTTCCTCAGTTCTCCAACATGTATCTAAGAGCAAAAACCATCCTTCCCAACACCCAGATTAAAATAACTTCTAAGTTTGGATGAAAAGAATGGAGGAATGGGAATAAGATAGAAGGGATGAGAGGGGAATGGCATTTTTGTGACTTTAATAACCATAGTCACAACCATTTTGTGACATTTATAACCATATCAATGTTTCATACATTCAATAAATAAAACCAACAGGATGGGTGGGGAGAGGGGACCTGAAATGAAATACTAGCTATAACAAATGAACGGTAACCATATTACAAATGAATAACAACTGCACTGAAGGATGTGGAGAAGAAAAAGAACAAACCTCAATAACTCTGGAAAATAATATTTTCACTACATGCTGTAAGGCTAAAAGACAAAAAACAAATAGAAATGCACATAACTAGAACTGTATACAAATAATTATATACATATATTGTACTTTAGTTAGTAAGTTTATTTTTCACAGGGGTATGAAATGGCAATTCTGAATCTACTTTTTATATATATTATAGGATTGAGCAAACTAATTTAGATTTTAAAAGACAAAGAAGGTCTGTAAATAATTCCTGAGAGCCAGGGATCTCACTGTTGGAGAAATAAGTCAAAAATGAATAAATAAAAGGAAAGGGAGAAAGGTAGAATGAATCTTGTGATATATGAGCTATTAATTTGAACTACAAATTAAACTATACATTGTATATATAGAGAGGGTGGTAGGGTGGTGTGATGATGGTGGTGGTGATGGTGGTGATAGCAGGGGTTGGTAGTGGCGATAGTGGGTGGTGGTGGTGGTGGTAGGGGACAGTGGTGGTGGTGTCGTGTGCGTGTCTGTGCATACTTAGGATATGTTTCCTAAATCTGTATGCAGAGAGGGCCTAGAATCAACACCACAGTACCAATGAGCACACCTAGTAACCAGGTCTTATTTCTAAATATCATTCTCTCATTAAAAAGAACCAGGGTTCTTTGGAAGGTGCTTGATACCAGGGCAGGGAAAAGAAATATAAAAGATGGGTCTGTAACATTGTGTGGTGTTGAGAAGTAAGAAGGTGCTCAAAAACAGATGGGGACATGTTGAGAGGATACAGGAGCCACCTGAGGGAACTCCCAGTGGTAAAATTGGGCATAATTTAAACAAAATAATATATAAGGAGAGTAATGGACCATAATCCATAGAATAAAATAAGTTTCCATGAGTTCACTGATACAAACAATTTAATAAATAATAAATAAATAAATAAATGGCGGAAGAAGGGAACACACTCTTTTTAAAACAGAATTCTAATCTAATTCACAAATAAAGAAGAAATGATGGAAATAGAAAAATACCGAGTGCAGTGGCTCACACCTGTAATCCCAGCACTTTGGGAGGTTGGGGAGGTCGAGGCTGGTGGATCACTTGAGGTCAGCAGTTTGAGACCAGCCTCGCCAACATGGTGAAACCCTGTCTCTACTAAAAATACAAAAATCAGCCGGGCATTGTGGCGGGTGCCTGTAATCCCAGCTACTTAGGGAGGCTGAGGCAGGAGAATCGCTTGAACCTGGGAGGTGAAGGTTGCAGTGAGCCGAGATCAAGATTGTGTTACTGCACTCCAGCCTGGGTGTCAGAGCAAGGCTCTGTCTAAAAAAAAAAAAAAGAAGAAAGAAATAGAAAAATATCATTTGGCAAACATCACATTGATAATTGTTTCAAGCAAGAATCACTAATGGCTACTAACATCATGCTAACATATGATGAGAAACAGGATGTTTACATAGCCTTGAATATGTCCCCTCAAGATAATCACAGATTATAAACAGAAAAATAGAAACTTTTCAGTGGAGAAACCTAGCAGATAACATCTTAACCAAATGACAAAAGTTATCATTACCAGTAATGAGATGTTCCAGCACCATGTCTCCTAATACATGTACTGAGAAAGGCACAACATCTTCTCTTGGGAGGACATAATTCTGCCAAAAATGCACAGTCTGAATTTAATCATGAGGAAACATAGGCAGTCTACAGAATAACTGACTAGTAATCTTCAAAAATAGCAAGGACATGAAAGACAAAGCAAGGCTCAAGAACTGTTCTAGGTAAAGGAGACTGAGAAACCATGACAACTAAATGCAACGCGGGATCATGGATCAGAAAAAAAGACATCAGTGGGACAGTGTCTTTGGGGATAGCTGAAGGTCAATAGGTAATTTTTGATGTTAACTTCTCACTTTTTTTTGAGACGAGTCTCACTGTGTGCCCAGGCTGGACTGCAGTGGCACGATCTCGGTTCACTGCAAGCTCCGCCTCCTGGGTTCACACCATTCTCCTGCCTTAGCATCCCAAGTAGCTGGGACTACAGGTGCCTGCCACCAGGTCCAGCTAATTGTTTTGTATTTTTTAGTAGAGACGGGGTTTCACCGTGTTAGCCAAGATGGTCTCGATCTCCTGACCTCGTGATGTACCTGCCTTGGCCTCCCAAAGTGCTGGGATTACAGGCGTGAGCCACCGCGCCCGGCCTACTTCTCACTTTTTATGCACCTGAACTTAGTCTGAAGTGAAAAGTAATAAAAACTTTAGACATTTGGTCTGGTGCAGTGGCTCACGCCTGTAGTCCTAGCACTTACGTAAGCTGAGGAGAGCAGATCAAGAGGTCAGGAGTTCGAGACCAGCAGGGCCAATATGGAGAAACCCCGTCTCTACTAAAGATACAAAAATTTAGCTGGGGGTGGTGGTGTGTGCCTGTAGTCCCAGCTACTCGGGAGGCTGAGGCAGGAGAATTGCTTGAACCCGGGAGGTGGAGGTTGCAGTAAGCCAAGATCGGGCCATTGCACTCCAGTCTGGAGGACAGGGTGAGACTCTGTCTCAAAACAAAACAAAACAAAACAAAACAAAACAAAACAACATCATCATCAACAACAACAACAAACAAACTTTAGACATTCGTTTTTTAAAAAAATACATCAATTCACAGACTGGTACACTGTGCTGAGGGAATAATGAGAACAAAGAGATGAGGAGTGGAAGCTTGGGAAGGCTGGACGCAAATGGGGCCTTCAGGGGGATGGCCCTGGGAAGCAGGGCTCCCGGCAGAAATGAAGGGGGTTGCATGTCACAATGGAGAGCAAAATTTTAACAGCTACAAGATTGGACCCTCATATAAAGTAGTGGATTCCCCTTCATTCCCCTCTCCCTCCAAATTATGAGAAGCATTTGCTTCCTTTAAATAATAAAAATTGCCATCTTGCTAATTTATTTTCATTTGTGTAAGATGACTCTCAAGCCCAAAAGAATGTGCTGCTACATAATTTAAAATAACATGAAGAAAATGCGTTTTAGAATGAAGCAGTTATAGGAGAAAACCAAACCTAAAACAAACAAAACCTGAATCATTTTGATTCTGCATTCTCCTCTCTGCCTGCCTTGCTTTTCCTGCCTCCCCCATTCGATTCTCCCTTATTCCATCTGTCACCAAGTCCTGCCAATTATAACTTCACACTATTTCTTACACTGGGATTCAAATCTAAAGGCCTGAGTTTTCATCTTTCCTTTGTACTTACTAGCCCTACTACTGTCAATGATTCTTTCTGTGCCTGAATTTCTGTCTCTCTTTCTCTCTCTCTCTCTCTCTCTCTCTCGCTCTTTTTCTGTGTGTGTGTATGTGTGCGTGTGTGTGTTCAAGGGGAAGGTAGGAATTCAGTGAGATAATGCACATGCCCTTTATAAACTATAATCTATTATAAAATGCTAAGGTTTATTTGGGGCTTTAATGTGTATTACCAAATTTTATGATTTTATGAAACTAAAAACTTTGATTAACTGATAGAATTTTCAACTTGGTAAAATAAAAAAATAAAATCTCCTTACTATGCCATCTCATATTAATAAAACAAAGGACATTTTAACAAAAAAAGGACATATTCTCAGAAAAAAAAACTTTCCCAACCTTGCATTAGTTACATTTCTATACCTGTGGTTCTTTTTTTACTCATTTTAAGCAGACCGACCCCATGCCATCAATGGTTCTAGGGTCAGCATTTAGGAATTGTCCTGGACTAAAATGTCCAATGCGATAACTTCCTGAGCTCCTCGTATCCTATCTTGCCTTCTTTTCCAGTTCACCCCATGCTCGGCATCCAACAATTTTTTGTTAAATGTATCAATGGATAGATACACATTTTGAAACCAATGAAGAATTGAGCCTGATTATTTTGGAGTTAATTAAAGGGAGGGGATATAGGAGACAGATGAGCCAGAATACTCATGGTTTGGATATAGAGAGGAGAGCTGAGAATCTATATTCCACTTCTTTTCTCTTATATTTTCTGATTTACTCTTCAGTGATTTTACCTAAGTTGAGGGTGTGTCTTTAAAGTAGCAGAACCTTGCTGGAATAATAAATAAATAAATGGAGGTGCTCCTCAGGGGCAGAGGGGTTTAATTTATTCTGCAGACAGTGGAGGTGGTGGTTTAGCATATGAGTCTCTTTCTTTTGCCAAGCACCACTTGGCAAATCCACAGAAGGACTGATGTTCTTTATCTGCTAAACCCTGGGGAGAGAGAAATGGAGCAGACACCCTCCCATCCAACCCCCCAACTTTTCATCACTGTGTTCACTCTATATTTCAATATGAAGTTATTTACTGAAGGGTAAGGGTAATTTCAAAAAGAACTTACAATATAAGAGGGACAAGTGTTGAAGTTTAAGCCCTCTTGGACTTTCCCTGCATCAGGAGCCAAGGCCTGCAGATGCATTGTCCATTTTGGACTTGACTTTTCAGCCCTTATAGTTGCATCTGCACCCTATACTCCCTCTGTCCTCACAAGCACCTAATGCTTGGAATATCTTAGTCCAGGAACTTTAGCCCCTCTTGAGAACCTTCAGCTCCTCTGCATGAGAGGAGATCTAGAATAGAATAACATCCTGGGCTTCAGCTCTGAGTGGGCAAGGATACTTGCTGTTCATTGCTGTCCTGTCTCATGTGCCTGTGTGAGCTCGTGTGTGTGTATGTGCGCGAGTGTGTGCATGTTGAGGGATCTGAAAACCGGATAGTGGATGGGCTTTGGACCCTTGAGTATAGTTTACTGTGTACCTTCTAGTTTGAACTCAATCTTCCCATAGGTAAGAGTGATGAGGCTGTTGGTTTCTTTATTAGTTGACTTAAATGAGCACATTTTTCAAAGTTAGACATTGATTTTTCTTTAATAAATCGTAGTTTAAAATTGGGTTGCTATTTTCTGTACTAGCATAGTTCTGGTTCGGCCTTTAGAAACAACAGTCTCTGGCCAGGTGCAGGGGCTCACACCACGAATCCCAGCACTCTGGGAGGCCGAGGCAGGCGGATCAAGAAGTACCTTTATTTCTTTATTAAAGTATCTTGATTCAAAAGGTTTCCCTCTTATCAAAAAGGGATAGGGAAAGTTGCCAGTTAAATTTTCCATCCTAATAGTAATGTTGCTGTGAGAGGAGATTTTGGAGAAATAGGTAACTGATTTCAAACACATGATGCTTTAGGGCTATTTATTTTTGCTTAAAGGTCTTTGTTGTGAAAACAGAAGTAAGATCTGACTATCCTAAGAGCAGGATACCACTGCTTCAGTACCTAGTGTGCATGGGACCTTTTTTCTTGTTTTATTATCCTTCCTACTACCTCTCTTTTGAAAGACTGTTGTCAGAGCTGAAACCCAGGTTGACCCTGAGCTCAAATCATAGTCAAGTATGGTAGTCTTAAAAGTGGGAGAGTCGGCTGGGCATGGTGGCTTATGCCTGTAATCCCAGCACTTTGGGAGGTCAAGGCGGGTGGATCACCTGAGGTCAGGAGTTCGAGACCAGCCTGGCCAACATGGAGAAACCCTGTCTCTATTAAAAATACAAAATTAGCTGGGCATGGTGGCCCATGCTGTAATCCCAGCTACTCGGTAAGCTGAGGCAGGAGAATTGCTTGAATCTGTGAGGCGGAGGTTGCGGTGACCTAAGATCGTGCCACTGTACTCCAGCCTGGGCAACAAGAGCAAAACTCCATCTCAAAAAAAAAAAAAAAAAAAAAAGAAAAAAGAATAGGAGAGTCTGGGTGCAGTGCCTTGCGCCTGTAATCCCAGCACTTTGGGAGGCCGAGGCAGGCAGATCACTTGAGGTCAGGAGTTTGAGACCAGCCTGGCGAACATGGTGAAGACTCTGTCTCAATAACAACAACAACAACAGAAAAAGAATGGGAGAAATATACCTGACAATAAACCCGTAGATTATTGATTCTATGAGTGTTGAAGTCAAGAATGAGTTCAGACTGAATGTGATGTAACTCTGGTTCTGCTTTTCTTTGCTTTCTCCATGGCACCTATTCAGGACAGGCACTTCAGAAGACATTCCTATTTACTGGCTGGGAGGCCAAAAGCTAAGACAGAACTTTCAGTCTCACCCTGAGGGGTCACAAAATTCTTGCTTTCAAATTTAAACTTTCGCTTCCAAATTCAAGCCCCCAAATATGAAATACTGCCTCACCTGGGCCTTTTATGCTGAAAATATAAAATATTTTAGGAAAAGAAACACATTTTAAATATTAATATCTGCTAAGTAATTTTGTTATTAATTTAGTTTTTGAGCAGAGTTTCATTTGAAAAAAATATATAAAAGTTAGAATATGGATAGAGAGAGAGCGAGATAGATTCATTCCAGGTTAACTCTTGACTCTTTAGAGCAGCATTTAAGTACATACTTGAATCATTAGAAGGCATTTTTTTACTTTTCAGTGTTTTCCCCACCACTTTTCCATGGGTTTAATTGATTTTAAGGTAGTTGTTGAGTTTTAAATTGTACATTAAAAATTAGGTGTCTAACAGATATAGGAAAATTATATGGTTATCAACATAGGGTTAAGAAATAAATATATAAAATGTCATCGCTAAGACATTTTATTTATTTAGCCTCTAGCCTCTCAAAGGCATAACTACTAAAGCATATTTTTCTGCCTTAATATTTTGTAACTCCATTAGGGTTAATGGATGTTCTAAACAACCTTAAGCTATTTGGAAGAGTGCCTTATATAACAATGTTGTTTATCTTCCGCAAAATAAATACTCGAAAGGCCTAGTACTTCTCTCCCTAAGCCAGTGCATTCTGGAAAGAACTCAGCCATAAGAGTCCATTATTCAAATAAAATGACTGTTGAAGTGGAAAGTAATAATTGATTTTTTTTAAAGAAGATAGTTTTCTAAGATTTCTAAATTTGACAAAAATCATTTTAAGTTACTAAAGGTGCACTTATTCTATGAGTAGCATTATAAATCAAAAGATTTCCTGTTAACCTATCTTAGGATTAAACTTATAATTCTCAAACTTGAGTAATGTAAAGTAATGTAAAAAAGTCCTTAAGAGGAAGAAAATATTTAGATTATTAGAATACCCAGAGTTGATGTCTATGATTTTTATGTCATTGTTATCGCTACGTCTTTCTATGTTTATAGCTAATATGTCCACATAAAAGCTAAGTTTTTATATGTTTATGCATGAAATATGCACATAAAAGCCAAATACATTTACATATTAAATACAAGCCAAATGATAAAAACCAATATATTTAAAATTGACATTAATTTAATTTGCTAGATGATGCTTTGCTGAAATTGAAGAGCAGTATGTTGAGGTTAATGATAGGAAGATTTAGTCACTTATTTTTTTACATGATTTTTTTTTTTGAGTGCAACAGATTATCATCTGAATCACCGGCATCATCATAGTTATTTATTTAGATTTTAAAAATGATTTTGTTTCTATCCACTACAATTTATTGGTGGGCCAATTTAATTGTTCACTTCAAAATGCAAGAGAGAAAATCTGACTGGAAAATCCTTCATTGTATATTTATTGTAATAGATACTACTTGCATATTGTTGTAATTTGGCACATACAGAGACAGAATCAGAACAATACTTCCACTTGTGACACCAGTAAAGCACTGGCTGGATAACCTGGGCAGCCTCACTTATGTCTTTTTCAATTAATTAATTTTTTTATTTTTTATTTTTTTGAGATGAAGTCTCCCTCTGTTGCCAAGTCTACAGTGCAGTGGCGCGATCTTGGCTCACTGCAACCTCTGCCTCCCTGATTCAAATGATTCTCCTGCCTCAGCCTCCCAAGTAGCTGCGATTACAGGCGCCCGCCACCATGCCCAGCTAGTTTTTGTTTGTTTGCTTGTTTCTGTTTCTGTATTTTTAGTAGATATGGGGTTTCACCATGTTGACCAGGCTGGTCTTGAACTCCTGACCTCGGGTGATCTGCCTGCCTAAGCCTCCAGAAGTGCTGGGATTACAGGCCTGAGCCTCTGCACCCAGCCTACTTCTGTCTTTATAATTGTTAGGGGAAAAAAATCCAAATTGAAAGCAATAATGATGCAGGGTGATGGTTGATATTTTTACTTTATAACCTGCAAATCTTTGATCAGCTAGCTAGCTATGTTTACCAGTACATTTTAAGCCAAGCTGTGTCATTTCAGATGCTCATATGTGTCACCAATCCCATTGGGGTCACATGAGTGGCTGGCGTATGGTACAATTTGGAAATAACATGGTCATCCAGATGACCCAGGATATGCTTTTTATGAAACTTTTCATAAAAATGAATGGAAAAAAATGGAAAGAATAAAAAGGAAATTGTAATAAAATAAAGGGACCCCAGAGAATCAATTGGTTGGAGAAATCCTGGGTTAAATCATACAAATGAAATTGCTTTGAAAACTATAGTGTGCTTTACAAGTGCCAATACTGTATTATTATTATTATGAAACAAATATAATTGGAAAGATCTGGACTTACTAGACAATAAAAAGATTGCATTAACTCTACACAGCAGACAGAAAATTCCCACAGTGAAGGTCATTAATCAGTTTCTAGAAAAACAGCTGCTTCTGTCATTCCACTGGAGAAAGCACAAAACAACATAATTGCTTCATAACTGTACTCTGGGGAAGACTGACCTTGGTTCTAAGAGTTGCCTGTGTGGCCTGGTTCTGTGTGTGGGTTAGGTGAGGAGGAGGAGGTGTTGAGTGGGGAGGGGAAAGGACCCCTTCCCTGTGAAAGAAACTGAAGCATTTGATTTGGGGTCGTTCCCTGGGGCACTGTGGGGTAGAGACCCTTAAAGAAAGCAGTTGGTGAGATGCCTAGGTGAGAAGTAGCAGAAGTAGGTGAGAAGTCTAGGGTGTAGTCCCAAGTACATACTCGACTACTGCTAGGGCACTGACCCTAAAATAATTAACCTCATAGGAAAAAATCATGTACCCTATAGAAAGATAAAGTTTTTACTACTTGGTTCCTAAGTGATAGATTATATTTTGTTGCTCAAAGAGACGAAAATGCAGATGAAATGATTCCACATGCATCAGGAAAGTACCTTTCTCTCTGTACTCTGGATAGCTCTCAACATTGATCTTCAAGTTTTGATTAGTCAGAGAAAGGAAGATTTATTATTTTTCTCTAATTTCCACTTTCTGAAATGTTAATATTGTTTTCTCACTGAGAATGCGAACTCTTGGATGTGATTATCAGCTAATCAAGTTGGAATTCAATCTTGGCATTATAACAGGATCATATTTACACCTACTTCAGTTTCCAAAAATCAGCCAACTGAGAGAAAATATTGCGATCAGGAATTTCAATGGGAAAGCCAAAATCTAGAGTGAAAACACGTCTTCTGTGAAGGATTACATCATAAAGTGTATGTAAGCCCATCTGGAATTAGGGATAAGTACAGAGAAGTTCAATTTAGTTCAGCCGACAGCTTTGGACTGTCTGGTCTATGTCAGGGACTATGGTAGAGGCAGGGGTGCACAAATGGGCGAGATAGTCTGCTTGGTCTCAAGGAGCTCATGATCAAATAATCAGTCTCATGTTAAAAACTCAAATATTCAGAATCGTTTCAGCTCAAACAGAGAGCAACTGATGTTACCAGGATCGAGATGGATTCATGTGAAATAACTAAGTCATTTTAGAACAGAACATTGAAAAGTGCCATCAATTATAGAGCATAAAGTGAAATTGTATTTGAAGGTAGTTTCTTTGTTACTTAGATTCTTTTCTTAGGCTCCTTTCTTCAATTCTTTTAAATACAAATAAGATGATTCTGGGTAGATGGGTCTTCAAGTAGATTTTAGTCCGGCTTAAATTTAAATAGGGAAAGAACAATCAGGGATATTCTACTAAATTGTTAGGCACCATATTGTGTTATGTTCTTACTAAAAATAAGTATTTCTTATAATCTTCAGATGCTCTAAGCTGGCATGAATAATTAGTACTGTAATAAAATAAGTTCTGCCAAAAAGTTAATCTGACACACAGCAATGAAATGCCTGAAGCTGTGGGTCATAGAGTCATTATCCATAAATAAGTGGTGCTCATAAATACCAGTATTGAAAATTATTTCCCCATGGCTAAACCAAGGTGAGATTTTTTTTTCCTGCACTCTTTTTTAGTCCTCTGTATCTATAGATAACACCAAGAGTGAATGGTTTTGCTGAATACTATGTTCAGGGTGAGATTCATTTCGCTTCATACCCCCACTAACCTCACTTACCATATGGAAAAACTGAAAGCAAAGATATTGGATTAAACTCCATATGGTTCCTATCCTGTGTATCTCTTCCTTCCATCCTGTGGCCAGACTCAGCGCCAAAGTATGGTACACCAAGTGAGAGGGCCAGACTAGTACATCCAAATGCTTCCCACTATCATGTCTCAGATGCATCTAGGATGCTGTGAAGCTCCAGGTAGGATGAATTCTGTCTGGGAGGTTCAGGTGACTCCTGACCGTGTCATTACGGCAAGAGACGAAATTCGCCATCAGGTTGTGGTAAGAATTTAGGTGAGGGTGCTGACTCAGTAAAAAGGACCTTTGCATCCTGGCACCAGAGAGATTCAGAGACAAGGGAGACAGGTAAGGAAGAGGAACAGTATTGTCAGGGTTTGCTCCCTTCCCAGATCTATGCACAGAAGTTGTCAGGGGACCTAACAAGTGTATGTGCTCTGCAGGAAACTTCCCCACTGAGGCATCAGCAGTCCGTGCCCTGAAACCTTAGCCTCTATTACAATGTTAGATCTGTCTTGGGTCTAACAGGGAGAGAAAAGAGAGGGCCGAAGGTCCCCACCTGTGCATCTTCTTTCTTCTGCCCAGAGTTAGCCACTATCTTGAATTTGATCATTTCCCACTGACAGTATGTACTCCAGTATGTATTATTCCACTTTCAAAAAGCTTTTATAAAAATGCTGAATAGTATCAGTCTTGGTTCAACGAGGAACAGATGGCATACTTAAAATAGGCTAATTTGGCTGGGAGCAGTGGCTCACGCCTGTAATCTCAGCACTTTGGGAGGCCAAGGTGGGCGGATCATGAGGTCAGGAGTTTGAGACCAGCCTAGCCAACATGGTGAAACCCTCTCTCTACTAAAAATACAAAAACTAGCTGGGCGTGGTGGCATGTGCCTGTAGTCCCAGCTACTTGGGAGGCTGAGGCAGGAGAATCGCTTGAACTCAGGAGGCGAAGGTTGCAGTGAGCCGAGATCAAGATCGTGTTACTGCATTCCAGTCTGGGCGACAGAGCAAGATTCTGTCTCAAAAAATAAAAAATAAAAATAAATAAAAATAATGCTAATTCAAGGATGGGTTTTTTTTTGTAGAGATTATTTACAAAGGTATGGGAGTAGGGAACCACAATGGATAGTGCAATTAAGCAGGGCTTACTCGAAGTCAATGTGTTACTGTCTCTAGGCCTGAAAGGTAGAGGAAAAGGAGCTGTTACCAGACCCAAAGTGAGAGAGTCCTTTAGAGTCCGTTGCCACCTTGAGAGAAGCAATGACAGGTTGAGGGACACAGGCGGCCTTGCAGGGAGGCAGCTGTGGGGATAAATACATTGATCTCACTTTCTTCTCTTCTTCCTATTTTCCTTTTGGGGCTTTTAATTGACCTAACCTAACTGGAAGCAGAAAGCACAGAAATCCGTTTATATGGTCCATTCATTTAGGAACAGAGAGCAGGGGAGGGGGCTAGAGTGGTTTTAGGTGATGGGGTGGGAAATGGAAAATATCCGGCATATATGGTATTGTCCTATGACTTGATTTTTTAGTTAACATTATATTTATATGATTCATCCATGTTGATATGTTACTGTAATTGTAGTAGTTCACTCATTTTTTACTTAAAAAAAAACCATTGCATGAATACACCAGAATTTATTTATTTATTTATCTATTTCTTTTTCCTTTTCTCTCTCTCTTTTTTTTTGAGACAAGGTCTTGCTGTGTCTCCCAGCAGGAGTGCAGTGGCAGGATCATGGCTCACTGCAGCCTCCCAGCCTCAGGTGATCCTCCCACCTCAGCCTCCAGAGTAGCTGGGACTACAGGCTCACGCCACCATATCTGGCTATTTTTTGTATATTTTGTAGAGACAGGGTTTCACTGTGTTGCTCAGGCTGGTCTCAAACTCCTAGGCTCAAGTGTTCCACCCTCCTCAGCCTCCCATGGTGTTGGATTACAGGTGTGAGCTACTGTGCCCAGCCCAATTTATCCATTTCTCATGATGGATGGTTTCCAGCGTTTTACCATTTTGATATTGCCACGAATGTTCTTGTCCATGTGTTTTGATGTCTATGCTCAAAACTTTCTCTAGAGAATATACTTAGAATAGAATCACATAGTGGGATAAAGGGTCAGATGTTTTCAAATTTACCAGGTAATGCCACATTTTTCAAAGTAGTTGTATCAATTAACACTTTTACTTACAGCATACGAGTTCCTAGTCAACACGCCATATTTTCAAACTTTGAAACTTTTGTCCATCTGACACCTGTAGAATATTATCTCACTGTGGTTTTAAGTTTGCATTTCTTCAATTACTAATGTAATTAAACATATTTCCATATGTTTATTGATCATTTACATTTCCTTCATTGTGAAATACTTGTTCAGGTTCCCTTTCTATATCTTGATACTAACACTGACCCTGTGTTAATTTTATCATCTCCCAATTTGTGGATCACAAAAAACTGTATATTTATGTACTTTAAAAACTTCTATGTACTTTTAAAAAGGTCAAGTGTGGTGGCTTATGCCTGTAATCTCAGCACTTTGGGAGGCCGAGGCGGGAGGATTGCTTGAGTCCAGAAGTTCAAGACGAGCCTGAGCAACATAGTGCAGCCACATCTCTACAAAAAAATCTAAAAATCAGCCAGTCTTGGTGGCTTGTGCCTACAGTCCTAGGTATTTGAGAGGCTCAGGTGGGAGGACTGCTTGAGCCCAGGAGGTGGAGGCTGCAGTGGGCAGTGATCGCATCACTGCACTCCAGCCTGGGCAACAGGAAACCCTGTCTTAAAAAAACAAATGAACAGAAACTCCCTCCCCATGCAAAATCCCTTAAGTTCTCAATTTTAATGTAGTTAAAATGATCAATCTTTCTCTTTTTAGCTTGCTTTTTTTAAAAAAAATTAAAATATACATAACACAAAACTTACCATTTTAACCATTTGTAAGTGTACAGTTCAGTGGCATTAACTACATTCACATTATTGTGCAAACATCACCATTATCCAACTCCAGAACTGCTTATGCTTTTTCTTAATGTCTTATTTAATAAATTCTTTGGACCATCAAGACCATAAAGACCATCTATATATTTGTTTTAAATTCTTAAAATTTTGGCTTTCATATACAAGTTCTTAAATCATCTGGAATTGATTTTTTATATAGTAGGAGGTAGGGAATACATTTTTCCCTCCCTATAGACAGCCAGTTGTCCCAGCACCATTTACAATTGTCTATTTTTTTGTTCCATTGATTTGTACAGTGGATCTGTCATACACTAAGTTTCCTCATAGGTGTGGGACCATGTTTGGGTTTTCTATTCTGTTCCGTTGATTGATGACTTTATTCTTGTACCAATATCATAATGTCTTAAATACTAGTGAATTAAGATTGGCCTTCCATCTACCTGAAAGGCTATTCTCCTAAAGATAGACATAACTAAATCCCAAGTTTTCTTCTGGTCTCTGTTTCATGGCCACATTCTTAGCCAGCCTTTCCTGGTTATCCTTTCTAAAATTTCAATATCTCCTTGCAAAACTTTACATTCTTCTTTTCTGATTAATTTTTTTCTGTTTAGTAGTTGTTATCTAACATAATGATTTATGCCTTTAACTTGTTTATTGTCTCTCTTTCCCATTAGAAGTTTTATGAGAGCAGGATTTTTTGGCTCTCTCATCATTCTCATATCCCCAGCATAGAAAATGTTTCCTGGCACTTAGTGTTTAATTACTATTTCTGGAACACATCAAATAATGTTGATATATGGAAGGGTAGTGTTTCTTCACCGTGCTACCCTTAAGAATATGCTTCCTCTCAGTTCTCCTGCTCCTTGATTTTGACCAAAAAAAGCAATCTAAAGCAAATGGCGAAATAATGAAGTGCTTTGTTTAGGTTGGTTCCCAGCCAACTCCCAGATGTAGGCAGTGAAATGGGGAGGGTGGAGGGCCACAGGTTGGCTAACTCTGCTTTAGCTTTTATGGGTCAGCTATCTTGCTGGAAATATGTCCTGTTCTCTGCTTTTCATGGCAAACACAGCTGGTAGGACCTAGAGTTTATAGCATGCTTACTTAGTAAAGAAGCTTACCACGCCTTTGGTTTTTAGGGTGACACACCCCACACAGAGGAGGAATGAACACTCACTTAGATTTACCAAGCATGGCAACTAAATTATCAGCTGTAAGTGTGACACTTTTTGGGATAGAAGTTCTGGAGCTGTGGAGGAGTTATCTCAGGTTGAATGCCACATGGGGCAGTCTGTCTGTAGCTGGGTAATGCCCAGGGCGGGCACTGAATTGAGCAGTGATGATTCATGGAAATTCTGCCAGAGAAGGTACTCTGTGCTTTATTACAGGCTAAACTAGGAAGCCAACTCATTCTGGAAGGAATGTGTATAAAGTTTTCAGATGAGGACTTGAAGTTTTATAGGTTGGAGTCACATTTGATTCAAACCATCTGTTTAATGGGAAGCTGAACCCAGCATTTTTTTTCATAGTCTCTCACAGTACTCAACAATTCAGTGTTGGTCGGGCACGGTGGCTCACGCCTATGATCCTGGCACTTTGGGAGGCCGAGGCAGGCGGATCACCTGAGGTCAGGAGTTTGAGACCAGCCTGGCCAATGTGGTGAAACCCCATCTCTACTAAAAATGCAAAAAATAGCTGGGCATGGTGGCGGGTGCCTGTAATCCCAGCTACTCGGGAGGCTGAGGTAGGAGAATTGCTTGAACCCAGGAGACGGAGGTTGCAGTAAGCCGAGTTCGCACTACTGCACTCCAGCCTAGGCGACAGAGCAAGACTTCGTCTCAAAAAACAAAATAAAACAAAAGAAAAAAACAAAAACAATTCAGTGTCATAAGTATTTGTTGAGGGCCCATGGAGTGCCAGGCACTGGGGTCACAGAAATGAACGAAACAATCGTCCCTATTTTTGAGATGCTATGATTCAGTGGAAGTAAAACTTATGTGTTTATGTATGTTTTCCTCCCCATGATTGTGAGGTCAATGTCTGTAATTTACAAGAATCTCAGTTGCCAGGGCTGAGCATTGCGTCAATCCATTTTTTTTTAGATGAAGTGAATACATGAAAGAGCTCACAGTGATTTACCGAACATGGCTGCTGAAATGTGTAACATTATTGTGCATTATTGCTACTGTGATATGCAGATTTATATTGCAATTGCCTCTGGATTCAGAAAAACACACTTCACAGTGAGGTAGTGACCAAAACTGTGGCATTTAGAAACAATAAAAATGCTGGAATAGCTCACCAACACAGGCTATTTTGTTCCTGGGGGCTTAAAATCGGTTTTTAATATGATGAAAAGGCAGCTATTATGTAACATAGGAAGATATTGGTATGTTAAGCATGAACATATATTTCCAGTTTTCTCTGAGTTGGTCATAAAATGACACTGGCGACTTCATCTCTTAATTGGGCAGATATTGTAGCAAGTACTTTGGGGATCACAAAGATGAACAAAAGCGCTCATCCAAAGAAAGCTTAAAACCTAGTGGTGCTGGAATTCTTGACCAGCCACATACGGTGATCTTGAATCTCTTGAAATAGTATAGATGCGTGTGTAGGTGCATTTTTCTGAGGAGAACTTTCATCACATTGTCCAGTGGTTCATGGACATAATTACATCCCTCTACTACAGAAGTTCTTAATCTTCCAAAAGATAAAGAACTTCTGTAGTAGAGGGCTATAATTATTTAAAGAACTACACCATATAGGAATGATAAACAGCTTCAGAGGTTTAAATGAGGAGCAAAACAGGTGGCAACACTGAGTAATTTCATTATAAAATCCTTGACAATTTTGCAGGAGAAAATTTATTTGCGCTAGTGATAAAAACATTTTTCATATTTAACGTTAGTTATTTTTTCTATGAGTTACCTGTTCTTCTTTTCCCATTTTTCTCTTTGTGTCTTAGGATTTTTTTCCTAATGAATTAACTGCTTTGTATCCTGATGGCATTAACCTTTTTGATGTTATACTTTTGGTAGACCTTTTCGCTAGTTTGATGAGTGCAAAATACTTTTGTGAATTTATTACATGCGTAATTTTGTATTTTTGTCAACTCTTTATATCTTTTTCCTTTGTAATTTATAATATTTAAATTTGTTTGAAATCCAGAGATAAGATATTCATGTAAATATTCTTATGGTCTGTGCTGCAGGGTTTTTCAGGCAATTTGTATGCTTTCAGGTGTCTTCCTCGGACCAGGTGAAGTATTTGTATTATGTATTTGATACACAGAGGAAGAAATGAGGTGAAGCTCTGCTGTCATACTACTGGAATTAGTATAGTGAGATCGTTAGCACAGTGGGGCCTGGAGAGTTTCTCTGGCTTTGAACATGGCTCTGACATTATGTGTCCTTTTGACTTCATTTAACTTCTCTGTTCTTCAGTTTCCGTATCTAGAAAATAGGTTTAATATAATAACCTTTGGGAGGCCGAGGCGGGCGAATCACGAGGTCAGGAGTTCGAGACCAGCTTGCGAACATGGTGAAACCCCGTCTTTACTAAAAATACAAAAATTAGCTGGGATTACAGATCCCAGCTTCTCGGGAGGCTGAGGCAGGAGAATTGCTTGAACCCGGGAGGCAGAGGTTGTAGTGAGCCGAGATCGCTCCACTGCACTCCAGGGTGGGCGACAGAACAAGACTCTGTCTCAGGTAGTGGTGGTGTGTCGGGAGGAGGGGAATAGCCTATCTTAAATGGTTATGAGAATAAAATGAGTTGATATGTAAACCACTTAGAACAGGTCCTGGTATAAAGTCAGTGCCAGCCACAGTTTAGTCCAGGCTGGGTAGATGCTTTGAAGCTTGATATTGTTTCAATGTACTTTGCATTTCTAAAAACATGAACATTTCAAAGCATTCAGTTGATCTCCTAACGACTACCTAAAAACATGAACATTTCAAAGCATTCAGTTGATCTCCTAACGACTACCTATACCGGAGCCTCATTCCAGCACATTTGTAAGCGAGGCACGCCTCCTAGAGGCCACGAGTGAAGTTAATTTCCAGTTCTCGAAAATCTTACAGACAGAACTGGTGTGGTGGCTCTGACGCGCTGCTTGAGTCTGCAGTAAGACATCTGGAAAGTAAGCGGCACGTCCGCGTCATCTCCAGTGCTTCCACTTCTACCACCCTATCTTCCCTCCGAGGTTGGGTTCTTCTAATTCCTGTACACTGCAGAGCGATTTCTGCGAATGTTCATTCTTTCATTCATTCTAGTTCATTCCACAGATAATTCAGCCGCGCGCTTACTCTGTACGAGGCATTGCCGGGGAGCGGGGAGCGAACTGAACGTGGAACTTGCCAGTAGGGGTTTGCCGCTCAATACGAAATTCAAACTATGTATTGTATGTAGCTAACGATGATCTTGTAACTTCTGTTTCCTCATCTGCCAAATGGGGGTAATACGACCGTATAGGACCTTATACGTCGTTGAAAGATTAAACGAGGGAAAAAAAGAGCCCCTAATAGTGAGCTAGGTGCAAAATGGATCCTAATGCCTAATGCCTTTTTCCCTCATTCCTCCCCAGATTGAAAGTGATGATTGAAAGCCCTGCGGGTTAAAGCGCCATATTCTCCTCAATGTACGGAATATTTGTTAGTGTCCCCAAACGAAGTTACATTGGTTCAATTTTCGGCGTGTGGGAGTTTTCGCCACTAGCATTCAGCACCCCAGTTTCAACCGTTAAAAGCTACCGACTCTACGTACGGGAAATTCATCTTAAAATTTGGAAAAAAGAAATCCTCAAAACATTGACATCCGAGCATTTTAAAGGTGCCAAAGTCGATGAAACGCCTTGAGCTCCCAGACGCGCTTCACTGAGCATGCCCAGAGCCCCAGGCGCAACCCCCTCCAACCAGCCAAGGGGAGGTGGGGGAGGGCGGGCCTTCTGTGCTAATCGCTTCCGCTTCCGGTTTCATATGAACGCTCCCGCCACCCGGGAGCAGTGGCTGTCAGCGTTTGTGTTTGCCCGAGTTTGAATTCTTGCAGGTAAGGGAAACTCCCGCGAATTTAGGACAGAGAGCAATCCTGTTGTTGAGGCTTGCAAGTCGAGAGAAAGGAGAGACGGATCACTTTGCAGGCAGAAGGAGCAGAAGGACAGACTTGGCGGGTTGAGAGTAGTGGGTATTGGCTGATTGGTTGGGGCAGACACTCAGGTACCAGGGAGGAGTTGGGGGCAGATAGGTTTGCTAGTGGAGTGGGCAGGGGTGTTGGGGATGGAACTTTTATAAGGCACTTGTGGATGGTCCCGAAAAGGAGTTCCGAAAGACAGTTGTTCTGTTTCCCAGAGTCCTAACAGAGGAAGTGAGTAACTGGCACCAGTCCATCAAGTAAGACCCTCATTTAGCCAGAACCTACAGCACTCTCCTCTAAGTTCAGGATTGCAGACCATGTAAAACCTTATATTAACTCTTGGGATCGTAAAGATCCAGGAGCAGTGACACACAGGCCTATAATGATCAGGCAACATCACCTGACTTTCATGCTGCTGAAAATTAGGATCACCACCTGTGTCTGCTCTAGCGCCTCTTCCACCCCCATTACAAAATTATTATAGGTGTATTGTAGAAAATCTGGAAAAGAAAGAAGGACGTCACCCAGGAATTGCCACTGCTAACATTTTGTGCATGCCTTCAAGTCCATTTTTTTTTTTCTGTTTGTGTAATTATTTTTTCGTGTTTTTTTTTCAACTTTATTTTCCATAATTTTATGCTTTTTATATGCTTTCTTCTAAGGTGACCAAGATGGAGTTTTCCAAAAGAAAGTGGAGGATGCCGAGGTTGGCAGGTGACCAGAGGAATGCTTCCTACCCTCATTGCCTTCAGTTTTACTTGCAGCCACCTTCTGAAAACATATCTTTAATAGAATTTGAAAACTTGGCTATTGATAGAGTTAAATGTAAGTACTATTTAAATTAGAATGTATATATTCTTGAGAAGCTTACTTACCCTTTGTGAGAATGAATGAAGGTAATTTATTTCCTTCATTCAGCAATCCATTCAACAAATATTTATTGAGATAATTCATTTCCTTCATTCAGCAATCCATTCAAGAAATATTTGTTGAGGGTTTGGTACTCATTCATTTATTTATTGTACGGTGCATATTATTGACTGCCATATGTTCTAGGTGTCAGGGATTTTGAGATGAATAATGTTATTTTTTGTTGAAGTTGTATTCTAGTACATGGAGACAGACATCCAAAATAATAGTCATAATTCAGTATTTTAACTGCTCTAGAAGTAAATGGTGGTGCTGTTGAAACAAAGTGGGAGTGACTGACTTAGTCTGATTAAATAAGCTTCTTAGAGAAGTTGAAATGTGATCTGGACCTTGAAGAATGAGTAGAAATTTTCCAGCAGAGAAGAAGTGAAGAGTTTTTCCAAGCTGACATAATGGCCTATACAAAGGCTTGGAGCATGAAAGAGAATTTCATATTTGAGGTAACAGTAACAAGTTCAGGAATTCAGGGTGGATGGAGGAGTATGGAGGGCAGTTTGTGCCATTCTAATGATATGATATCGGGGTGTAAGAAGGATGTGGCCATTGTCCTGGGGGCCTACTGAATCCTCAGTGTGTTGCTAGAGAAAAGAATGGGCTAGACATGAATTGAAACAGAAGCACTAGCGTTGTCTTCAGAGTTTATGTTCCAGGATATCCTTGTTGGGAAATCAGAATGAAAGGTGAGACACTGTTAATCATTCTTAGAGGAGCAGGGTAAGCACTGCTAATATAGAGAGGAGACACTCAGTGCCTGTGTGTTGAATGAAAGAATGAAGACAAGGGAGAAAAGGGTTTTAGAAAGCTTAGCAGTGTCAGATACTTCATAGGGATTAAGATGGTGATTGAAAAGTGTCCCTTGGGTTTGGCACTTGAGGTGAAATGATAAGGGCCTGAACTATGATAGTGACAATGGCAATGTTAGGAATGGAGAGAGTTAAGGGATACTGAGGAGGTAACATGGATAGGATTTGGTGACTAGATATGAGGAGTGAGGGAGCAGGTGTGGAGTGGCTGAAGTTCCTGCTTGGATGATCTCATGCATAGAAACTCTGCTGATGGAGATGGGCATGGCAGGAAGAAGAGTAGGAATGAGGGGAGGATAATTAATTTGGATATGCATACCTGTGGGACATGGAGTTTATGTTCATGAGACAATTAGAAGTTCTTCATTCTTGACTTCAAAAATGCCTCCAGAGAATAATTCATCTGAGGAAAGATTGATAAGATGCTTTAGGAACCTTTGAACAGTATGTAGCATCTGTTCGGGATGGTTCATTTGGCTGATTGGATGGTCCTTGTTCTTCACTGTTGTGCCCTGTCCTCGGCTTCATCACGAAAGGAAGGGATGCTTTTTTCCTGTTGAATCTATGCC
The DNA here is from genome assembly GCF_007565055.1 of Rhinopithecus roxellana. Taxonomy (NCBI): domain Eukaryota; kingdom Metazoa; phylum Chordata; class Mammalia; order Primates; family Cercopithecidae; genus Rhinopithecus; species Rhinopithecus roxellana. The sequence continues at coordinate 46,813,342 of NC_044552.1, read as the reverse complement.
AAGTGAATGACGCTTGCTGCCTAACAGGCAGCTCACAGATGAAGGATGCAAACAAGGAGTGCCTAGTTTTTTTCCCATACTGACATACTTTTCTGTTCCTCAGCAACAGCAGCTCAGTACAGGAATGATTATTCACCATCCATCCCTCTTCCCTGATTGAGAATCCCTGGTATTAGATTATGCTATGAGACATGGATATTTTCTGCACATAGATGGACATTATCATCTTACAAGCATATATAGTTTATATAATGTAGTTACAGGAAATAAACTGGCAATTACTTGTCATATTCTATAAACAAGTAATTATGGAATTGCCCTCCATAGATTTTGTCTTGGATTTAGTTTTAAAACATTATCTTGCATTTGTACCTTTTTTCTTTTTTTTAGTGTTAAAATCGGTTGAAAATCTTGGAGTGAGCTATGTGAAAGGAACTGAACAATACCAGAGTAAGTTGGAGAATGAGCTTCGAAAGCTCAAGTTTTCCTACAGAGTAAGTAAAAACGGAAAGAAAAGTTCCTTCAGTTTCTATATATGTATGTATCAAGTGTCACTTGTGGGAAAGGTATTATATTAGGCACTGGGCTTTTATAAAGACTAATGTCTTTATAAAATGATCTCTGCCTGGAGATTCTTCAGTTTATTAGGGGTCATGTGAAGTCAGATGATTATAATATGGCAGGGTTTCTCAACCTCAGGACTAACATCATTTTGGGTCTAATAATTCCTTGTTGCAGGGACTGTCCTGTGCATTGTAGGATGCTCAGTAGCATCTCTGGCTTCTACCCCTACATATTTCCAGACATTGCCAAATGTATCCTGTGCAATACAGGACGATGACTGTGATTATAGATGCATGCTCCAGGAACTCCAAAAACATATATAATTATGCAGCTCAGATTGGGGAGGTTTGGGATGGCTTTCCAGAAGAGGTAATAGTGGAGCTGCATGTTGACAGATGTGGTTAGATTTTCATATTGTGAAGATGACTGCCAACTGCAGATTGACAGGGTCATGTCTGTTAGGAGGGAAACCAGTTAGAAGCCTGGAAATGATGAGTCTGAATTAAATGAGAGAAGGGGACCGGTTGAAGAAGTATTAAGGTAGGATCAAAAGGTTTTAGTGACTGATTGTAGGGGGAATGGAGAGAGAAGAGTTATAAATGACACCCAGGTTTCTAGTTAGGACAATTAGTGGATGGTGGTAATATTTTGAGATGTGATATACAGGAGGAGAAGCAAGTCTTGGAAGATGTAGAGTTTAGTTCTTAACATGAATTTGAGGTGCCTGTGGAGATGTCTAGTGGACAATTGGATATACAGATCTGAATATACAGGAAGACATCTGGTGGGAGTATAGATTTAGCAGAAGGTTGGAATCACCAGGAGTAGGTAAGAGCACCCTAGGAAGATATTTGAGAGAGAAGAGATGATGGTGGAAATAAAGACATGAGGAATACCAGTATTGAAGGTAAAGTGGAATTGGAGGAGTTTGGGAAGGAGAATGGAAAGGAGCTTTCTTAGAAGTAGGAGATGAACCAGGATAGTAGTGTCATAGAAGCCAAGGAGGGCTAGAGTTTCAATAATAATGATCATGATATTAATAGTGATAATAGGGAATAACAACAGCAGATATTTATATTAATAGTATGTTTACTATATACCAGACCTTGTTCTAAGTGCATTACATGTATTAGTCCATGTATGTAATTCATACAGCAATCTTATGAGGTAGGTATTATTATCATCCCTCTTTTACAGATACAGCCTATTTATTCACAGACTGAATAATTTGCCCAAGCTCATAAGATGGTAAATGGTGGAGCCAAGATTTGAATCTGGGTATTTTGTTTCTGTGGTGGTGCTTTTAACCACAGTAGTTTCAGAAGCTTAAGATAGATCATGTAAGATGAATTGTACAGTGTCCATTGGATTTAGCAACTGGATGGGCCCTTGTAGGTAGGGGCAGAGACCAGAACAATGACAGTGGTTGGAGAAGGAAGGTGGAGAGGTAGATATAGAAGATGTACTCTTTTAAAATGTGTAGCTGAAAAGAGAAAAATAGGGCAGAATATAGAGGTTGTTTTAGGGAAAAGAGAAGATATACAAGCACACATTTGTACATATGTGACAGGAGATACTTAAACATGTTTATAAGCTGAGCAGAAGATCTAGAATAGAATGGGGAAGAGGGGAGCTTGAAGATAAAACTTTGAGAGAGCATTTGATAAGTCAGGGTCTTTAAGAGGCATAAGCAAATGGGTTGCGGGGTTTAGGTGCAGGAATTAGCTTTTCATATGGTTTGGCTGTATCCTCACCCAAATCTCATCTTGAATTGTAGTTCCCATAATCCCCACGTGTTGTGGGAGGGACCCGGTGGGAGGTAATTGAATCATGGGGGCAGTTACCCCCATGCTGCTGTTCTAGATAGTGAGTTCTCACAAGATCTGATGGTTTTATAAGGGACTTTTCCCCGTTTTGCTCAGCACTTCTCTTTACTGCCACCATGTGAAGAAGGACATGTTTGCTTCCCCCTCTGCCACGATTGTAAGTTTCCTGAGGTCTCCCCAGCCCTGGGGAACTGTGAGTCAGTTAAACCTCTTTCCTTTTATGGGTTTACCCAGTCTTGAGTACGTCTTTATTAGCAGCATGAGAATGGACTAATATAGCTTTACATGCCAGGAAGAGGAGATGCTTTGTAGAGATGGATGGAAGGCAACACACATGTGTATGCGGAAGCTTGGGACTGAAGGAGTCTGCCTGGTAGCCTTTATTTTCTGTAAAGTAGGTGAAGTCATCTGTTCAGAGAGAAGGGAAAGGTGCTGTAGTAGGGGTCTTGGGACAACTGGTGAAGACTGAAGATTTTCTGAGAGGTGAGGAAGATGATTTTTTGTCAAATCTCAATACTGCTGCTTACTCTGAACAAACTTTGTGACCCTGAACAAGTTACATAACTTCTTTGTGCCTCAGTTTCCTTATCTGTAAAATAAGATTATAGTAGTGCCTACCTCGTAGGTTTTTTTTTTTTTTTTAAAGGATTAAATGGGTTCATGCCTTAAAAATGTTTAGGGCACTTTTATGCCTGGTACCTAGTAAGTGCTCAAGACATGTTTGCGCTTATTATTTTGGATCTATTGGCAAGGATCTAGTTGAGATTATAGGCCATGAAATTATATTTTCCAAATTCCCATAGTTGTGTTTTTTCTCCAGAGGTTCTTAGCATTTTGAGAATAGGACTGCAGAGTGTAGTTGTAGATTAAGAATCTAGGTTTTGCCAAATGGTTGAAATTAAAGAAGCTGAGGTTGGTGTAAGAAGTTGTTGAAGTGGTGAGCACCCTGGATATAGGCTGGATAAGAAGAAAATTAAAAGAGAGGGGTTGGTGGGAAGAAAATAGTGGGGTCCAAACTCAAGAGGTTTTGTTGAGATTAGTTTGCTTCTCGGTTTCATGTGATTGATAGCTTAAGGTAAATGATAATTACCCTGAAAAACATATTAAGAAATGTTTTGACAATGAGAACACATGGCCACAGGGAGGGGAACACCCCACACCAGGGCCTGTCAGGGGGTTTGGGGCAAGGGGAGAGAGAGCATTAGGACAAATACCTAATGCATGCGGGGCTTAAAACCTAGATGATGGGTTGATAGGTGCAGCAAACCACCATAGCACGTGTATACCTATTGTAACAAACCTGCACGTTCTGCATGTGTATCCCAGAACTTAAAGTAAAAAGAGAAAAAAAAAAGAAGAAGAAATGTTTTGGGACTGGGTGTGGTGGCTCATGGCTGTAATTCTACTGCTTTGAGAGAGTAGAGTAGGAGGATTGCTTGAGACCAGGAGTTCGTAACCATCCTGGGCAACCTATTGAGACTCCATCTACACAAAAGATAAAAAATTAGCGGAGCATGGTGGTGTCGCTTGTAGTCCCAGCTCTTTGGGAGGTTGAGGCTGGAGGGTCACTTGAGCCCAGAGGGTCACTTGAGCCCAGGAGTTGGAAGTTACAGTGAGCTGTGATTGACTACTACCCTCCAGTCTGGGTGATAGAGCGAGACCCCATCTCTAAAAAAAGAAATGTTTTTGAAACTTACTTTACCATTGGCTCAGGCTAGCTTAATATTTCTTTATACCTCTTACCATTCTAATGCATTTACTTTATTCATGTGTCATTATTTTTAAGGAAAACTTAGAAGATGAATATGAACCGCGAAGAAGAGATCATATTTCTCATTTTATTTTGCGGCTTGCTTATTGCCAGTCGTGAGTATATGTTTATATTCTCACAGTCAAATCTGGTGTCATGGGTTATAAATTGGTGTGTGGTAAGTTGATATGTTGTACTGAACATAGGAAAACCCAGAATAACATCAGGAACCCGTTGATCATGGGGTTGAACACTGTTACAGTAAATTGGAGCAAATTGTTTACTTAAAAATACTGAAAAAAATTCTATCACAAAATTTTGCCTGATGAAACACTTTTTAAGTTTATGAGAGAGACTCTTCATTTGAGATTTTAAATTGGAAAGGATTTTATTGGGAGGAAGGACTTTTGATATTTTTCCTGCAAAAAAAAGATAATATTTATAAGAAACAATTAATGAAACCCACACTTGAATTTGATACAGGTTTTTGGAATTGGAGCTCTATGGACCAGTTAAATCTAAGATTTTTGTTTGGTAGTTGGTTTTTTTAAGTTAATAGTGCCACCCAGAGGTAGTCAAGTTAGTTGCTTTTTTTAAAACTGTTTTTCCCCACACATTAATTTTGGTCACATAATTTAGTTATGGCTGTCTTTTTTTTAATTAATAGGCTTATCAAGTGAGACTCTTGAATTGCTTACTATCCCAAGATAATAATTGGTAAATTACTTACCAATTTTGGTTCTAGAGTTTTTCTTCTGTAAAAAAGCATATGTAGTTTATGAAATTTATATAATAAATATGTTGCTGACAATCTGTGAAAACCTCCTAAAAATGTGAAATCATATTTTGCATCCAGCAGGGTAATTATTTTATTATATAACAGTAACGCCCCTTAGTATTTGCTTTATAAATGAACATTTTATTGCTTTTAAATATTGTGGTATACATGTGCATATTAAATTTTGTGAAATTATAAATTGTAAAACCATAAGCAAAGTTTCCTTTGCAAAGTTAATCTGATCAAAGTTGCCTTAAAAAATTGGTGTCTTTTATTTGGCATTTATAAAGACACCTCAAGCCAAAGGAGTGCCCCATTTCCCCATTTTCTTTTTTTTTTTTTTTTTCTCTTTCTCTTTTTTTTTTTGAGCTAGGGTCTCATGCCATTGCCTAGGCTGGAGTACAGTGGTGCCATCTTGGCTCACTGCAGCCTCAACCTCTGTGGGCTCAGGTGATCCTCCTCAGCCTCCTGAGAAGCTGGGACTATAGGCACATGCCACCATGCCTGGCTAAGTTTTTTGTAGATATGGGATTTTACCAAGTTACTCAGGCTGGTCTCAAACTTCTGGGCTCAGGTGATCTGCCCGCCTTGACCTCTCAAAATGCTGGGATTACAGGCATGAGCCACCATACCAGCCCCTATTTTCTAACATAAAATGAATATTTTGAAGTTACATTAAATGCATGAAGTATTTTATATTATTTAAAAATAATGCAGCTAGGCTCGAAGCATTCTGTATTTAATCCTTTTAATTTTTAACACCCCCTGTACCCTGTACCCAACACATGCCTAGAAGATTGTGATATGTGGTATTGATATTCTCCTTACCATGATAGAGGACTTGCATGTTTTTAACTGCTGTCCACTGGCATCTTGCTTATGTCTGAATATTGTTTTATAAACATTTCTTAGATTTAATAAGCACTGGATTTTTAGTTTGTACTCATGCTTTCTGTCTTCATTTCAGTGAAGAACTTAGACGCTGGTTCATTCAACAAGAAATGGATCTCCTTCGATTTAGATTCAGCATTTTACCCAAGGATAAAATTCAGGATTTCTTAAAGGATAGCCAATTGCAGTTTGAGGCTGTAAGTATATTTTTGTAGTTATTTCTAATTGTTCTCACCGTTCATTTTTCCCTTCTGTCTTAAGTGCTGGTACTAATGTGTGGTGTATTCTCTTTACATTCTCCAAGTACCTGTCTGAAACAGTAGCTAATAGCTTTGGATAGCAATATGTCTTTCCTTCTCTATGACTAGAAGGAAAGGGGCTCCTTAATAACAAAGTCTCACATTTAGTTCCTCTGTTAAATATGTGCTTTATTAAAGCACAAGAAGGTTTAGTTTATAAAGGTTCACCTTTAACCAAAATTTTGTTGGCCAAAAAATTTCGAAATTAATAATGTGTTAAACTAGACAAGTGATGGTTACTTATTTATAGTTGTGAAATTTAGAGGAGGTAATACTTTATTTAAAAGTCAATTGTCAGGCGGGGCATGGTACCTCACACCTTTAATCCCAGCACTTTGGGAGTCTGTGGTGGGCAGATCACTTGAGGTCAAAAGTTCGAGACCATCCTGGCCAACATGGTGAAACCCTCACTCTATAAAAAATACAAAAGTTAGCCAGGCATGGTGCTGCGTGCCCGTAATCCCAGTTAGTCAGGAGGCTAAGGCATGAAAATTGCTTGAACCCGGGAGGTGGAGGTTGTGATGGGCTGAGATCATGCCACTGCATTCCAGTCTGGACAACAGAGCAAGACTCCATCTCAAAAAAACAAAACAAACAAACAAAAAAAAAACCCAAAAAACAAAAAGTCAGTTGTGAGTAAAATCTGTCCGAATAGTTTTGCAGATAAATCCGAATAATTTACACATTGTAATTATATAAAAAAGAAGAGATCTTTGGGACTTATTTAACAGGGATAAGTATTGGAAGAATTTATGTCTTTTTTTTTTTTTTTTTGAGATGGAGCCTCACTCTGTCATCCAGGTTGGAAGGCAGTGGCGTGATCTCGGCTCACTGCAACCTCCACCTCCTGGGTTCAAACGATTCTCCTGCCTCAGCCTCCTGTGTAGCTGGGACTACAGGTGTGTGCCACCATGTCCGGCTAATTTTTGTATTTTTAGAGACGTAGTTTCGCCATGTTGGCTAGGCTGGTCTCAAACCCCTGACCTCAGGTGATATCCCCGCCTCGGTCTCCCAAAGTGCTGGGATTACAGGTGTGAGCCTCTCTGCCTGGCCTAGAATTTATGTCTTTTAGGTAGATATATGCCACAATGGGAATGTAGAAAAATTCTGTTTTGAAAGTTTTAGAGCAGTCAGATGGTAGTAGGACTGGCTGAGACTCTGTTTTGTTGTTGGAATGCATGGCTTGAAGCCAAATAAAGTAAAAAAGTAGAAGTTGCAATAGGTGAAAGACATTGTCCTGTCTGACAAGTAGAAGACATATCCACTGTAGCAAGGAACACTATGGAGTATATGAGTTAGGGAAAAGAGACTGTGAAGGGAAGTGAACAAACATTTTGTAGATGTTTAGTATTGAATATATGCTAGGGAGGCAGTTTCTATAGTTTCTTTCCTTTGCTTCATGAGGTTTCTAAGTCACATCTACCTTTGCATACACAGATGTTATGCATGGTACCGTCTGAACCAAAACCATTGCATCTTCCATTTTGTTTTTAACGTTTATCCTTGGTGAAGTCCATTATTGCAATTATCAATTACAGTTAATTTATCCATTCATATTAGAAATAGTTTATTTTTTGCTTTTGTTGAAATTACTGATTTTTAGTAGGTTATAGAGAGAAGTGTCCTTGAGAAGGTGTATTATTTATTCTAGAGCAGCTATCTCCAACCTTTTTGGCACCAGGGACTGGTTTCATGGAAGACAATTTTTCCACGGACTGAGATGGCAGGGCGGGGAGGGATGTGGATAGTTTTGGGATGAACTGTTCCGCCTCAGATCATCAGGCATTAGATTCTCATAAGGAATGCACATCTTAGATCCATCATATGTGCAGCTCATAGTAGGGTTCGCACTCCTATAAGAATCCAATGTCTCCACTAATCTGACAGGAAGTGGAGCTCAGGTGGTAATGCTTACTCACTGGTCACCTCCTGTGCAGCCTGGTCCTAGCGGGCCATGGACTGGTGCTGGTATTGCGGCCTGAGAGTTGGAGACCCCAGTTCTAGGGTGTCTCAACGCATTGTCACATATAGTTTTTTAAATAATAGATTTATTGAGCTACAATTCACAAATCTTGACATGCCCCCTTTTACAATGTATAATTCATTGGTTTTTAGTGTAATTACAGATTGTACAACTAACACCACTATGTAATTTTAGAACATTTTCATCATTTTTGGTATTTTTAGTAGAGACGGGGTTTCACTGGGTTAGCCAAGATGGTCTCCATCTCCTGACCTCATGATCTGCCCACCTCAGCCTCCCAAAGTGCTGGGATTACAGGCGTGAGCCACCGTGCCCTGCCTATTTATTATCTTTAATTCTGTCAGTTTTTGCTTCATTTATTTTGGGGCTCTCTTGTTAGGTGCATGTATGTTTATAATTGTTAAATCTTCTTGATGGGTTGACCCTTTTATCATCATGAAGTGTTCCTTTCTAGCAACCTTTTTTTGTTGTTGTTTTAAGGTCTGTTTTGTTTGATATTAGCATAGCCATTCCAGATCTTTTATGGTTGTTGTTTACATGATATGTCTTTTTCTCTTCTTTTTATTTTCATCCTTTACGTATGTTTGAATCTAAAGTGTGTTTGTTGTAGATATCATATAGTTGGATCATATTCTTTTATTTTTTATTCATTTTGGAAATCTCTGACTTTTGCATGGATTGTTTTATCCATTTATGTTTAATTACTGATAACTTAGGATTTCCATGTGCCATCTATGTGTTTCCTACGTCTTAAGGTTTTTTTGTTTCTCTGTTTCTCCATCACTGCCTTCTTTGTGTTAAATTGGTACTTTCTAGTGTACTATTTTAATTCTCTAGCTGTTTATTTTGCTATATTTTTTGAGTTATTTTCTTAGTGGTTTCCCTTAGAATTACAATTATATTTTATTTTAAAACAATCTAATTGGGATTAGCATTAAGTTAATTTCAATAGTGTACAAACTTTTGTTCCCATATGCTCTGTTCCCTACCCCCTGCCATTGTGCTAGTGTGGTCATACAAATTATTTCATAATATATTAACAGAGGTAAACTTTTTGTGTTCTAGATTGTATGAAAAATGTATTTATTAAACTGTCAAACTTGAGTGTAATTTGCCTTGGTATACAGGCAAATACCTGTATGTTGGGAATATTTCTCATTGACATTTTGGAGATATTGCTTGCTGAACCTTTTAGCTTCTAGAGTTGCTCTTGAGAAGCCTGATTTCATTTCGACTTCTTATTCTTTGCATGTAACTTTGTGTCCTTTGCCAATCCCACTCCCTTGTGTAGTGAACTTTCATGGTGATGTCTGCATCTTTTTTCACTTTTTTGGGATGGGAACTTGGTAGGCTCTTTTAATCTGAAGATTTGATTCTTCAGTTAGGAAATCTCTTTTTATTATTACTTTAATAATTTCTTTCTTCTATTTTCTATGTTATGTCTTTATAATCTCTTGTTTGTTGGAATTTATATCTTCTGAATTGGTACTCTTATTTTCTTTTCTGTCCTGACAGTCAATCTTTGTCTTTTTATTTTATTTTCTGGGAACTTTCACCAACTGGTTTCTCAATTTTCTGTTTATTTATTTTTCCCACCTGTGTTTAATTTTTTTCTGTTAAATTTACTTAAAAATTGACATATAAAATTGTATGTATTCACTGTGTAAAATATATTTCAAAGTATACATTGTGGAATGATTACATTTAGCTAATTAACAAGTGTATTACATCAACATAGTTATTTTTGTGGTGAGGATACTTAATATCCACTCTCAGCGTTTTTCAACAATACAATTTGTTGTCATTAACTATAGTCATCGTGTTGTACAATGGATCTCTTGAACTTAATACTCTTGTGATTATGCGTCCTTTGACAAACATCTCTCTAACCCCTTTTCCTCCCTAACCACCCCAGCTGCTGGTAATCACTATTTTACTCTCTATTTCTATGAGATCAACTTTTTTAGATTCCACATATGAATGAGATCTGACATATTTGTCTTTCTGTGCCTGGCTTTTTTTACTTAACGTAATATCCCTGTTTCATTCATGATGTTGAAGGTGGTAGGATTTTCATCTTTTTTATGACTGAATATTATTCCATTATGTATATATATTGCATTAAAAAAATCCATGTATCTATTGATGGACACTGAGGTTAATTCCATATCTTGGCTGTTGTGATTAGTGCTGCAGTAAATATGGGTGTGCAGATGTCTTCGGCATACTGATTTCATTTCCTTCAGATACATACCCAGTAATAGATTTTGCTGGAACATATGGTGGTTCTATTTTTAATTTTTTGAGGAACTTCCATATTGTTTTTCATTTCTACAAAAAATAAAAAATAGCAGGGTGTAGTGGTGCACACCTGTAATCCAGCTACTTGGGAGGCTGAAGTAGGATGATTACTTGAGCCCAGGTGTTGGAGGCTACAGTGTACTAAGATCTGTAGCCCACCCTGGGCTGCAGAGCAAGACCCTGTCTCTCAAAGAAATAAGAGGATAATAATGATTTCCACCTCACAGATTTGTGAGGTTTAAATGAGGTAGTGTGTATAGAGTGCTTAGTACTGTGCATGGCATATACGCTAGGTAGTAATATTATAGAGGATACAGAAACAACATATGCCTGTATTGTGAAGAAGTTTGGAGTCAATTAGCTTGATGTGTTTTTACTGCAATTAAAAAAAACTGATTTTGAGTCTTTTTGTTTTAGGAAACAGGAATTTATGGGACATGTGTGCAGTTTTAACAAGAGTGTTGATGTTTAAAATTACTCTAGTTGCTTCTAGTCTGTTTGCCATATTTTATTTATAAATTTATATCCTGTTTCATTTTGCTAGTCATTTGAGATGCATTATAATAAACCTGTTCATTAAAGTAAGATGCATAAATACGGATAAACTTGAAAGACTGGCTGAAGGGATGATTGATATCCATATTTGTACATCCCAGGTTGGTCTTATACAGCTTCTAAAGGGAGCAGTAACTTTGGCTTCCTGTGTGACTGTTTTAGTTTTTCTAGTTTAGTGATTTGCAGTCGGGGGATAGGATGGAGAGGTAGTCCTCCTAGTGATTTGCAGTCGGGGGATAGGATGGAGAGGTAGTCCTCCTAGGGTGTTTATCAGAATGTGGGTGGAGGTTAGTATAGAGTTTAGAAAACATTATGCATTACGTTTTTGAAATATAAACCATAGAATGTAAAACTTGATCAAGTATTTGTGGCTGATGGGGATTCATGGAAGATAGAGTAACAAAGTATTGCAGAGGGCTTGACAGAGTAACCATTCCCGTGATAGTCTGCAGTCACTTTCCAGGCAGAGACGTTTTCCCCTCTTTTTCATGGACTCTCCCATGGCATCTGATACTGGTAATGAAGGCACTTGAATTCAGGTGCTGTTGATTAGCTTGTCCCCAGGTCTCTGTAAGCTCTTCCCATTTCATTGTAGGCTTTCCCAACTTTTACCATTTTATTAATAGGAACATGTATACTTTGGTTAGAATATTTAGTTTGCATTTGAAAACTATTATACCTCATCAGGTATCAGTGATGCTTTTAGACTCATGGCAAAGCAAGGTCTGAGCAAAAGTTACTAGCATTTGTTGCATGTGGTGGTGTCTGATGTGTGACCTGCTGCCTAAGTCAGGTGCTGCTGCCTAAGTTGAGGTGGAAAGAAACAGAAGGGAGTGGGTAGCCACGGGGCCATCTTGGTTTGTCACAGAAGCTGGATTGTTGGCACACATGTACGAGTCATCCTGGACTTAAAATGCTTGTGTGCTGTGTTTGTGTGCATTTCTCTGTCTTTTCGGTTTCCTTAATGCTGCTGCAATTGCTTTTATGTTGATCTACTTCTGTAAAATAAATACATTTTTACCTTAGGAGGGGATGCAGTGTTATACCTAAGTTGTATTATGCGTCCTTCGATGAGAAATATGTACATAGAAAGGGATCATTAATTTCTGGTGTTCTATTACTGACTTGGGCAGTGCATTGATACTTTTTTAGTCTATACTGGGTTTCTGGTGGCTGGTAGATTCAGATTCCTTATGACATGGCATAGGAAGCCTTAATATGAAGTGTTCAAAAAGGAAACACTGATATTTTTCATTCTTTGACCTATATGTAAATAAATCGGATTTTAAATCTGAAATTTTTAATGAGTAAATATTGCTGTCCATGGGGACTATTTTGCATCTCCCATTGCTGAGTTGATTGACTTAACCTTGGTCACATTAAAGGTGAATGGGTAAGGTTAAACAGATTCTATTAATGTTTCTTCAGTTGGCCAGTTAGGGAAAGGTCAGGCTTTGGCAGCTGTCAGCCTTACAGACAAAGAGTTTCTGTGCTGTTGCAGTGTAGAGTCTGACAGCAGCTTATAATTTACTTGGATGCTTTTTAAAACCTTCTTAAGACAGTCAGGAAATATTTTTTATTGGCTTTGCAATACCAGTGGGTCTAATGGCAGGATGCTTTTCATTAGAGTACTACAGAATGGCAGGTACAGTGAAAATGAGCATTCTTTTTTTTTTTTTTGTTGTTGTTGTTGTTGTTGTTGTTGAGACGGAGTCTTGCTCTGTCGCCCAGGCTGGAGCGCAGTGGCCAGATCTCAGCTCACTGCAAGCTCCGCCTCCCGGGTTTACGCCATTCTCCTGCCTCAGCCTCCCGAGTAGCTGGGACTACAGGCGCCCGCCACCTCGCCCGGCTAGTTTTTTTTTGTTTTTGTTTTTTGTATTTTTTAGTAGATACGGGGTTTCACCATGTTAGCCAGGATGGTCTCGATCTCCTGACCTCGTGATCCGCCCGTCTCGGCCTCCCAAAGTGCTGGAATTACAGGCTTGAGCCACCGCGCCCGGCCGAAAATGAGCATTCTTAAATATGTGGAAGAATATTCTGTGTGTCACAAATGATGACTCTACTTCATATTAAAAAGACCTAGTGTTCAGTTGCCATTGATGTTCAGGGAAGTGAGGACTTTTAGGTGAAGGCAAGTGAAGTTGGTAACCTCATTGCCTGTTTCACTGAAAACAAGTAAACATAAAACTTCGAATTCCTTTTGTTTATTTAAAAGTAGTTTTTCTTATCCTGAGCCTAACATTTAAAATTTGTTTCTTATCCCTTTTAGTTTAAAGCCTTAATTTCTTTTATCTTAGAAATTATTTCATGTCATTCTTGGTTGGTGATTACTTTTCAGTGAGGATGAATTCAAGTTTAATTTGTCATTTGTTATTGAAAATGTCAGTTATGAATTTATTAGGAGCCTTTGGAGGCTTTTCTCCAG